>NW_021604563.1:1828331-1895408 GCF_004785775.1 Grammomys surdaster
TTTAGGAATGAAATTAGAATCAATGATATCAGCTTTTGATTGAGCAGGGGGAGGCTATTAATCTGATATAGAGGGAATATGATAATATTCTTTGACAATTTTTGTTCTATTTGAGATATTTAAGTATAATCATCTTCTGTTGCACTCTGTTATATGTAATTCAATGAAAATTTTGCAGTTGATAATATTATTTTGGGGATCATAAGGTTATAGATAGTAAACAAAAAGGTGGCTAGAAACCCTAAAATTTAGACTGATCTTTCTCCAAAAGTCTCAAATGTTTCCCTTCGTGCTTTAATAACAACAAAATTATGAAAGTGTCAATATACTCAAGTGTTTAAATTACCCTATCATAGTAATTGGACATTCAATATAAAATATTGCTGTTGTCCAATCATTTTTATTTCTGAGAGTTTTTCAATTCTTCTTTGAATTTTTTTGTGACTATTCAACTATGCAATTGGAAAGAAACTAAGAATGGTGTTAGATGCTTATATTTTAATCTAGAAAATATTCTGTCATACTTAGTAGCTATGAAATGCCTCTCTTATAGAAACTTGGAGTAATTCTCAATACAAAATGCCAGACTCTAGTCTGTAGTTAATGTTAAGACTTTAGAAAATTGTAGAAAGTAGCACAGCACAGCAAGAGTCTGTGATGTTATTAAAATGGTGTGTTCCACATTATAGTTATCTTATTCAAAGTGTATCAGGTAGTGAGGGGTGGTGGCCCATATCTGAAACTCAACTGGTGCCAGCAGAAGAAATGCTGATTCTCATGACAACACTGTTATGAAGTGAGACCCTGTTTAAAAAAAACAAAAAAGTGCCAGCTCCTCTTTCTTTTATACAAATAGAACAGTTATTTAAGCTCAGATTTCTCAGATTGATGAAAATTTTCCTACTAAACAGAAACTTAATGGAGACTTACATCTCATATATAACTTCACTGTAATGAATGGATCTTCCATATCAAATACTGATACAGGGATTCTGATCAAATCTGAACCATCATTATCAAGCAAAGAATCAATTTACAAAATATTGTCTTCCTTTGGAAAATGCTAAGTGATTTCACATGCTTAGTAGTGTTTATACCCACTTGTTAATATTCTGTGCACTTTATAGGAAGGTGACACTTTCCTTTAGATTATCTACCATTAAATTATGTGCAATAGCATTTATTCAGTATCTCCTTTTTAAGGTTTCTATTCCATACCTTGTTCAGTCAAGGGGTTCAGCTACAGCAAACAGATTAATTATTTTAGTGTTTAGTGCATATTTTTAGTGATAAACCATAAAGACAAAAATTTAAGTATAAAAGTTAGATTTCTATTGCTAACCCAAGGTATTGACTATTGAAGACAGTAGTATTGCCATAGGTAAATTACTAATTTTCAATTTCTAAGTTCCTAAATTACTAATTCTAACTAGGCTTTAAGATTAATTAGAATTCATTTACATATTCTTTATCAGTTCCTCATTCTAGTAATATCTTCAAAATGACACTTTCTTTTCTTCACTTATAACTAACAGGAAACTTTATGTTTATCCCAATCATTTAAGTAAAACTGCATTTTTCCCAGTAAACACTTCCTATCAGTAACTGCTTGATTTGCATACCTATTTTATCAAGCTACATACCTAGACTCAGATAAAAAGTTCTCAGGTGAAAAGTGTTTTCAGGTAGAAATTTTAAGAATACTTTATTCAATTGATCTCATAAGTTTTGAAGCCCTTTAGCTACGATTTTTATTTCCTGATCTGATCAGACATCACCTCTAGATCTTAATCCCAAGAATTAAATCTCATGCTTACTAAACTTTCAATATTCTCCAATCAATAATCAATTTATATAATAAAAATTATGAAAAAAGAGAAATGAATTTTCATCTTCAACTATGACTTCTATTTTGTTTCTCAGTCCTGAGGAATTGAGGCCTTGGGCTTGAACTTAAGCATTTTACAGCGGAGTTGACTCCAGGCAAAAATTCCTAAAGCTTTATTAAGCTCTATATTCCAGACATTAAAGACAAGACAAAATATAATTCTTACTTTCATGAAACTGATTTTAGTGTGTACACATGAAAAAAAATAAAGTGTATGCTGTATCTGAATGTAACAAATACTACCACAAAATCTAGATAGATGACTAAAAACTGGATCAGAGATGTATTTTAGTATATATTATTCATTGTTCATGGCCATTTTATTATTTTTTTGAGTTACTAAGGGACAGCATTGAGGAACATTCAATTTTATGAGTGTCTGTAAACTTATTTGTCAAACTGAATTGAATGTGATGAATAAATTATTTATGAAGTAGTAATGAAATAATTTTATGATTGGTGTCATAACAACATGAGTGACTGTAATAAAGGGTTGCACCTTTAGGAAGGTTGAGAATCACTGAGTTACTGTCTTTATTTGTTACTGTTATGAATGCCATTCTTAATTTGCCAAACTAAAGGCTATAAAAATTAATAGTACATAAATTAGTTTTGTGACTGAATGCTAGTTAAGAACAGGAACTTTAAAATTTTCAGAGAACCATCACGGTTTGTGTACTTGCATTATATTTGCAGTTTGAAGCATGTGATCTTTGCAGACATAAGAAACGAGACCATGAAAGGGTAAAGTTAGTTTGTGAGGAGGGACAAAATGCAGACAGACAGGCACATAAGCCATGAAAGAGTGCACAAAGCTATTTTTTCCTATTTTCCAATCTGTCACTGTATCTCTCCCCTTTGTGTAGTGAATAAGTGTATAAAAATATAATTAATAGTGAAAATGTAAAACTTTTCATGAAAATTCATGGTTTCAGAATGGCATTCTAACCGTGTAGAAGTTCACTGAGATATAGAGTTTGTTCAACTAGCTACCTAAATCCAGCTGTGTGATTTGTTAGTTCATTATAATAATGTGATTATCTTTTCTAAACAATAAGAGTATGTGTCTGAGTTAACATTATTCCTGCAATGGTGGAACATCATGACCAAAAGCAATGTAGAGAGAAAAGGGTTTATTTTGCTCATAGTTCCATAAAACAGTTCCTCATCAAATATAATGAGAGCAGGGACTTGAGTAGGGTAGGAACCTAGAGGCAGGAGCTGATGCAGAGGCTATTGAGAGGTGCTGCTTATTGGTTTGCGACTCATGGATTGCTCAGCCTGCTCTCTTAGAACTCAGGACCACATACCCAGGGATGACACCACTCCCAATGGACTGGGCCCTCATCATCAAACACTAATTCTAAAATACCTCATAGCTAGATCTTTTAAAAAATCTTTCTTATATTTCTTTCGTATATTATATGCCAACTGCAGTCTATCCTCCCTCCCCTTCTCTCAGCCTCAGCACCAGCTATATTTGTGCACATGTGCACGAGCACGTGCGCGCGCACACGTGCGAACACACACACACACACACACACACACACACACACACACACACACACACACACACACTCTCTTCCCCATATCTATCCTCCTCAGAGAAGAGTAGGCCTCTCAGGGACATCAACAAACAGAGTATAACAAGGTACAATAAAAACGGGCACATGCCATCACATTTAAGGCTGGACAAGGCAATACATTAGGAAGGAAAGGATCTCACAAGTAGACAAAAGAGGCAGTCTCAGCAACCCCTGTTCTACTGTTAGGATTTCTAAAATAACAGCAAGCCACTTGGTTATAACATATACAGAGGAACTAGGTCTGACTCCTGCAGGCTTCCTGATCATTGTGAGCCCAGGTCAGTTGATTCTGTGAGCTGAGTTCTCCAGGTGTCTCCCTGATCCTTCTGATGTGTCTGATCCTTCCTTCCCATCCTCCACAGTGCTTTGCCTATTGTTTGGCTGTGGTACCAGAGTACCACATCTGCTCCTATCAAGTGCTGCATGAAATCTCTCTATCTGTTTGATGATTATCTGCTAGTCTTCCAGTCTCAGAACACTCTGCAGGCAGGGAAAACTGTAGATTTGAGGTTTTGTGGCTGGATTGGTCTCACAATCCCTAACCTTGAGTTTTTGCCTGGTTATAGAGGATAGCCAGTTCAGGCTCCATGGTCTCATTATGAGGAGTCTTACCCAGTGTCACCCTTGTAGATTCCATGGAGGTTATATTGCACTAGATTTCTGCTTCACCCTAAAATGCCTTCATCTCCAGTAATTTCTTCCATGTTTTTCACCCGTCCCTTATCTGATCCCTCCTCTTCCCAATCCTGCCTGCTCCCTATTTCACCTGCAAAATGTATTCTATTTCCACTTCCCAATTAGATCCTTGGATCCTTCATTAAGCCCTCCTTGTTCCTAACCCTCTCTGGGTCTCTGGACTGTAGTTTGATTGTCTTTTACTTTACAATACAACTGGATCTTATGGAAGCATATTCTCACAGTTGGGATTCTCTCTTTTAAGGTGATTTTAGATTGTGTGATTTTGACATAAAACTAGCAAGGACAGTATACAAAAGAATGAAATGTATCAAATGCAAATTAAATACACGTCAGATTTCAAAGATTCAGAAAATAAATCAAATAATTCATTACCTTTAATCTCATATATTTATTACACCTTAAAACAATGTTTTCTACAGGCTGGATTAAGGAAATTCCTTTTCAAAATTAAAAGAAAGAATTTTTTACTTCTAGTTGTAGGCAATCTTTTATTGATAGAGTTGTTCTTCATTTATTTCAAACACATTCAATGATCAATGAGAAAGAGGAAATAACAAGCATCTGTGAATTGGGCTTGAGCTCAAATTATAGTTCCAATATCGCCAAATATTGCAAAGATTGATACAAGTTATTGAAATTTATTTTTAGCCTTTCATTGACAACTTAATAAATTATATCTGAACTTATATAATCAGATATTTATTTTGCCCTCAATAATTGTATGTACTAGAAAAACTAAAAATTTCCTACTGTATGTCCCAAAGCCTATCATATGTGTTGCTAGATAAACTCTTGGTAGCCAGTAGTCCAGTAATAAGATGAAACTTGGATTGGTTTTACTGGGGCACAGTATGCCTAGTTTGTATAGGCTTTGTCATTTGTCTTCTTTGTTGCCTTCTTTCAGAGGGAGAGCTATCGAAGCACTAATTTAGACTGTCATAACACGAAGATTTGACAGTCACTTGAATAATAGTCATTACAGAAAAGAATAAAATGCAAGTATTGAATGGAGAATTTAACTGACTCACTATACAGAACTGAATTTACTGAAGACTGTGAGCTAGAAACACGACCATTTCAAATGCAGGGATTTCTACTCTTTGCTCATTTCTGTTCGGGTTTACTCAGTCTATTATCACTGTCAAGAAAGAGAGTGATTTAATACATATGTTCATGGTGACAAAAATCAGTTTCTCTAAAAGAAAAGAGTTATTTTTCATCTTCTTTCATAGCAAGAATAAACTGTAAAGCAAATGAAGATTCTCTAATATTTGCCTTTTTGTCAAAATAAATAGGCTATCTTATCTTTCTACAGTCAGAAAATGGGACAGTCAAAAGTCTAGCCAAAAATCTGAGAACAATTTCGAAGCTTATCCTTGGGACTTTTAATTAAAAAGAAATTCATCACTAGACAGATACCACTGCTGTCACAACTAATGTTTATTGTTAAGAATTCCCTAAAGTGAATACCATCAAGCCTTTCTAAGCTAAGAGATCATCATTTTACTTTACTATACACTATGCTTCCCTCTGGTTGTTCCTTGTGTTTTTGTGAAACCAGTTCACTTCACATCCTAGGACACAGCATTACTGCTAAACTGAGCTCAAAGGTGATTTTGATTGATCACTTTGTTGCTCATCAAGACCTTAGGTTGATTTGTAAACCTCCCCACTGAAAGCAAAAGATGATCCATTAGTAAATGTGAACTTTACTTTCTGTTTAGTTTATATTTAGTAGTTAATTATGTTATTATAAAACTTAAAAGTAGAGCCCAATTCCTTACAATAACCTAGAATGCCTTAAATATGTAGTTTTCAATACTCACCTGTGTGATCTAATCTTTTATTATTCTGCCCTTACTTGTTAAGACCCAGCCATTTCAATGTTTCTGGGTTTTGTTGTTTTATGTAATTTTTATTTTTTCAAAAATTTAAAATCTTTTATTAGTTCTTTGAGAATTTCTTTCCTAGAGTGTGATTTGATCACATTCACTCTCTGTCTCCCACTCCAAACTCTTCTGAGATCCAATTACCTTTTCTTTCCCAGTGAATTTCATATTCTTTATTTTTTACAATTGAGGCCAATCTGTGCTTCCCAACAATTCTTTAATGTCTTGTATTCTCCTGTAGCATGTGTAACCTTTACCGTGTAAAAGTGTAACCTTTAGCAGGGTTACACTTTTAGAGAAACCTGATCTCTCCCCTTCCATCAGCTCACAATTATGATTAACTCCCATGCTATTGGTAGAATTTTATAAGCACTTCCCATCTCCATGCTAGAATTTGGTTTGACTTGGCCTCACACAGGTCTTGTACATGCTGTCACAACAACTGGTGTGAGTTCATATACAGGAGTTAAAGGTAGATCTTCCTACACTACCTACTCAGCTACCTGCTGTGTCCAGAAGACAGTATTTCATGTAATCATCCACCATTCCTGGTTCTTAAATTCTTAGACAGACTATACTCTTGCTTTCTAAGAACCCTCTTTCAGTCTGTCTTCATAGAATACTTTGCACTGTAGCTTTGAACAATGTTCTTATAATATTAATTATAGAAAATATTATTTTGATAGGAATGCCTACTCAGACTACATAATATAAGCATATTCTTAATCAATCCCATTTGCCAGTGGTAGTCACTATTGTTTGTGCAAAATAGTTGAGTATTTCTTCATAGATTTTTCTGTATTATTTGATATTATGTCATTCTCAGTACCTGTCTGTCTTCATTAGTATATAAAACAGTGAAAATCAGAAATTACTGTCTTGCTAACACTTTTAATTCTGGAACAATGTGGCTGATGAGGTAGATAATCACAAATTTGTTGAATGAGTTGATCCATTTTCAAAACAAAATATATATCTGTCTGTCTGTCTGTTTGTCTGTCTGTCTCACTCAATTTTAATTTTGGTGCCCAGAATCAAGGGCCCTAAACTGTAATGTGGTAAATAAAACTGTGGATTCATTCATCCAAGAACTTTAAGATACATGAAGAGAAAGATATTTTCAGTAATACTTGTCTTAAACGTCATAATTCTAGGGCTTGGGAGAAGTTTCAGTATGTAAAGGTATTTGTTTCAAAGTCTAATTACCCCAGGTCCCACATGGTAGAAGGAAAAAATTGACTACTGCTAACTGTATATGAACACACACAAATACACACATACACACACACACAGAGTTAATAAATAAGTATAACGGTAGTAAAATATAAATTATATACTTCTGAATTCTACTAAGAATTTCTAAACTCCTTTCCTCCAATACTAAAAAATATTGCCATTGATAGTCATGGAAATGGAAATTTAACATGAATTTTCTCATAGCCTCTATAATATCCTTGTTTTTGCTAATCCATTCCTTATACTATACAGGATGATCTTTTGAAAATGTAAATGCAAAAACATTCCCATGACTAATTCTGTTCAATGGATAACATCCAAAACCATTATCATATTTTTAGAGACCCAGTACAATCTGGCTTTCTCCCCTCCAGACACTCTGATCCTCTTTCTGTTCCCAGAACATGCCTTGCCCTTTCTCTTCTTCTAGACCTTCACATATGCTATTCTTTTAGTCTGAAGCACTCTTTCCCCTGCCTTATCTCTTATCCCAATTTAGCTTTCTTATATTAAATAAAATGTTGCTTTCCTCAAAATGCTTCTCTTATACTCTCAACTTGTTGAAAACATTCTATATGTTCAGATAAGACCTTTTCAGATAAACACATTTCATTGTGCTTAATGTGCATCATTGTGAAGACAGACTTCAGAATGAGACAAAGGTATAAGTACTGTGTTTACTGTTGTACTCTTAACATTGATAGTGTCTGAAACAGTGAAATTACTTGAAGACATGTTTAGTGTTTAATCAGTCATACTTGGTATGTGGCCAGTTTTAATTCCTTAACAAGAAGTAACTTTAGAAATAATGACTGACTTGTCTTGGTTTTGTCTACTACATTCCTCATTTCATTTTTATTCTACCAAAAAGCCAACTTTCCACCTTTTTCCATCAGTATTTTCTTTTATTCTAAAAGAGAACTTCCATATGTAAAATGGCTTCATTTAATTCTCGTCATATCATTTCCTCATTTTAAATTTGTCATTCTAGAAAGAATACAGACAACCATAATAATATTTGGTTTTGGTTTCCCAAGCTTTATTTTCTTTTTAAATATTAAAGCAGTAGTGCAGAATCAAAGACAAAGCACTAAGAGCACAGGAATGTTGTCTGCACTGCTTATATCTTTTGTATATAGTGAGAGAGCAGTGCCTAATCTAAGCACTGTTGATCTAATATTAGCTACATAGATTTTTATCATCTATTATTGTTGGCCTGAAATGAAAAAGATCCACAGATTCTTGATAGAGCTTGAACATATTCTGAATGTTAACAACTTCCGTTTCCAAAAGACATGTTTTAAGATGTTAGAATAATCATGATAGGGTGACACGAATTTTCTACACTGATTAAAACTTGACATTGTGGCTTATGCCTGTAAGCTCATCACTAATAAGAAAACTGAGGATGGAAAATCATGATTTTAAGGTTAGCTAAGGCTACAGAGTGATCTGCAGGTCACTCTGTGGTATGAGATCCTCTGTGAAAAACAAAACAAACAAAAAACAAACAAAAGGACTATAGGCCCATTGCATTCATATCTCATTTAAGTCAAAATAGGGTCTTCATTCATTTTGATTTTGTGATAAATAATGGAACTAAAGCATTGGTCACAATTTAGATATTTACAGTGTTTGAGCATACTAATTTCACTGCATGTTGGTGTACTTTAATAGTATTTTTATCAGTCAAATTCCATTGGAAACTGACACAGTGAACCTATTAGGACATCTTACATAATAAACCTCAAAAATCTCATACTTTTTTAAAATCAAAATTGTCTTCTTTCAAACTGAAATATATACTGTTCATAAAAACCAATATTGGTAGGTAAAATTCATGGAAGCTTTGATACATTAAGAGTAATGAATTCATTTATTCGCGTGACCTTCACTGACCTCCTGTAACACGTTTACTTTCAAAGTCAATTCTCTCTCAAGTTTTCTCTAACAAACAGATGGACACATATAAATACTGAAAATATTGTTTATCTGTACATATAAAGTATCTTCCCACCATACTGAGGAGCAGTGAATAGCGGAGTAGGTATGCTCTGCTTGATTTCAAAACATAGATGAGAATGTATTAAAATGTTCTCAGCTGATTAGAGTACTGAGAGGGTAAAATATTCTTAATACAATTTAATGATCTGAGTTTGATTCCCAGAACTTATACAAAGGTGAAAGGAAAAACAACAATAATGACAACAACTCCACAAAGCTGTCATATTGTCACACATTTGCTGTGGCAAGTACATCACTCCCACAACACACACACACACACACACACACACACACACAAATTGCTTTTTAAAATAAAAAATAAAAATTATAGTCTAGTCCTGGAATCCCTTGCTCATGCAATTGTCTAGACAATGTGTTGAAACTGGTCAAAATATGAAAATATTTCTAAATATAAGTTTTGTATACATGTATATAATTCTTAAATTAACCTAAGATAATCTTGGTTTTAGATATAAAAATTGCCCGCATGTAGTTTAAATTTTGTTTCATATTTGATAGCTTGATTTTTAAAAAAATGTAAATAGAAAAATTTTGTTTCATAAGAGAAATAAGTAAGACTGAAAAAGGAAGCTTGCATTTTTTGAATTGAACATTGTCACAACAGCAACCAATTCACTGCATAATCTTTAAACCCTTTTCATCCTTATAATGGAAGAAGAAAATTGCAGAAGCTTATGATAGTGATTGGGGATGCTGAGCAGAAAAACTCATGCTTTGTCTTTTGTTAACATTCTCGGGCTCTGATGCCTGTAAGAGCAGCTATGCTTTGGAAAAACGTAAACCTGTTTGTTTTTTTTTCTTCTTCTTCTTTTTTTTAATTAAGAAAAAATTCTGTTTCTTATTCCGAATAAGTACAGAGGTTTTCTAACTAGTAAGGGAGCGGTAGGAGGAGGGGATATTTCAAACAAGGAGAAATGGAGTACAGTGTTACAAAGAGATGAAAGTGGAAACAAGTATCAGAGAATTTAGAGGGGAGAGGATGGGAGGACAGGGTAAAGGAGGAGATGTAGGGATGACAATCAACACTAATGGCCTACTGCAAAGCCATATAGAACCCACTACTGTAAAAGTTTCCTAAACTTGATACACAAATGAAAGGAATTCAAAACAACCCACAATATTATACATCTTATGCCACTAAGTAAAGCCTCCAGTATCAGGAATGAGTTACATCTTGTTGAGTGTTTGTCAAAAAGAGTCCCATAGATACCCCAAACATAAAGCCATTTTCTTTAGATTTATTTATTTAGGCAAAATCAAATAGTTATAACAAGGCAATGAATTTTTTTTCTAAATTAAGTAGCATACTCAAGAATTCTGAGATTGGAGATAAAAAAGAGAAAGTTAGATGAACGATTAGCAGATTGGTTCCAGACTAGTGAAAAACAAAATCTTAGATGACATTTGATAGTTATGTAAACCTAACTTTATGTATATGTCATCTTTAAAGGTTTGACATATAGTACATGTTAGTGACTAATCTTAGAGCTTTTAAAATATATCAATTATTTAGACTATATTAAAGTTAAGACTAATGACATCAGTTACATTCTTTCTTTCTGAGGACCTTGCCTGTAGTTACCCTTGTCTTCTGATAGATAAGATAACTTTAACACACATCAAATCAATTATTTATTGAACACTTCAGTAAAATGTTTTTGATAGTAATAGGGTTTTTTTTTTTGGTAGTAGATTGCTCTATTCCAGTTTAATCCAGAAAATACCAAAGGATTTTTGCCTTCCAAAGCAAATGCAACAGATTTTTTTCTGCTCAAATTCTAGAGTAAATAAAAACAGACGATAGACACACACACACACACACACACACACACACTCAGAGAGAGAGATAGACAGAAAGAGACAGAGAGACAGAAAGACAGAAAGACAGACACACCCACACACCCACCCACCCATCCACCCATACACATATGCAGGAACACACACACACACACACACACACCCCACAGAATGAGAGAGATTAAGCCAAAGACGTATACACTAAGTCATAAGCACATGCTACACAAAATATTTATAAAATACAAAATAAAAGTAATTAGAATAGTAAGTTATATTTGAATGACTGTGGAAATTAGAAGAATTGCAGAAACTATAAATAAACTATAAATAAACTATAAATTAGAACTGATTCTAAAACAGCTTGAGCAAAATACAGGAACTACCATAATATTTTTATGACTAATTTATTTTAAACTTTTAAAGAAGAGATATCAACACATATTTATTTATATTACCAAAAACCAAACTCTTCAAAAGCAAAAAGACTATTACCAAAACAACCATAATATTAATGCATAACTTGATAAAAATCCTTTTGTTAAGTATCTAAAGTCCATTTGTTAATATAGAAGCATGTATGTCAGTGAAATAAATATAACTGATACAGATGTAATTTGGGCATTATACGGGGAATTTTAAAGCAAAACAAAGTAATTTTGAAGGAAACTCAAAATATATACATGTGTAAAATATTAAGCCCTTTTCTACCTTGCAAGTTAGTACTTCTAGTGAATGAAATATTTTGTAAAAAAAAAAAAAGCTAGAAATATGTAAAAGAAAGCATCTATAGAAATTAAAACAACAAATAGAGTTGACTATAAGCAACAATTTTTATGTATTTATTACTGGATGTAACTTTAAAACTATTAATTTACATTTTTAAATAAAATATAATTACATCACTCTCTCTCCTTGTTTCTCTTCCCTACAGCTTCTACCACGTCCTCACTTACCAACCTCTCCCTTGTGCCCTCGCTTTCATACTTATAGCATCATTTTCTTTGATTTTTGTTATACAGACAGACAATTACTGTTGAGTCTATATGCCTCTCAAAAGATGAAGCCTTGTTTGTGAAGACAGAGCACACTCAGGACATAGAACTTGGATAATTCAAAATGTATCTAACCTGGGAGACTTCTTACTGAATAATGACATCAATAGAAATACTAACTCAGATGAAGGGAAATTTCAAGGGATCTCACAAGCAGACAAAGAACTACAGGCAACTAATGAATTCTGAGAGCAAGAATTAGCTTCTCCCACTGATAAGCCTCTTGATTGAATATATAATACAAAGTAGTCATCTGTGAAACATCATAAACACAAATAGCAAAAATGGACTCACTTGACTATATTTATCTTACTATGTACTTTTTTCTTTGTGCATCTCTATTTACCTCTCTGTATCTCTGTCTCAATTTCTGTCTCAGCTTTTAACATATATATATATATACATATATGTGTGTGTGTGTGTGTTTGTGTGTGTGTGTGTGTATTCATATACAGATATATATTGTATGATTTGAAAAACCAATGGGAAGTACATAAAAGAAGCTGGAAGGAAGAAGGAAATGGAAAGCAAATTATGATGTAATTATAAAATTTAAAAGTAAAGAGAAATTATAAAAAGTAAACAAAACTTCATGAAGCTTTAAGGGAAAAATAATGGTGTCAGAAATATTTGAAATAAATAAAAGAAGCATGGTTAATATTCTAAACATATGAACATGTTTCAGCCAAACCAATTAGAAAATATGAAATAGAATAAATTTTAAAAAGGGTAATAAACAGCAAAGTCCTTGGTAGTATCAATTATTTTTATGAAAAAATAACCTCCAAATAATCAATACACAAATGACATAGAATTCTTCAACCATCAACCTAAAACCTGGTTATGCAAACATAATTCTGGCAAGAACATTGTGCAATTGGCACTCATATTCATTAAAGATGAAGTGCAAATCAGTACAAATAATTTTGATGGAAACTTGGCAATATAAAAACTTGTGTAGTTTTTAACCTTATGACCTAGCAATTCCACTCATTGAAATTTACTGTAAGGGAACAACCAGAAATATCTATGTAAACATATTTAAACAGGAACTCTGAATATTATCATTTTATTCTATTTTTTAAAGATTTCACATCACTCTATTTACATCTTTTCTTCTCTTTCCTCTCTTCCTACATCTCTTATGTCCTCCCTCTATCAAATTTATGACCCCCATCTTTAATGGTTATTGTTACATATATATGTGTATATATAAAGATAGTTTGCTCAATCTGTTTAGTTTTGATCATACATACATGTATCAAGAGGGCACAAAGTCACAGTACTCAAAAATAATCACTGGGGAAACTAGGAACATTAAGCACACATGGTTGTATCTTTAAAGGAAGAGATGCATAGCCTGTTTTCTACCCAGAAGTCTGAAAATGGATTTGGTTAATAAGCTGAAAATATCTAAACTACCTGTATAACCAGGCCACATCTGGCTCCCCCAGATTCTTTATTTAAGTTCTCCTTACAGACTTTGAGTACTATTTTCTCAGTTAGTTTATAGAAATCATTCTTATGGGAGATATCACATGCATTTTATAAATGAGAATAAATTTTGTTAATAACCTGGTAATATTTATGGTATCTGTATGACTGAGACTACACAAGATCCTCCCACAGATCCTTAAGATAAGTCAATCTATAGAACTTATCTTTATGAAAGAGGTCATATGAACTTTACAAATATAGTCAATTAATCATGAGTTTAGTTTTATTTTACACATTGGATTGAGTTAATTATCACTAGGAAACTTTTTTACAAATTGTTCTGTGCTTAAATATGCCCAAAATACACTGCCTGGTGTCAGATTCACAAAGTTTAAGCCAACACTGGCTACTGCATCATGTTGAATCAGACTTCCTTCTTAGTTCACGTGGATTGATATGCTGGACATGGTGGTGGCAGAGACACTCACATATATGTTTAGGGATAAATGTTTTGATTTAGATGACCATTTCAGGGTTTCATCCCTGAAGAAGGCTGTTTAGGCTTCTATAAGAAGCTATTAGCTGCCTCTAGCTCTGTATAGGTGGGGCTAGGTGATATTTTCTTTATCCACATTGGCATATAAGCTGAGGTCACCACTGTGAAGATCTTGTTCAAGTAACCATAGTTGTGAGAGTTTGTGGGTTTGTGATCCCTATCATATATAGAAAGGGACTATCTCACTGTAATATTTCAAACTTTTCTTTTTCAATGTTTCCAGATTCTTAGAAGTAGGGTTTGTATTGTCAATGTATCAAATGGTGTAGGCATTCCATAGTCTGTTCTGTATATTTGATCAGTTGTAGATTTGTATAGTACTCAATGTCTGCTGCACAAAGAAGCTTTTTTATTTTTTATTTTTTTAGAAAAGGGAATTGTGGTGGTTTGAATATGCTTGGCCAAGAGAGTATCACTATTAGGAGGTATGGCCTTATTTGAGTAGGTGTGGCCTTGTAGGAAGAAGTTTGTGACTGAGAGGGTGGGCTTTGAGACCCTGATCCTAGAATTCTGGAAGACAGTATCCTTCTGGCTGGCTTTGGATCATGATGAAGAACTCTCATCTTCTCCATCACCATATCTGCTTGCATGCTGCCATGATTCCTGCCATGATGATAACGGACTCAGCATCATTAAGTGTAAGCCAGTCCCAATTAAATGTTGTCATTTATAAGAGTAACGTTGGTTATGGTGTCTCTTCACAGCAATTGAAACCCTAAGACAAGGGATTAGAGTTGTACTTATCTATGCATTTGAGGATAATTATTTAGAACACAAATAGAAATTATACTGGTTTATGAAAGAAGTAGTACTTAGATTCTTCTCTATGATCAATTGCTTCACTAGCCACAGACAATTGGCTGGGTTTAAAGTACCAGGCAAGAATTACTTCCTGTAGAATAGTCCTAAATTCCAATTAGATGAGTATTATCTACTCTTTAAATATAAGAACCATTGATGATACCTATGGAGGCCATTTTTGTAATTCATAGGCCTATTTTTGTCCTTTCTCTCCATTCATTTATTTATATACTCACTTTATATCTAGATCTCTATCCCACCTTCCTCTTCCTGTTACCCACCTTACACAGGCCCTCCCACCATCCCCCTCCCCTTCTCCTCTGAGAGGGTGGAGACTCCCCTGCATATTCCCCCACCCTGACGCATCAAAGTCTCTGCCATGCTAAAGTGCATCTTCTCCCACTGAGGCCAGAAAAGGCAGCCCATTTAAGAGAACTGAATCCAGAGGCAACAGATTTAGGAGCAGTCTCCACCTGGGTTGTTGGGGGACACTTAAGAAGATATAGCTGAACATTTGTTACATATGTGTGGGGGTGCCTAGGTCCAGCCTATGCTTGCATTTTGGCTGGTGTGGTTCAGTTACTGGGAGCACCCAAAGGTCCAGATTAGTTGGCTCTGTTGGTCTTCCTATGTAATTCCTGTCTACTCTTGGTATCTCACCTCCCCCAACTCTTCCATGAGACTCTTCAAGCTATGGATAATGTTTGTCTGTAGGTCTCTGAATCTGTTTCACTCAGGTGCTGGGTAGAGCCTAACAGGACATTTATGCAGGACTCTTGTCTACAATCCTAACATAGTCTCATTAATAGCATCAGGGATTGGTGTTTGCCCATGGGATAGGTTTCAAGTTGGGCCAGTTATTTTGGTAGACATTCTCTCAGTCTCTGCTCCATCTTTGTCCTGCATTCCTTGTAGAGGGGACAAATTGTTGGTTGAAAGATTGTTGAGTGGGTTGGTGTCCTTATCCTTCCACTTGGTGTCCTGTCTGGCTACAGGAAATAATCCCTTCAGGTTCCATATCCACAGTGTTAAGAGTGTTAACTAAAGTTACCCTCATATACTCCTGAGAACATCCCTCAACCCAGATCTTTGCTACATCCTAGAGATGCCCCCAAACTCTCAACCTTACCAGCTGCCAATTTCTATTCATATTCCTTCTTGTTTAGGTCTATGGAATGTAGCTTGGGTATTTTGCATTTTATGGCTAATATTCACCTATTAGTGTGTACATACCAGATATTCCTCTTGGTTCAGGTTTATCTCACTCAGAATGATATTTTCTAGTTCTACTCATTTGCCTACAAAATTCCTGATGCCTTGTATTTAATAGCTGAGTAGTATTCTATTATATGAGTGAATCACATTTTCTGTATCCAGTCTTCAATTGAGCAGGATCTGGGTTGTCTCTAGTTTCTGGCTATTATAAATAAAGCTGTTGGGAACATAGTAGAACATATGTCCTTGTTGTATGGTGAAGCAACTTTTGGATATATGCCCAGGAGTGGTGTAGTGGGGTCTTTGGTGGAACTATTTCCACATTTTTGAGGAACTACCAGATTGATTGCCAGAGTGGTTACACAAGCTTGCATTCCCACCAACAATGGAGGAATGTTCTTCTTGCTCTACATCCTCACCAGTATTTGCTAATCCTTGAGGTTTTGATCTTAGCCATTCAGATTGGTATAAGATGGAATCTGAAGATTGTTTTCACTTGCATTTCCCTAACGACTAAAGACACTGAACATTTTTCTCCCCATTTTTTGAAATTCTTACTTAATTACAACCTAAATGTTGCCCACCCTCCAGGCCCACCTTCACAGAGTTTTTTCCCAATTCCTTATCTTTTTTTTCTTTATGTTTGTTTTATTATTATCATTATTAATTAATTATATCATTTATTTACATCCCAAATGTTGTACCTAAGACTTCCCTCACAGAGTAGTTCCCCCATCCCTCCTCCTCTTCTCTTCTGAAAGAGTCCCTCCTTGGGGAATCCCCCATCCCTGGGGCATCAAGTCACTACAGAATTAGGTTCATTTTATCTCACTGAAGCCAGACAACGCAGTCCTCTTCTTCATATGTGCCAGGCACCTTGGACCAGCCCATGATTGCTCTTTGGTTGGTGGCTTAGCCCTGACCTCAGTCCAATGCTTGGTTGTAAGTATCTGCATCTGTCTCAGTCAGCTGCTGGTAGTCCCTCTCAGGAGAGCCATGCTAGGCTCCTGTCTGTAAGCACAGCATAGCATCAGTTTGGTGCCTCCCCATGGGATGAATCCCAAGTTCTGCTGGTCACTGGTCACCCATTTGTTTAGTCTCTGCTCCAATTTTGTTCCTAAATTTATTTTAGACAGGAAAAATTTTGGATTAGAAATTTTGAAGGTGGATTGGTGTCTCCATCCCTCCAATGGGGGTCCTGTCTAACTACTGAAGGTTATCTATTCAGGTGTCATATTCCCACTGTTGGGCATTTCAGATAAGTTCAATCCTGGGCTAAGGTGCAAGGAACAACCCTTCAACCTATTTCACCTTCTAAGGGGATTGAAACATCCTCACTTGGGGCTTCCTTCTTGTTTAAGAAGATCCCAGAAGATGGAAAGATCTCCCATGCTCATGGATTGACAGGATTAATATAGTAAAAATGGCCATCTTGCCAAAAGCAATCTACAGATTCAATGCAATCCCCATTAAAATCTCAACTCAATTTTTCACAGAGTTAGAAAGAGAAATTCTCAAATTCATTTGGAATAACAAAATCCCAGGATAGCTAAAACTATTCTCAACAATAAAAGAACTTCTGGAGGAATCACCATCCCTGACCTCAAGCTGTACTACAGAGCAATAGTGATAAAAACTGCATGATATTGGTACAGAGACAGGCAGGAAGATCAATGGAATAGAATTGAAGACCCAGAAATGAACCCACACAACTATGGTCACTTGATCTGTGACAAAGGAGCTAAAACTGTCCATTGGAAAAAGGACAGCATTTTCAACAAATGGTGCTGGTTCAACTGGAGGACAACATGTAGAAGAATGCAAATCGATTGATTCTTATCTCCTCGTACATATTTTCATGTTCCTCCTTTTATGTCAATTTTAGTGACTCCATGAGAATTAGAAACAGCTCAGGTACAGGAGCCAAGACTGTGTCTATATCTCAGCAAAACTCTAAACATTGAGACCTTCAGTACAACCCTTAATGCTATGGGAAAAACTCTGAAAATATGAGTTCAAAAATATATGATTTGTCAACTATGCAAAAAAAATGCAATGTGAATTGCATAAGGATCTTCACAGATCCAAAAGAATAGTGGCATATGTACTATGAACCAGCTTGTCAGAAAGATATTATGGAAGGATTTAAAGAGATTTAGGGAGTATTGATAGCAGAGCAAGATCTCACCTAGGCAAAGTGTTGTTTTTGTTTTTGTTTTTTTTCACTTACAAAGGCAGGCAGATTCATGAGTTCATGGTCAGCCTGAGTCAGAGGGAGGTTAGGTACATGCCCAGGCATGGTAGGAATGATATTTTCATGGCAGATTCCCACCCTGCTAACTTATTGTCTGTGCTTAATAGGTAGAACTTTGAATTTGTTTGCAATATAGAAAAAATGTGTTTGCTGTCTCTAAGAATCAAGGAGGTGGGGTCATGGGATGCTGATTAATGAAATAATCAAAAGGGAACCTAAGGCAATGACTGAATTGATATGTAAATAAAAGACTGGGCTTTGGGCCCTGGAAAGATGAGCTATCCAGAGAGTTTTTTTTTAAATCATCATTGGCCTCCCCACTGGGGAAAAAAAAGCTGTCTTGAGCCAAGATCTCCAGAGAACACTAACTTGAGTGAGTAATCTAGAAAGCTGTCTCAAGGAGGAGGATGTTGGCCATCATCTTGTAATCCACGATTTGAACTCAAGTCATTTGTTTTCCCATTTCCAGACACCTATTCTCTCAGAATTCCCTCTCCAAGGCTGGTCCTTGGCACTTCTTGAAGGCCACCCAGGAAAACCAGCTCTGCTTGTTTCCCTAGAGACCTGCAGCCACCCAGGACAAGCAGAGATCTTCTGCCATTAGGGACTACAAGCATTACCTGCAATCCAAGAGAATTGATATCACAGGATAATACAAGGCCAGCCAAAACCAGAGAAAATCAGATGGCTAAAGGCCAAGTCAAGAACATAATCAACAAATTCCAGTTCAATATGGCATCATAAGAACATAGCTCTTCTACTACAGCAAGCTTTAGATAACCTAACATACACGAAGAACAGACAATGACCGTGAATCTCATGTTTTGAAGATGATAGAGGATTTTATAGAGGAAATAAATAAATACCTTAATGTAAAACAGGAAAATTCAAGCAAATAGATAGAGGCCTTTAAAGAGGGAAATGAATAAATATATAGAAAAATAAAAAAAAATACAATCAAACAGGGGAAAAATGAATAAATCTGTTTAAGACTAGGTTAGAAAGAAACACACGCACACACACACACACACGCACACGCACACGCACACACACACGCACACGCACACGCACACACACACACACACAAATGGAGGCAATCCTGGAGATAGAAAACCTAGGAATGAGAACAGGAACTACAGACACAAGCATCACCAACAAAATGCAAGAGATGGAAGAGAGAATCTCAGGCATAGAAGATATGATAGAAGAACTTAATATATTGGTCAAAGAAAGGGCAAAATCAAAAAAAAAGTTCATTGCATAAAACATACAAAAAATTTGGGACATTATGAAAAGACTAAACCTAAGAATCATAGGAATAGAAGAAGAAAGATTCTCAGAAAAAAGGCTCAGAAAATTTCAACAAAATCACAGAAGAAAGTTTCCCTAACATAAGAAATAGATGGCTATAAATGTACAAGAAGCTTATAGAATGCCAAATAGACTTTACCAGAAAAGAAAATCCTTCCATCACATAATAATCCAACCGCCAAATGTATAGAACAAAGAGACAGTATTCAAAACTGCAAGGCAAAACAGCCAAGTAACATACAAAAGCAGATCTATCAGAATTACATCGGACATCTCAACAGAGACTGTAAAAGCCAAAGAGCCTGAATAAATGTCTTGCAGACCCTGAAAAAAACACAGATTTCAGCCTAGACTACTATGCCTAACAAAACTTTCAATCACTATAAATGGAGAAACCACATATTCCATGACAAAACCAAATTTAAATAATATCCTTCTATTAATCCAACTCTAACAGAGGATACTACAAGGAAAGCTCCAACACCAGAAGGGTAACTAAACCCAAGAAAATACAATAAATTAATAATTACACAGTAACATCAAAAGGGAAACACACACACACACAAACACACACATCACAGACATCAAAATAACAGGAACAAATGAAAATTGGTCCTTAATTTGTCTCAACATCAATTAATTCAATTCACCAATAAAAAACACAGGCAAACAGAGTGGATTCATAAATAGGATTTATCATTTTGCTGTATACAAGAAGTAGATGGAGAAGGACATTTTTTGTACTCATCAAAGGAAAAGTCCAAAGATGATGTCTCAATTGTGAATATCTATGGCTCAAATGCAAGGGTACCCACATTTGTAAACAAATCATTACTAAAGGGTATCCACATTTGTAAAAGAAACATTACTAAAGCTTAAGTGGCACATTGAATTCCCCACATTTATAGCTGAAGACATCAACACTCGAATCCCACTAATAGACAAGACAGAAACTAAAGAGAGAAATAATGAAAATAAGAGAGGTTGTGATACAAATGGACCTAAGAACTTCTGGAGGAATCACCATTCCTTTTTGTGTGTGCTTGTTCCTCCTGTTTTGTTGTTGTTTTGTTTGTTTGTTTTTGTTTTTTTCTTTTTCTCTTGGACGTTTTATATACATTGCAGATGTTATCCCCTTACCCCATTTTGCCCCCACCTAGGAACCCCCTATCCCCCACATCCTGCTTCCATGAGGATGTGCCCTCACCCATACCCCCACTGCCACCTCCACACCCTCAAATTCTCTCACACTCAGCATCCAGCCTTCATGGAATCAAGAATTTCCTCTCCCACCTATGACCAACAAGGTCATCCTCCCCTATATATACAGATAGAGCCATGGGTCTCTCCCTATGTGCTCCTAGGCTGGTGGTTTAGACCCTGGGAGCTCTGGTGGTTTGATTTGTTGCTCTCTTCATGGGGCTACAACACTTTCAGCTCCTTCAGCTCCTTCTCTCTAACTCCTCCATTGGGAACCCCATGATCAGCTCAATGGTTAGCTGTGAGCATCTGCCTCTGAATATGTCAGACTCTGTCAGACCTCTAAGGAGACAGCTATATCAGGCTCCTGTCATCATGCACTGCCTGACATCCACATCAGCATCTACCTTTGAGAACTGCATATGGGATGGATACCCAGGTAGAATGGTCTCCAGACAGCCCCTCCTTCAGTTTCTGTCCCACACTTTGTCTCCATATTTGCTCCATTGAGTATTATGTTACTCCTTCTAAGAAGGATCAAAGCACCCACACTTGGTCTTCCTTCTTCATGAGCTTCCTGTTGTCTGTGAGAATTACCCCAGGACCAAAGGAGGCAGGCAGAACTATGGCCTGGGGAGTGGAGTTGAGGCCCAAGATTGCAGGTAAAAGTGTCGACCTGAAGATGGAGGGAGAGGGTGATTCATGGGCTTTATATGTGGGTAGGACTATGGGTGGCTTTTCTCTCTTGGCATCTTGCATAGCATTTTCAGACACTATGAAATATAGCCTTCAAGGAAAATTCTTCTAGGTCATTTCTAGATCAATTTTTCCAAGCCTACATCTGAAATATGTGATTTCTTTGGCAATGTGTGAAAGATTTTGGCGCGCAGCTTAGAACAGACGACAACAGACCAAATGATCCACGAGGGGAGGGGGTTTAATTAGGGTGGAGGGCAAAGGTGGGGGAAAGCGGGAGGAATGGCAGAGAGAAGAGAGAGAAAAAGAGAGAGTTCTGCCTATTTATATGAGCTATGACGTAGCTGTTTTTCCAGGTAAAAGTGAGGTAGCCAGGTGAATTATGGGAGTGTATAGAGGTTGCCTTGGCAATGATGTAGGAGTTGCCTCAGTCAACTTGATGTGACATCACTGAGTTCAGAGCTGGTACCAACACACATCCCATTTTTTTATTATAAAGAGAAGAAAAAAGGAGAAGGGAAGCCGATGGTGAAAGAGGAGTTGGGGGGCTGTGTCTCTTAAACTACTTCCTGCTGTGTAGGGGCATAGTCCATTGTGGGGAGCAGCTAGCTTTAACCATCAGGGTACACTCAGTAAATGTGTGTATCAGGCTCCTCTGTGGACAGCAGCTGGTAATCCTGTAACAGGAACTTATTAATAAATTGGTTAGAAATAATAACACAAGGAGGATGACATAAAAGGGTGTTACAAAGAGGGTATCTGCTTTTATATGTGTTTTTAAAAATCTCAGAACTGGAGGTCTCACGTTCCCCCAAAATGGCATTCTTGGAAGAACTGGCGAAGACCATCTACTTTAGCTGTCAGGACATCTGGCACCAGTCAGTTCTGAAGCACCACAGCTGGAATCCCCCGGGTCTTGTATGTAGAAACTAGTGTCTTGCAGTGTTGGTAGAAGAAGTGGTTGGTCTGTGTACCTAGCATATGTATCTGACAAGACCAATATGGGCACCCCCCATAATCATCTGTCCAGTTTCTACAATAATCTTCTATCTGGGCAAAAAGAAAGCAAGTATAGAGAACATAATATTTAGATGGGATAACAGATACAGGGATGATGGCAATTTGGATTGGTTCTTGGCATCCAGCTTTGGAGCAGTTTCCGGACCCTGTTTGGAAAGACTGTTTGTTATCTGTGGGTGTCTCTTGAACCTCAACCTCCATATGTAAAGGTTGACCAGGATAGAAACAAACAGCAGGGGAGGATGAGAAACACATATCTAGTCCAGTGAGGTCCAGCTCAGCTGCCAGAGTGGAGTCTCATTTTCTGGGATTGAGGACAAGGTGGGTGATTTCGATGTCCTCTGGAGCTTAACAGAGCACAGTCCTGTTGGGGTCGATGTGTATGAAGAAGAGGCAATTTTAGATGGAGGGATGAAAGGCTTGAGGTGAGACAAGTGGATCCAATGAGGGAGACCTTCAAGTTTAGTAGCTGTAGGGGTCACGAGGATTATCTTAAAAGGATCCTGCCATTTGGGAGAAAGAGGTAGGGGCCAATGATCTGGAGGGGCGAGAAGGACTTGGTCTCCAATGTTGAGAGGTAGTGGACAGGAGATGGTGTGTGATCAAGGTAGATGGTGGTCAGCAAAGTTCCACAAGATAATGGGGTGAGCAGATGATCTGGGAGGGGGGAGCATTTAGGTGAAATACCAGGAGTTAGAACTGGATGTCCATACATGAGTTCAAAGGGTGAGATGAGGAGAGACCACTTGGGAAGGGCTCGTAGCCTGAATAGAGCCAGAGGTAGGAGTTTTACCCACTCAAGGTGAAATTCTTGTGACAGCTTGACAAGAGTGGTTTTAAAAGAGCGGTTAGTTCTCTCTATCTTAACTGAAGATTGAGGGTGGTAGGGAATATGAAAATGTCAGGGGATGTCTCGGACCTTAGATAGAATTTGAGAAACTTGAGAAGTAAATTCAGGACAATTGTTTGACTAAAGGCAGGCTCAGACACCAAATCAGGGGATGATCTCTCTGAGGAGGAGATCAGAGACTGTCTGAGCCCTTTTGTTAGTTGTGGAAAAAGCCTCTACCCAGCCTGAGAAGGTGTCAACAAAGACCAGGAGGTACTTGGCATGTTTTACACCAGGCATGTTGGTAAACTCAAGTTGCCCATCAGTTCCAGGAAGGGAACCTCTAGCTTGATGGGTAGGAAAAAGGGTGCTACGATACCTTGAGTTGGGATCTGACATCTGATAGATTTTGCAAGAAGCAGTGTTAGATTTGAAGAAACTTAAGTCCTCAGGAGTAGGCTGTAGGTGGGTCTTAACAAAATAAGACAATGCTTGGCTGTTAGGATGAAAGAGTTGGTGAACATAGGACAGAGTTTTATGAGTGTCAGGGGGTGCAGGTAGGGATGTGGGTTGCCATGTAAGAATCTCCTGGGGAGGGTGAGATGAGTCTAGGCCCCTAAGGGGTGCAACTCTAGCTGACTTATCAGCTCAGTTGTTTCCCTTGGAGACTATAGAGTGGGATCTGCAGTGGACAATCCCACTAGCTATGGGGAGATGGGAGGGCTTTAGCATGGCCATAATTTGATTTGCATTAGTTACTGATCCTCCTTTTGTGGTAAGTAACCCTCTCTCCTTCCAGATAGCAGCATGGGACAGGAGGATATGGAAAGCATATTTGGAATCTGTGTAGATGTTGAGGGATTGTCCCTGTGTCAGCTGGAATGCATGGGTAAGGGCTATTAATTCAGCCTGTTGGTTGGTGGCATGAGCAGGAAGGGCCTGTGCCTCCACCCCCTTGGTGTCTGACACTGTGGCATAGACAGCTTTCTTGGCCCCTTCATGTAGAAAGGAGCTTCCATCTGTATACCAGGTAAAGACAGCTTAAGGCAATGTGCCCTCCTGTATGTGTGAAGGATGAGGTAATAGTTCCTCTAAGGTTTCAGTGCAGGAGTGAGATAGGGAGTAGTCAGTAATAGGTTGAGGAAGAAGATTGGAAATATTAAGAGGTTGGCATGATTGAAAGGGGAGGCTGGAGTCTTCTATTAGAGCTACCTGAAGAGAACGAACCCTGGAAAGAGGTAGAGTCTGTAAGCCTTTATAAGTTAGGAGCTGTGACAGGTTATGAGAAGAGAGGACAGTTATAGGTGATCCCAGGGTTAGTTTCTTTGATTCTTTAATAAGGAGTTCAGCAGCTGCTAAGGTATGAATACAAGGTGCCCATCCCTGGATGGTTAGTTCTAGTCTTTTTGACAAGTATGTTACAGGTGCAAAAGATGGTCCCAGTTGGTGACCTAGGGCAAATCCCTCCTTTTCAGTTACATAGAGGGAAAAAGGACGAGTCAGGTCAGGGAGATGTAAGGCTGAGGCCTTAAGGAGAGCCTGTTGGAGCCTTTGAAAGGACTTAGTAAGAGGTTTGAGAAGAGGTTCATGGGTGGGGCCTAATGCTGCTTCATATAAGGGATGAGACAGTAGGGGAAAGGAAGGAACCCAGGAACCAAAAAAGCTAGCCATTCCTAGGAATGATAAAATCTCTTCCTTTGTAGAAGGAACAGTTAAATACTGAATCAGATTCTTTCTATCTAAGGTAATAGCCTTGGGGGTTGGGGTAATTGTTAGTCCCAAATAGGTGACCTGTGGAGTGGACAGCTGGACTTTCGAAGGTGAGAACCTGTAGCCCCAACTGGAAAGGAAATTTAGAAGAGCAGCTGTGTCAGCTTGGCTAATTTCTAGGGAGGGGCTACAGAGAAGAACATCGTCTATGTAAAGTACAATCTTAGATTTAGGAAGAGATAAAGAGAGTAGGTCAGAAGCCAGGGCCTGCCCAAACAGGTGTGTGCTGTCCCGGAATCCCTGAGGTAGAACATTCCAGGTAAGTTGGGTAGAAAAGTGGGTGTCAAGATCTGCCCAGGTAAAGGCAAATATGTCCTGTGACTTGGTGTCTAGAGGGATAGAGAAAAATGCATCCTTGAGATCTAGGACTGAAAAATGAGAAGTCCCTGAGGGGATAGTAGAGAGAAGTGTATAAGGATTAGCTATAACAAGATGGAGGGGAACCACTGCAGAACTAATGCGCCTGAGATCTTGGACCAGTCAATAGGTACCATTAGGTTTCTTAACTGCCAGTATGGGAGTGTTAAAGGGGGAGGAGGTGGGTCAAAGGAATTTTTTTCCTTAAGCAATCAGAAATGATAGGCTTAAGTCCCCTAAGACTCCAGAGAGAAAGAGGGTATTGGGCTTGGCAGATTTACCTGGTAGAGTCCAGTAACTGGATGACAACAGGAGAATGATGTTTAGCAACAGAGATGTCCCAAACTCGGAGGTCCTCCTGAGAAGCTGGTAAGGGAAATAACATGTTAATGTTAGTAGGGTGATTGGCTAAAAGGAGGAGCAGAGGAACTGCTGGTGAGCTTGGGCTTAAGTGAATTGGTGGAGCAAAGGAAATAGAAGATCCCAACTTAGCTAAAATATCTCTTCCCAATAAGGGGACAGGACATGTAGGCACTATCAAAAAGGTAAAAATGAATCACCCGTGATGCCTGCTATTAGAAGTTCTAATCCAGATGGGCCAGAAGCCAGGATCCTTGCCCTTACCCTCACGCCCTACCTTTTCCCACCTGCACAAGGTTCCCTGAAGCTTGGCAACTGCAAGATCCTGCTTGGCAACTGCAGAAAGACTCAAAGCAGTGTACCATATCATCTGAAGAATAGCAAGGAGACCATAACTCAAGCAGTGTACCATATCTTCTGAAGAATAGCAGGTTGCAGTCCTCCTCGCCCCCACGAATAACTAGGGCCTGCCGGTTGGGTCAAGTGGCACCCAGACGTGGGGCTCGAGGCACGGACCCCTCTGGACGGACCCTCATTGAGAGGATGTGTGCAGGACATCAAGATTGAGCGAGACAGAGATCATCGCCCGCGACCTGTCATCCACGGAACCAGGTTGATGCTGCCATCAAGAAGACGGTTGAAGTTCATTACCATCAGCTGAAAATTGAAGAGGATCCAGAAGTGACTCTGCAGGAGACTGACACAGCTGCCAGCTCCCCTGCCTCCCCCTACGGTCGACCGCTAGACTTCCACGCCCTCCAGAAGGGTTCTTGGTATGCCTGGCTTTGCCCCCGTTTCTCTCGCTAGAGAGCTTGGCCTCTTGATCACCACAACAAAAATTGGCTTTTTCCTAAACCAAGGCCGCCCTTGATATGGCCGCTAACATTGGGGAGCCTTCCTTTATGACAATATTACACCCCAAACTGACAAATGGTTGGTAAATTGAACATTTACAAGGGACTAGGATGGCTGTGAGTTAGCCCAAGGACGGGATTATTGTAGGTCCACTTCCCAGGGGCCCACCCAATGCAGCCGAAAAGGAGTGGTGCTGGGAGTGGGTGCAGCCTACATGGCCTAAGACAGGGCTCTCACCCTCCTTTCACCCACATCGGAGTCCCCTGACGTTGCCCATCGTCGACAGCCTAAAACCTTCGACCATCGATGTGACTCATCTCACATCAGTGTTTTGGGGTTGTGAACTTGTCTAAGACCCCCCATAATTAGACATCCAAATTCAAAATTCACATAGTTGGGATTGATCATAAGATGCCTTCTCTAACTAAACAGAGAAGGGGGAGATGCCAGAAGCCAGGACCCTCGCCCTTACCCTCACCCCCTACCTTTCCCCACCTGCACAATGTCCTCTGAAGCTTGGCAACTGCAAGATCCTGCTTAGCAACTGCAGATAGACTCAAAGCAGTGTACCATATCATCTTAAGAATAGCAGGGAGACCATAACTCAAGCAGTGTACCATATCTTCTGAAGAACAGCAGGTAGATCATAATTCAAGGCAGTGTACCGTATAGACCATGACATGTTTCAAGGCACAGGCCAAGAAGATTTTGTACTTTTCCACCACCTGGCCCCTCTTACCCCCTCCCCTTGTAAAACATGCTATAAAAAAGCATTTCATGTTCAAAAATAAATAAATAAATAAATAAATAAATAAATAAATAAAAGGAATAGGTGAGAGGTACACCCCTAAAAATGCAACTAAGTGGGGGGTCCGGTGAGGAAGGTAAGGTTGTCTTCCTATCCTGACGATAGAAAAACGCGAAGGTAAGACGGGTCCCCAAAACTCTGTCAGGACCGAGTAAATAGCCCCAGTGTCCAAGAGGAAGGAGATGGGTCTTCCACATACCATAATATCTACCTGGGGCTCCCTGCAAGTGATAGGCATGGTCGGGTCGAGAGAACTTGGGCTCCTTCAGTCCTCCATAGCCAAGCCTAGAAAGTCAGCTGAGGAGTTTTCTGACACCCTCTGTTCTGAGCGACATGAGGACAGTCAGCAGCCCAATGTCCCCAATGTCCCCTCTGATGGCACCTGGGACATGGTCTCCTTGGTTTGCTGGGGTTGGGGCAGGCCTTTGCCCAATGACCATGATGACCACATTTATAGCAGGAGCCAGGTGGTCTCTAAGTCGTCAAAGACCAGGAGTCTGGTGTAGTGACTGAGGCTGGTTGAACAGCCTTTGCCAGCATGTGGTATTTCTGTTTTCAGACTTTCTCATCTCTCTCATGGTAAAACTTGAAGGCCAGTGGCAAGACTTCTGCCTTTGGAGTTAGGGCCCCTCTCCAATCGCCTAAGTTTAGCTTTCATGTCGGGATAGCTCTGGGAAAAAAAGTAGGTCATCAGGAGTTGCTTACCTTCCAGGTTTTCAGGGTCAAGATTGGTATATTGCAATAAAGCCTTTGTAAGGTATTCTAAAAACTGAGATGGGTTTTTCTGTTTATCCTGGACAACCTCTTGGAGTTTCTCAAAGTTTACTGGCTTTAACGCTGCCTTTCTCAGGCCTGCCAAAAGGTATGTTATAAATCTATCTCTGGCTAAGATACGACCTGTGGAATTATAATTCCATCGAGGATCCTGGCCAGGAACTGCCTCAGATCTGATCAGATATGTTCTGTCTGTTTGATGAATCTGATCTGCATGTGTTTTTGCCCAAACTCACCTATGTTCATTGAGAAGTAAATTATTAGTGAGAATCATATGATCGTCGTGGAAAGTTAAGCTGTAGGACTGAGAGATGTACTGGAACTCTTTGATGAAGGCAGAGGGGTTAGAGGTGTACGACCCCAGTCTGCTCAGTATTTGAGAAAGTTCTCTCAGTGAGAAAGAGACATGTACTCTGACCAGGGCATCAATGCCAGCCACTTCCCTTAGAGGAAGAACAGACACTGGTTTAGGTGTCCCTGGAGAAGAAGGAGTTGGAGGTTTGGCCTTAGAACGAGTGATAGGAGGGGTGAAAGTTGGTGCCAATGCAGGGCAGTTAGTATGACTTGCAGCTGGCACAGAAGGAGGGTAGGGGCCTGGGGAGGTCGAGCCAGTGGACTCAGAGGCACCCTGGTGAGAGGAAGAAACCAAGGCAGCAGTTTGGGTTTTTGGTGGCATCAAAACAGGTTTGCAACGGAGGGGAGGAGGTTCATCAGCTGGATCTAAAGGTGTGGGGTCATCTAATGGTGGTTGGGCAGATGTCATTGCTAAGAGAACCTTGGGTGGGGAACATGTAGAACACATGGAAAGTGTATAATGAGGGTAGATAAATGTATGAACATAGGGAATTTCTTTTCAGTTACCAGAGCGCAGGCAGTATATGCTAAGACCCCTTAAAATAATCGGGTCCAGCATGCCATTTAGTGGCCACTTTAGTTCATAATCTAGAGAGTATTGAATCCAGACCTTATTGCAAAGGTGTATCAATTTGGAAGGCCTCAACTCAGGCGTCAATCTTAAAGATTTGAGGTTTTTCAGTAGACAACCCAGTGAGGTGTCCCTGGGTACAGACGACAATGTGGTACCCATGGGGTGACGTGGCTGTTACTGAGCTATCATTTGGCGTCCCAAAAGAAAATCTGGCAACAAAAAATCAGGCTAACAACTTAGATGTCAAGTCACCACTAGAATATCTAGGGGCCTCAGCGGGGCTCCTGAGCCTGCCAGAAAGTAGCTCACCCAGTACCAGGATTTCTGGCAGCTACAAGAACTTGGGGAAAGCTGGAAGCTACTTTTGAGGGGAAAAATCACCTAACGGCCAAAGTCGTAAATCGTAGGTTGGCTAGAGGCCAGTCATATGGACTAGGGCAATGAAGAGCCAACCCCTTATCCCAGGGGAGGCAAGTCAGACACCAACTGGGCGCCCAGGGTCCCTCCCACCAATTGGAAACTCCTTACCAATTAATATGCCAGTGTGTGTTTGCAGGCTTGTGCAGTCTGGTATCAGGAAGGGTGGAACTGTAAGGTTTGTGTGGATCTGTTTGACTACCCAGCCCGTGAAGCAGAGCACTGTGTGGGGGCCGCAGCTGCACAGCTCACGTGGTGGCAGTTTGCAAGCCTCACAGAGGTGCGGATAGGGGTTGCAGCAGTGGTGGAAATGGCGACAGGTAGTAGTGGATGTTAATTCACATCCAATGATGGTGATTGTGGCAGGGGTTGGTGGCAGGAATGGCAGCGCCAGCACACAGCTTAGAACAGACAACACCAGACCAAAAGATTAGGGCACAGGACAAAGGAGAGAAGAGCGAGAAGAAGAGAGAGTTCTGCCTATTTATATGAGTGATGACATAGCTCTTTTCCCAGGTAAAGGTGAGGAGCCAGGTGAATTTTGGGAATGTATAGCGGTTGCCTTGGCAACAATGTAGGATTCGCCTCAGTCACTTCGATGTGACATCACTGAGTTAGGAGCTGGAACCACCAACAATATGGTCTTGCATTGAAATACTGAGATGCAGCCAAATATTGAGAAATATTCAAGGCCAGTGGCAATTATTTGAGGAGTTTCATTGACTTTCCTGACAGCTCAAAAGGAGAATTCCAGTCCTTGATGCTAGGTTTTGGTTATATAATCTATGGGTTTTGGGGAGAAGTATATCACCTGAAGTGGTATACATTCTATGTATGAATATATGTATGTATGTATGTATGTATGTATGAATATATGTATGTATGTATGAAAATACATATCTATACATTCATCCATTTATACATCTATCTATCAAATTAGATATTATATTTTGAGCAAGATAAAATAATGTTAATTTACTTTTTTCAACACCCTTAGTTATCTTGTCCTACCAGCAAGCATGTCAAATCAGCCTAACTACTAGAAAATAAGATGTATTTAAGTAATCATAGAATGTTACCATTAAAATGTATGCCTTGTATCGTATATCAAGATTATATCTAACTAATGAATCTCAAAAGAATTGAAAAAGTAAAGAAAATGGTATACTGCCACTAAATTATCTGAGAGCGAGTGCTGAAGAGCTCCATGAGAATGATAAAAGACCTAGGATATACAGACTTAGGAATACAAAGACAAGAAGGATACAATCTGACCTTACTCTTCTATGTCTTCATTTAGAAAGAGCTCAGACAAGGAGTTTTAATTAATGGAAAGGTAAACAACACTCAGTATAACACTAGACATCAATGTTTGCTGAAGATTTGTGCTTCACAGTCCTGAATCCAATCTAGGGAATTGAATGTAGCTGACAATATGGTATTGCTATGATAAAGAAGTATATGTTGTTCTCCATTTCTTCTGAGGCTCAGGAAGACTCAAATTATTGTTAGTGGACATCCAGATCTGAAGACAAATGACAACTGCATTATCTTATACCTGAGACTCCATCCCCATTTCACTAGATTCACATAAATGGTTCCAGCATCCTGACAGTCATTTCAACAGGTAATACTGAGGATTATGAATACATGCATGCATAAGAAGGATACTAGACATTAAACTCTCATCAAAAAATCAACTCACATGTACTAAGTACTTAAAACATAGGGTAAATGCTCCAGACATTCTCTGGAAAGGATGTCTGTGTATGGAAACTCAGAAATAAGCTACAATAGCCACAGAAGAGACAAATAGAATTTCATTGAAATAAAAAAATTCTCAGCAAGGCATAGATTTAAGAGAGTGGAGCAATATCCAATATGATGTGAGAAAATATTTCAAGCTATGTATATTAAAGGAAATAACATTAGATTGGGAGCTCACATACCTTGGGAGCAAAAAGTAAATGGTCTAATTAAAAAACTGACAGCAGATCTTAGGCTTTAGGTCAGTGGTAATAAGCTTGCCTAGCATGTGAAAAGCCCTCAGTTTGACCTTCAGCAACATTGAAAATGAGGTAACAGAATAAAATAGACATTTCTCAGAAGACTTAGAAATGACCAATAAATATGGGAAAAGATATTCAGTATCAATTATCATCACTATGCAAATCAAAACAATTTGACAGAGGTATTATTTTATACTAGTTACAGTGGATTTTGTCAAAAAGATAAAACAGCATAGCAAATATTGGTTTGGAAAAAGGAAAACTCATACACTTTCAGTAGAATATTAATCAGAAGAATTTAGGAAAACAACTTACAGGTTCCTCAAAAATTGATATTTAAATGATCATAAAATACAGTATCCCATTACTGGGTTTGAAGCTTGTGGGGTTTGATTTTGATTGCCAATTTGATTGGATATAAATCTATAGAATACATTTTCTGGAAATAATTAACCGAGTAGGGGAGCTCCTCACCCAGTTGTGGGCAAAACCTGATAGCGGCTGCTCAGATACAGAAAAGTATGAGGAAAATGCCATCATGTTTGCTGACCTGAGGGGTTACTTGTCCTTATGACTGCTGGTGCTGCTTATGTCTTTTGCCATCATGATATTATAATATCACAGGGGGTGTGTTAAGGAAAAGCTATTTCTCTCTAGTCAAAAGAAAGAAATCCATTTTTCTCCAAGCTTTAGAGCTACTTCTTGGGATGGTGGATTCACCTTTAGCTATGCTAAAGAGAGTAGAGGAATATTTATCCCTTTAATGAGAAAATGTACTTTTCTGTTCTGACAAACCCAGATTTAGCACAATTGCTTGCAGAGACATAACCATATAACTTCCATTATATGTTCCAGGTTTTTCTGGAAGTGTAACTTTTCCCTTTTCCCCTCTGATTTCCTCCTTTTCCCCTTTCCTCTCTATAAGTTGATTACCTCAAGTATTTATTTATTTTTTATTGGATATTTTATTTATTTCCTCACTATGTAATGCTCCCCTACCTAGTGATTTTCTCTGTGGCTTCTTGTCTGTACCATGGATGGCTTCCATTTCTATGCAAGCCAACTTAACTGAAAATGTATAATTTTCCTTCCTTTCCTCTTTCTGTCTTCAGGGACATAGAGAAATTTATAGATTGCCCGTTCTCAGATATTTCTTTTAAACTTTAATAAAATTGCCTCCAAACACTTTCCTCATTTCATTACAGATATAATGTATACATATTGCAATGTAAGTATATAATTTCCTCCCTCTCATTTCCTCCCTCCAACCCTTCCATAGTGGAAGAGGACAGCACAAAGATTATAAGAGACAGAAGAACACAAAGTTTTCTTTGAGATTATGTCTCCTGGAAATATCAGAGATGCTACACCCATGTATTCTCATTAGCACAACTGCCTAAACAAGGCATGAACAAGGATAGCACCCACAAACATGTCAATATAGACAGGATAAATCTCATGAGGCCTCAACCCTAGGCAAAGAACTACAGCAAGTAATGAATGCTGAGAGCTAGAGAAACAGTCTATCTAAAAAAAAATTAACTAAGGATATTGATGTTTTTAACATACACACACACACACACACATACACACACACACACACACACACACACACACACACACACACACACACAGGTTAAGTGGTGCAATCATCACAAAAGCCAAGGTTTGGAATTAACCTAAGTGGTCAAAAATGAATACATAAAGAAAATGTGGCATATAGATCATAGAGTACTATTTTTCTATGAAAAGAAATTGTCACTTGAGATAATATGGACAGGTTTGTACGATATTTATTTTATTAAGTGGAATAAAGTAGATATAGAAAGTTAAATGGTATATTATTTTATTCTGATATATAATTGTAAAAAGTTGATGACATATAATTCAAATTATGTGGCTATCAAAGATTTGAAATGTGAGACAATTTGGGAGGATCAGGGTAAATAATCAGTAGGTACAAGAATAATAATAGAGATGAAGAATAAACTATAATGTTTTTTCATAGTCAAATATCTATAGTTTAAAATAATATATTGTATATTCCAAAGTATATAAAAGAGAAAATATTAATGAGATTACCACAAACAGATGATAGATTTTTATGGTGGTTAGAATCATATGGGAAGAAATCTCATTGTCAATATTACCTCCAGAAGATTGGCCTGGAAGCAAGCCAATGGGCTTTTTCTTGATTAATGATTGATATGTGAAGGTCTATCCTAATATGGGCAGTTATTTCTTGTTTGAATAAAAAAGCAGCTAAGCATGCCATACATAGCAAGCCAGTAGGAAGTATTTTCCCATAGTCTCTGCTTTATTTCCTGCCTCCATGTATCTGCCTTGACTTAACCAGATAATGGCCCCTTATCTTTAAGCCAAATGTGATTGTTCCTGCCAATGTTACTTTTGGATATGGAATTTATCACAACAATATAAAAGCAACCTAGAATAGTTTAAGACATTTTAGGTAGGATAACAATCCTGAATTGATCATTATGTAGTATAAGCTTAAATCAAACCACTGTATCACACCACATATATCTGTGTAATTTTATTAAATTTACATATTTGCTTGTAGATATTTAATCTCAAACAATTATTAAAAGTTATTTCTTTTAAAATATGTGTTGGAAATGATAACATGGGAAGAATGCATTGCTCAATTTTAGAACAATAAACCCAAAACAGAATTTAAATTGATTTCAGCATGGTGTTTATGATTACATAAATGCAAATAGAAAATACTAAAAAAAAAAGTGATGTTTTCGTCATGGATCTTTAAGTAATCCTTAATTTATTTTTTCTGTATTTTCTAAATTATGTCTAATACATATATGATGTACTTTGTTGTTGCATTTATTGCTCTAACAGGGTCTCACACTTTAGCTAAGGCTGGACTTGAACTTGAAATCCTTGTGCCTCAGTCTTCTGAGCAATTAGATCCAACTTACTTTCTGTAATCTAAAAGTTATGAATCAGGCTTGCTGAAATCAACCTAATCTATAAAAATGTCAATATGAATATATATTCAGAGACTGTCAACAATTCTTCTAATTCCTTAATATTTGGTAGACACAAAGAGGATAATATTCTAGAAATCTGAAGGTCTCCAAATTGGAAAGGGCCATTCCAAATAAACGTGCCTTATAATATAGTAGTTGGTGAATGCAAGCATAAGTTTGAAAATAGTAAATTCAAAAGTTAGCACATAATTACTTCCATTGGCATAGAAGGAGTAAATGAAATTCCTTAGATAGGAAACTGTTGGACAGATAATATTTTACTAGTTCCTGGATCCTTTGTTTTTCATTTAGCTTTTCCTTTTTTATGATGCATTAAATTCTTTGATAAGCTTCACTTTGCCATAAGGATGGATTTGATAGTTTTGCATTGTATTATCTGGAATAAGCCCACTAGACCATGCATTCAAGGTAATTTCGTTTTATCTGGAAATGTAATTGAAGAATTGCATGTTAGAAGATCTCTAAAATGGTTCCTAGCATGAACCTTGGTCAACTGGATACATTCCTATTTAATAGTGCCTTTGATAGCATTCATTTAAAGTCCCAGTGCCAAATTCTAGGGGAAAGAGACCTTGAATAAAATTTGTTTCTAAAGGAACAAAGAAGGTAACATGTGCTTTCTTTTTTCTTTTTTTACCTCAATCCGGAATTGATGACAATCTTAAAATGTCAGATCTGCCTGCATTTAAATAGCACATTCATAGAAAAATGGGCTATTTTTGCAAAGGATAAAAAATACACATGAGTGGTCATAGAACTTCCGGAGGACAAGTACCTAAATCATCATCTCTTTATGTTATCAGAAAGCAGGTTGAATGCCCTTTATAAAACACTTTTACAGCATTGGCAAAGAGAAAAGGCAGCAAAGTGGTTTGATTAAAGTTCTAATAATTATGAGACTGAAATGTAATTAAGTTATCTGTATTTTACCTTATTTTCAGCTCTTTTAAAATAAAAATCCAAAGTTGTGGGACATAATCAGTGTTATAGAGACTGAGTCACTTCCATTTACTTTCAGAACTAATTAGTACAAAAATTATAATTTAGAGATATTTATTTGTCCCCCACAATACAATATTCTAGTTGTCTACAGTTCGGAGGATACATTTTTATTTTCCTTCACAGCATAAGTATGTTAAAACACTATGATTATCATTAAAGCAAAATAGGCAAAAAGAACATTTTAAAATCATCAAAAATGTATGTTTTCTCACTTTGAAAATAAAATGAAGCTATGGAGACAAATGTAAGAGCCACATTCTCTTCTTCTGGCATAGGAAAATGGAGAGAGACTCAGAGCAAGCAATTGCTAGAAATGGAGATTGAAAGTAAACAACAGCTCTCATTTTTCAGACTGGACTTATGATGTATGTGTATATGCATGCACATGCACACACACACACTCATACACACACACACAAACACACACACACACACACACACACACACTCACACACACACACACTCACACAGAGAAATCATACCTTGTACGGTTCACTCTCTATTAAGCATATGTCTCTTTGAAATAGACAGAGGCCATTACAGAAAACACACAATCAAAATGTAGAGTTGTGGAGCCCAGTCTTAATGAATGCAACTATAAAACACTCCTGCAACTCAGAGAGCATTGAGAAATAGGGAATTTAAAGACTGCAGCATCCAGAATATCAGAGAGTTTGTTGTGAGATTGTGTCTCCTAATAATGGTCAAACCCATACCCATAAAGTCTCACCCACATGGCTGCCTGACTGTGAACAGAACAAGGAGGACACCAGTTGTGGTGGTTTTCTTGGTTGTCAACTTGACTACATTTAGAATGAACTCCAACACAGAAATGGGGGCATAATTTTTGATTTTTAAGTTCTTTACATGTTTTTCACATTAACCCTCTCTTAAATGGCTATCTTCTACTCTGTGAGATTTTTCCTAACTTGAGTGATTGCTTCCTTGTTGTTCTGACACTTCTTATCTTATGAGTGCTTTTTATCAATTGTTGGTATTAATTCCTTGGCGAATGGGTTTGTATTAAGAATGTCCTTTTAATTTATTTTTTATTCACTTTAGATATCAATTACAGTCCCCCACCCTCTCCTTTCTTCCTAATTCCTCCCTTACAAGTCCCTTCCCCAATGCCTACTCCCCCTTTTAATTATATGTATGTATTTTCCAGCATGTGAGTGCAGGTGCCCCAAGAAGTCCAAAGTGTATGGTTCTCTTGAAATTACTTGTAAACCACTTGATGTGGCTCCTAGGAACTGAACTCAGGTCCTCTGGAAGAACAGTACATGCAATTAACCACTGAGACATCTCTCCAAATAACTTGAAAGAATTGGACTCACAGAGACTAAACCACCAACCAGGGAGCATTCAGAGGCTGGACCTAGGTAGCCTACACATTTGTAGTAAATATCTGTACAGCTTGGTCTTCATAAGGGTCCCCTAACAAGTGAACTCTCTTCCCTGGCATTGGATCCCCTTCCCCAGAGCTTGACTACCTTGTTGGGCATCAGTGGGAGAGAATGTATTGAGTGCAGCTGGAACTATTTGTCTCATGGTAGGATGTTACACAAGGAGTGTACCCCTTCTCTAAGAAGAGGAAGGGCAAAGGGACAGGGACTTGTAAGGGTAGAGCTGGGAGGAGAGGAGGGAGGGGGCTGATATCTGGATGTAAATTCAATAAAAATATTGAAAAAGGAAAAAAAGAATATCCTTTATGGTCTGGGTGATGGTGGCACATACCTTTAATCCCACCACTCAGTATGTAGATATAGGGAGACCTCTGAAATTGAGCTTAGTCTGATCTACAGACAGAATTACAGAACAGCCAGGGGTTATACATAAAATCTCTGCCTTAATAAAACAAGTAAACAAAATGATGTACTATTGTCAGTAGTAATAAAGAAAATATCAAAACATTGACAAAGTAACATAAGGTAGAATAATGACATGAAAAGCTGCAAGCAGTAAATCAATGAAATTAGAAAAATAATATTGAGTGAGGTAGCCCAGACCAAGAAAGACAGACTATGTGTGTTCTTTCTCATCTTTGGCTCTTATCTCCAAACCTTGAGATCTGAGTACATATGCAGGAGTAACTGCAAAAAACAAGATAGTAAAAAGGGACTAATTACATGATGTGGGTATAGACAGGGGAAGCAATAGAGAAGAAAGTAGCAGGGTACAAGTGATTTGTTTCTGGAAATTGGGAGAATAGAAACCCTCTAGAAAGAAGATGAATACAGAAGAAGGTAGAAACATGAACTGATAAGAAGGATGTCTGAAAAGTAATTGGGAAATAAAATATTAGTTATCTACACAAGAAAACTACAATATATGCTATGTCTGTGTATAAATATACATATATACTTTAGATAAAATTTTCTCATCTCGGCTGGTAATACTCCCTCCAAGAGCCAAATATCATCTAAACAAGATGCCAACACCAAGCTTGAGATGTTCTCTGTTGACCTGTTAGTCAGCTTTGTTGAAGAGACTCCACCAAATTATAGCCTATTACTATTGCCCATGGATGACCTCCAGAGGTGTAAGGTAATTTTGTCTCGCTGAAGATCTAATGCACTTCAGAAAAGGGGCCCAGAAGACCTTGAGATAGAATTAGGTTAAAAGCCCCCTCCAGGAGGACTACTTTTCATGGCGACAGAAGTTGTCATGAAAGCTGTAAAAGGAAGGAAGCAACACACAGTCTTTCCCAGCTGTGACAACATGTGATCACCACTTGCATATGTTGGAGGTATCCAACAACTCTTCAATTTGAATTATGGATCACTCAACACAAGGGAAATCATGCCCACCACAGAAATTCAGCCAGCTCTTCAGGGCTGGTGAAGTCATGGATCTTGGATGAGAGTGTACAACTAATAATTTACCAAACCAGAGAAAACCTAAACTATGTTCTAAATATTTGTCCTTATATTCAAAGGTTGAATGTAGTTCTCATTTCTTGTCAAGGGAACTTTGCTTGGCAACTGGTGGAAACCTTTACAAAAAAACACAACTTGTTAGAAAGCCAGTTTTAGAGACCAAGTTCTAGTGAATGCATCTCCAATAAAACTGATTCTTGGGAACTTTGCAGATGAGAAGGTGGAAGGATTGTAAGAAACAGGGGAGCAGGGAGTTTGCAGTGAGATTTTATCTCCTAGTTATGTAAGAAACTTCTCCCATTAAGTGTCACCAACATGACTTTCTAAACATGAGCTGAACAAGGAAAAGAACAATAGATGTGTTAATGTGGATGGTGAAAGCCCAGGTGAGTGCAGTCTTATGCAAAGAACTACTGGAAGCTCAAGAATGCTGAGAGTTGTAGAAATAGTATTAGCCAGATAAGAGTATATCATTTAGTTATTCTCATCAAATGGTCAGTCTCAAACCCAGGCATGCAAATAACAGTATACAGGTTATATTTGTGTATTTAAGAATGCACACATTCAGCCTGATATAGCTATTTCCTGAGAGGCTCTATCAGAGCCTGACATATACAGACGTGGATGCTCACAGCTAAACATTGAACTGTTCACAGAATTCCCAATGCAGGACTTAGAGGATTGAAGGAGTTGAAGGGGATTGCAGTTGAAGGGGAGAGAGACAATACCAATCTACCAGAGCTCCCAGGGTCTAAACAGCCAGCTGGGAACACACATGGAGAGACCCATGGCTCCAGCCATATATGTAGCTGAGGAAGGCCTTGTAGGGCATCAGTGGGTGAGGATGCCCTTGGTCCCATGAAGGCTGGATGCCCCAGTGTGGGAGAATGTGAGGGTGGGGAGGCAGAAGTGGGTGGGTGGGGGCACACCCTCATAGAAGGAGGAGGAGGGGGGATAGGATAAGCAGCTTCTGGAGGGAAATAGGGAAAGAGGATAGTGATAACATCTGAAATGTAAATAAATAAAATATCCAAGATAAAAGAAAAACAAAGAATACACACACACACACACACACCTGTGTAACAACGCTTCATGTAAAAAGAGTCCATGGAGATCAAGGAGGAATATATGGTAATGTTTAGAGGGAAGAAAGAGAAGAGAGAAAGTATAAAATTATATTACAATCTCAAAAATAAAAGAAATATTTTTAAACCTACAGGCAATATGTTGATATTTTATATTGTTTTAGTGATTTAATGATATTTAATAGACAAAAGAAATAATAACTATGTAGTGTCCATATGTTGAACATGATAAATTATAGCTTTCCACAGTTTGAAATATGAATTTAATGTAATGATAGAAAATCAACTTGAAATTATTCTGAAGCCCTGTATTTGTGTGAAGTGCCCACTTCCAAGACAATGAAAATACTGCTCTGAATAGAGGACTTACTCAGAACCAATGGTGAAATTAATCAAATCACTAGCCCTAGATTTACATTTCTGATGGGCTTAACAGTTATTTCTGAAGCTACAGAAGGGAAAAATCTGCTTTCATAGAGCCAGATGGGCCCAAACATAGCTCAGAGTTTGGCCCCATAGTCAGAAATTTTAGAATTATTTGTGTAATTATATTTCTCTCCAAAATTTGAAGGGCATTATGTCTATGTAGTGCATATAGTTTACTTTCAGCTCAATCAGTTCCTCTTGAAGTGAGCTTCAGTAATGGATCAGATGTTTGATAATTCAGATACTTCCTGAGATATGAATTCCGAAGGCAGCTGCAGATTTTATTTTTTAGCATGCATCATTTTTTCATAAATACACAAATAACACATTGATATGTTAAGAAAACTAGAAACTATAGAAAAGCAAAGAATTTCTAAATCAACTCCTCTCCCATTATTTGGTGTTAACCATTGCTAATATACATACTATCTAGAAATTTATGTGTACTTGTTAAGTGAGATTTATTAATAAGAATTACTATAATATAATGTTCTATAAATTGTAGTTATACTTGAGGTAGCTATAGATATTTTCATATGCAGTAAGTTCATGTATTCATTTTTTCCAGCTGCATAGTATTCTATTGTATGTACATAATGCTACTAACTTCATGGTCTTTTGGGTAGTTTTAGGAAACATAAGCTTACTTCCATTAACAAACTTATGCAAATAGCATGTTGTGATATTATCATATTAAGGTAAAGTTTTAAAACATGATATTTTGTCAATGTGGTTTTAAAATCTGAGATTTTCACCTTATTTGCAAATCATGCTTTCTGCAGCTCCATATTGCAAGGAATCTCTGTTTCTCTGTCAGTCTCTGTCTCTGTCTCTCTCTTTCTATGTATATATGTATGCATGTATGTATGTATGTATGTATGTAAGTATGTATGTAAGTATGTATGTATGTATGTATGTATGTATGTATGTGTATGTGTAAATTCTTTACTTTGAGATTCCTATAGCATGACTCCAAGAAAGCACATGACATTTCCACACAGAGCAGGTAGCCTTGCAGGGAAGAACCACAATCTTAGTAGAAGGAACTCATGTATATAATGGGTGGTAAGTAGTCATGGCTGCCTTTCGCTCTGGAGTGAGATTCAGTCTTAATTTTCAGAGTCTAAAGGCAATCTGCTTCTTGGCTTAGAGAAGCAATGTTAGCTTGCTTTTCTGCTATGTAAGTGTCCTTGCAGAAGTCATCAAGAGCAAAGGACAGTCAGTGCTTCCACAGAATTGTGAGAGACTAATGGAGTGAGAATTTTGCCCAATACAATTATTGACTCATAATGGAAGTGCATTGGAAGAAATGTCAAAATGAAGCCTTTAAAAATATAACTTTTACTCCTCTCAATAATTTTTGAAAGTCCTTACTTATTGACATTTTATACATGTTCTATTTCTGCTAATCCTTCAAATCATTGCTACTATTATATATGGGGCTTCATATTTAAAATTTTTAATTCATCTTGATGTGTATATTTGTCATTTGTATTGCTTCAATAATTTCCCCTTCAAGATGACTATCCATTATTCTATTGATTTTTAAAAATTTTTTCTTACAAATTCATCGGTGACTTTACAAAATTAAAATGTGGGTATGTGTAGCAAAGACATACTTTAAATACTATTACTTGGTTTTGTATTTTAAATATATTTTCTTAGATGAACAATTTAAAAATATGATTTATACTCATGGAAAGTCCTTCTGCAGAAATTGTAACATTCTTTTCATAAATACCACTATATGTAAAGATGAGCTCAAAATCATCCCGAAATTTGTAATGTATGCGGTCACCTGATGACATGTACTAAACTCACAGTCAGTTTATATTCAAATACCTATACATTTCTGAATGTATCAGTGGTGCTTTTCTTTCCTTCATGTTTCAAGTTCAGTGTTGCCAGACATCTTTTCACATCGGTAAGGAAGTATAATATTATGAATGATAGGGGTCCAAAAAGTTTAGCCCCTTGGAGCTCTTTTAATTCCCAAAAAAGAAAAAGAAAAAAGAAAAAATCATGTTTGGTGAATTTCCTTAGCAAGTTTCATGGCCTATCCATCTGACAGCATTCAACAAAATTAAATATCTTATCCTCTTCAGCTTCTGCCAAGTATCTCATAAACTGACTATGGTTAGCGGCACAAACACAAAGAGAATTCACTGCCTCAATCACTTCTTTCCCATGATTTTACTGTACAAAGCAGAAGCCTGCTTGACAAATGATGAGGTGGGAGCTATATAGAGAGCCTTTCCTTTTTTCACTTGAATGAACTTTTGAAATGTTCTATTTTATTGCAAGTGCCTCATCTAGAGAAAATGAATCCAACTTTTATATATTAGGAGGAAAGATTTCAAATTACATTTTGGCAGGTAGCTAAATATCATGAATGTTTGAAATGTTGATATTTAATAGTGATATCAAGGAAAGTCTTTAATTAATGGATGAACTATTCAGTTAATTAACCTAAAAGATTCATTATCTATATAGTAAAATATAAAAATGAACTAACTTCCTTGGGATATGTACAAATCTCAACTCTAGATGGAATAAGTGCTTTGATGTAAAAATAAAACTTATGTACAACTAATATAAACTTTATGTGATAATCATTTTAGAGTAAAAGAATGATTTCTTAAAACATATGGAACACTACTTCAAAAGCAAAATATTGACTATATTTATAACAACTGATCCACAACCATTCAATGTAGATAAAAGAAACTGTAGAATGCTCAGTTATAAATGGGACATCAACATCATATCTTCTATTTCTAATACTCAGAATCATCATGATAGAGTATATGGAATAATTGTAAGAAGCAGAAGCAGTAGCCAGTTACAGTAAAACAGTACTTTCTGGACATTGCAGGGACATAGGAGACATGAACTCACAGTGTCAAAATAAAGATAGACACTCAGAATGAGAGGGGAATGATAAATGAAGTCACACACCTAGACAAGAAGCTACTGGCAAATTTAGATAGCCAAAGGAAGGAGAGAGTAGAGCCAGTTTCTTTAAGGATGTGGGCTCTGAGAGGCTACCTATGCTTTAATAGATGTTCTTAAACATATGTACATTTAAGCAGCACTAAGTGAACTCAGTGTGTTTAAAACAAAAGAGCACATCATGTGAGAGAGAAGTGGTGGCAGTGATCAGGAAGGAATTTTAGGGGAAGAAATAGGGATTTGAGTCAATTTCATGCATAGATAAAATTCTCACATCACAAAAAACATTTTTAAAAAATGACAAAACTCTAAAAAATAAAGTGGGTAAAAAGATATGAGAGAATATAAAAAAATCTACTGATGAGTATTAGACTTATACAAGAGGGTCATATTAATAAATAATTGCAGAATAGTTTAATATAAAATATATAATTTGATACATATAACAACTAGTACAAAGACTAATGTGAAAGATAGGTGAAGTTACTCAGAGGATAATGGCACTTACTAGTAAAGCTGAGCATTTGAGTTTGATGCTGAGAATCCACATAGTCAGAGAGAGCCTAATACTCCACAATTCCTGATGACTTCCACAAGTATGCCCTGACACACATGCTCATACACAAACACACACACACACACACACACTCAATACACACAATACACACACTCATGACAGATGTAGTATATTTTAAAGGATCAATTTCAAACAAATACCATATAATACTAATGTAAGTGGAAGACAAAATCAAGAACACTGTACTATCAGAGGATTCGATGGCACAGGTAAGAAGATAACATGCTCTAGCCACTTTGGAAAAGTTTGTTATAATCATATAAGTTTAAATACCCACATATCCAATAATGTGGCAATTACACTTCTAAGCATATTACCAATATTTTTTTCTTGACAAAGCTAAACAACATATTCATAATAACACTGTTTAATAGCAGGGAATAAAGAGCACAATTTCAATATGCATAAAAAAATCTCGAAATAACCAGATAGCAATTGTTGAAAGAATATGCAAATTTTCAGTGCAAAAATGAAGACTTAGGCTAGGACTTCCAGTACTATACAGAATAGATAGGGTGAGAGTGGGCAGCCTTGTCTAGTTCCTGATCTTAGTGAGATTGCTTCAAGTTTCTCTCCATTTAGTTTGATGTTGCCTACTGGTTTGCTGTATATTGCTTTTACTATGTTTAGGTATGGGCCTTGAATTCCTGATATTTCCAAGACTTTTATCATGAAAGGGTGTTGAATTTTGTCAAATGCTTTCTCAGCATCTAATGAGATGATCATGTGGTTTTTTTCTTTGAGTTTGTTTATATAATGGATTACATTGATGGATTTCTGAATAGTGAACCATCCCTGCATTCCTGGGATAAAGCCCACTTGATCATGATGGATGATTGTTTTGATGTGTTCTTGGATTTGGTTTGCTAGAATTTTATTCAGTATTTTTGCATCGATATTCATAAGGGAGATTGGTCTGAAGTTCTCGTTCTTTGTTGGGTCTTTGTGAGGTTTAGGTACGAGTGTAATTGTAGCTGTATAGAATGAATTGGGTAGTGTTTCTTCCAATTCTATTTTGTGGAATAGTTTGAAGAGAATTGGTATTAAGTCTTCCTTGAAGGTCTGATAGAATTCTGCACTAAAACCATCTGGTCCTGGGCTTTTTTTCTGGGGAGACTTTTAATGACTGCTGCTATTTCTTTAGGGGTTATAGGACTGTTTAGATGGTTTATCTGATCCTGATTTAACATTGGTAACTGGTATTTGTCTAGAAAATTGTCCATTTCATCGAGATTTTCCAGTTTTGTTGAGTATAGGCCTTTGTAGTAGGATCTGATGATTTTTTGAATTTCCTCAGTTTCTGCTGCTATGTCTCCCTTTTCAGTTCTGATTTTATTAATTTGGATACTGTCTCTGTGTCCTCCGGTTAATCTGGCTAAGGGTTTATCTATCTTGTTGATTATCTCAAAGAATCAGCTCCCAGTTTTGTTGATATTTTGTATGGTTCTTTCTGTTTCTAATTGGTTGATTTCAGCACTGAGTTTGATTATTTCCTGCCTTCTACTCCTCTTGGGTGTATTTGCTTCTTTTTGTTCTAGAGCTTTGAGGTGTGCTGTCAAGCTGCTAATGTATGTTTTCTCCAGTTTCTTTTTGTAGGCACTTAGAGCTATGAGTTTTCCTCTTAGCACTGCTTTCATGGAGTCCCAAAAGTCTTGGTATTAGGTTTCTGCATTTTCATTAAATTCTAAAAAGTCTTTAATTTCTGTCTTTATATCTTCCTTGACTAAGTCATTGTTTAGTAGAGCATTGTTCAGTTTCCACATGTATATGGGTTTTCCATTGGTTTTGTCATTAAAGACTAGCCTTAGTCCGTGGTGATCTGATAGGATGCAAGGGATTATTTCAATCTTTTGGTATCTGTTGAGGCATGTTTTGTGACCAATTACATGGTCTATTTTGGAGAAGGTACACCATGAGGTGCTGAGAAAAAGGTATATTCTTTTGTTTTAGGATGAAATGTTCTATAGATATATTTTAAACCCATTTGGTTCATAACTTCTGTTAATTTCAATGTGTCTTTGTTTAGTTTCTGTTTCCATGATCTGTCCATTACAGAGAGTGGGGTTTTGAAATCCCCCACTATTATTGTGTGAGGTGCAATGTGTGCTCTGAGCTTTAGTAAAGTTTCTTTTATGAATGTGTGTGCCCTTGCATTTGGAGCATAGATGTTCAGAATTGAGAGTTCATCTTGGTATATTTTTCCTTTGATGAGTATGAAGTGTCCTTCCTTATCTTTTTTGATTACTTTTGGTTGAAAGTCGATTTTATTTGATATTAGAATGGCTACTCCAGCTTCTTTCTTGTGACCATTTGCTTGGAAAACTGTTTTCCATCCTTTTACTCTGAGGAAGTGTCTGTCTTTGTCACTGAGGTACATTTCCTATATGCAGCAAAATTCTGGGTCCTGTTTATGTATCCAGTCTGATAGTCTACATCTTTTTATTGGAGAATTGTGTTCATTGATGTTAAGAGATATTAAAAACAAATGATTGTTGCTTCCTATTATTTTTGTTATTAGAGGTGGAATTATGTTTGTGTAGCTATCTTCTTTTGGAGCAATTAGACAACAAAAAGAAGTCAAAGGAATACAAATAAGAAAGGAAGAAGTCAAAATATCACTATTTGCAGATGATATGTTAGTATACTTAAATGACCTCAGAACTTCCACCAGAGAACTCCTAAACCTGATAAACAACTTCAGCAAAGTGGCTGGTTATAAAATCAACTCAAACAAATCAGTAGCCTTCCTCTACATGAAAGATAAACAGGCTTAAAAAGAAATTAGGGAAATGACACCATTCACAATAGTCACAAATAATATAAAATACCTTGGTGTAAATATAATCCAGCAAGTGAAAGATCTGTATGACAAGAACTTCAAGTCTCTGAAGAAAGAAATCAAAGAAGATCTCAGAAGATGGAAAGATCTCCCATGCTCATGGATTGGCAGGATTAATATAGTAAAAATGGCCATCTTGCCAAAAGCAATCTACAGATTCAATGCAATCCCCATTAAAATCTCAACTCAATTTTTCAGAGTTAGAAAGAAATTCTCAAATGCATTTGGAATAAGAAAAAAAAAACCCAGGATAGCAAAAACTACTCTCAACAATAAAAGAACTTCTGGAGGAATCACCATCCCTGACCTCAAGCTTTATTACAGAACAATAGTGATAAAAATTGCATGGTATTGGTACAGAGACAGGCAGGAAGATCAGTGGAATAGAATTGAAGACCCAGAAATGAACCCACACTCCTATGGTCATTTGATCTTTGACAAATGAGCTAAAAGTGTCCAGTGGAAAAAGGGCAGCATTTTCAACAAATGGTGCTGGTTCAACTGGAGGACAACATGTAAAAGAATGCAAATTGATCCATTCTTATCTCCTTGCACAAAGCTCAAGTCCAAGTGGATAAAGGACCTCCATATAAACCAAATACACTGAAAGTAATAGAAGAGAAGTGGAGAAGACGCTTGAATACCTAGGCACAGGGGAAAAATTCCTGAACAGAACACCAATGGCTTATGCTCTAAGATCAAGAATTGACAAATGGGACTTCATAAAATTGCAAAGTTTCTGTAAGGCAAAGCACAATGTCAATAGGACAAAATGGCAACCAACAGATTGGGAAAAGATCTTTACCAATCCTACATCCAATAGAGGATTAATATCCAATATATACAAAGAACTCAAGAAATTAGACTCTAGACAACCAAATAACCCTATTTAAAAATGGGGTATAGAGCTAAACAAAGAATTTTCAACTGAGGAAATGTGAATGGCCAAGAAGCACCTAAAGAAATATTCAACATCCTTAATCAACAGGGAAATGCGAGTCAAAACAACCCTGAGATTCTACCTCACGCCATTTAGAATGGCTAAGATCAAAAACTCAGGTGATAATAAATGCTGGTGAGGATGTGGAGAAAGAGGAACACTCCTCCATTGTTGGTGAGATTGCAAGATGGTGCAACTACTCTGGAAAACAGTCTGGCAGTTCCTCAGAAAATTGGACGTAGCATTACTTGAGGATCCAGCTATACCACTCCTAGGCATATACCCAGAAGATGCTCCAACATATAGCAAGGACATATGCTCCACTATGTTCATAGCAGCCTTATTTATAATACCCAGAAGCTGGAAAGAACCCAGATGTCCTTCAACAGAGGAACAGATACAAAAAATGTGGTACATCTACACAATGGAGTATTACTCTGCTATTAAAAATAAATGAATTTGAGAAATTCCTAGGTAAATGAATGGAACTAGAAAGTATCATCCTGAGTGAAGTAAGTCAATCACAAAAGAACACACATGGTATTCACTCACTGATTATTGGATTTTAGCCTAGAAGCTTGAAATACCCAAGATTCAACTCACAGACCACATGAAGCTCATAAAGAAGGAAGACCAAGTGGGGGTGCTTTCGGTCCTTCTTAGGAGTAACAAAATACTCAAGGGAGCCAATATGGAGACAAAGTGAGGGACAGAAACTGAAGGAGGGGCCTTCTGCACACCATTACATGTGCAGTCACCAAAGGTAGATGCTGATGAGGATGTCAGGAAGTGTATGCTGACAGGAGCCTTACATAGCTGTCTCCTTAGAGGTCTGCAAGAATCTGACATATTCAGAGGCAGATACTCACAGCTAACCATTGAACTCATCATGCAGTTTCCAGTGGAGGAGTTAGAGTGAGGACTGAAGGAGTTGAAAGCGTTTGTGACCCCATGAGGAGAGCAACAATACCAACCATCCAGAGCCCCCAGGGTCTAAACCACCAGCTTGGGAGCACTTAGGGAGGGACCCTTGACTCCAGCTATATATATATATATATATATATATATATATATATATATATATATATGCAAGTGAGGATTGTCCTGTCAGGTATAGGTGGGAGAGGAGATCTTTGGTTCCATGAAGGCTGGACACCATGTGTGGGGAATTCGAGGGTGAGGAGGTGGGAGTGGGTGGGGTAGGTGGGGGCACATCCTCATAGAAGCAGGAGGAGGGGGATGGGATAGGGGGTTCCTGGGTGGGAGGGGGGAAATGAGGTAAGGGGAGAACATCTGAAATGTAAGTAAAATGTCCAATAAAATTAAAAAACAAATGAAGACTTATATGATTGCATGTGATTTTAAAAAGAAAATTCAACTAAAATTGAAGAATATTAATATTTTGCTATATGAAAGCATGAGGCAAACTTGGTTTGGTACATGAGGGACCATATTCATAGAAACCGGGAGTGGGAGGGGACAGGGATTTGTGGAGAAGAAACTGGGAAGGGGGGATAACATTTGAAATATAAATAAATAAGATAATCAATAAAAATTCAAAGATATAATAAAATAAAAATTGTAAGAATTATTGTGTGTATGCAGAAACAAGGGTTAAACTAGCACAGAAAGTCAACAGTGGATACAAACAACTACCATTGTTGTACTTCTTAACTTGTGCTGGCAAAGAAATCAATAGAATTCACTATATAATCAAAATATAAGATTGAAGCCTTAGCAACTAAGAGATTTCCTCATATGCCCTTCTGCCCAACAGCCAGAAGGGATGAAAATAGTTTCAAGTGAGGCATTCAAATTCTTCCTAAGGGATGTTTCCCTCACCATTTATATAGGGATGGTTCCTTTCTTTGATGGTAAATTCTGAGGATGGAGAACCTGAGTTGGCTGTAATTTATAATTGCCACTGCTTTGGAGTGCTGGTTTGTGAAAGTAGCCAGTTCTTTTGGAATGTAGCACAGAGCAGAATGTAGAGAGCAGAAAAGTTGTAATGTATTTTGGTTCACTGTTACCATATCACTAACAGTAATAAACTCTCAACTAGATCTAAAGAAACCAATGAACTTACTATAAATAGCACTGCTAGTAGTAAAAACAAATATTCGTAACCAATATTTTAAAAGGGTGAAAAAAATTGAATGAATATCCTATTCACTAAATCTTGTATATTCTGTAATTATTTAACATAATGGGTTTATATATTAATGTGGACTTGAAGCTAAGTACTTCCTGAACAAGTATATTTCCTAATTAGCTGCATTACTTAGATTTCTACCATGATTCCATTCATTACTTCTCTGTATGTAGTGATCAACTACTTAAGACAGGATATCAAACTAGTCACTCCTGCTCAACTAAAATGTATACTGAAGAAATAAAGGTATTTGTCTTCTTTCTTTCTTCCTTCCTTCCTTCCTTCCTTCCTTTCTTCCTTCCTTCCTTTCTTCCTTTCTTCCTTTCTTCCTTCCTTTCTTCCTTCCTTCCTTCCTTCCTTCCTTTCTTCCTTCCTTCCTTTCTTCCTTTCTTCCTTCCTTTCTTCCTTCCTTCCTTCCTTCCTTCCTTCCTTCCTTTCTTTCTTTCTTTCTTTCTTTCTTTCTTTCTTTCTTTCTTTCTTTTTTGGTTTTTCAAGACAGGGTTTCTCTGTGTAGCCCTGGTTGTCCTGGAACTCACTCTGTAGACCAGGCTGGCCTCGAACTCAGAAATCCGCCTGTCTCTGCCTCCCAAGTGCTGGGATTATAGGTGTGAGCCACCACTGCTCGGCTTGTCTTTCTTTTTTCTTATTGAGAAGCCTACAGCTGTCCATGATCTTTGTTCTTTAGTTCAAACTTCTTGGTATACAATCTGAATAGTTAGATCTAGTTAGGTGAAATAATTTATATAACAACACAGTTTATGTAAATTTCTAGAACTAGAAATCAGGACCTTCCAGTTCTAATGCCTGTTGTAACTACTATATGAACACTGACTCCTCTCATTCTCTGCTCCAAAGGAATAATTATCAGTAAATAATTATCTGTGCATTTTTATTAAAGGAAGCATGAATATATAATTTGGATACAAGGAGCCAGCTGGATTAAATGGATGAATTCTTGCTAACTCTTTTATCTTCACTTTAATACAAAAAGAATGAGAATTGATACAGGGGTCCTTTGTTGGCTTTGAGAGTAGCTAATTGAACGACATTGAAGAACCAACTTTCCTCAAATAGTTTTAGCTTCCTTCTCTGAAGAGCAATATCTGCACTTCGTATTTAAAATTCTTTAAAATCTATCTGTAAACTCATCAAGATACCATCAAAAGCATCTGGGAATTCCATCAAGATGCTTGGTACTTGAAAGCATCTTCATACTGTACAACCTCCATAAATCATTCACCTAATTATAGATTTGAATTTTTTCTTATTTTTTTATTGTATACCTTTAGATGTTTTGCCTGAATATATATCAGTGTGCCACATGTGTTCTTAGAGTCTGTGAAGGCCAGAAGAGTGTATGAATATCCAAGAACTTGAGTTACAAATGGTTGTGAGCTGTCATGTAGATGCTGGGAACTGAACCTGGGTCCTCTGAGAACAGTGAGTGCTCCTAACGACTGTTCTGCTTCTCTTGCCTCATGGTATTGAATTTCTTAATATAATTTACTTACTAGAATTTGATTGTTTCTCATTATCATTTGTCTTAACATTGTCATCTCACCTTATTTACCTTTACCAGGAATACTTCTGTAAGTGGTCTATGTTGCAATTTTACAATAAAGAGACTCTTCTATGATAGTAGAGTTGACATCTCCACATATATCAATTGTGATATGATTATCAGTTTTATTAATATTTCTGCTGTCAGTTTACCTATTTACTTGTTCCTACACTTAAGGGTGCATTACTATACCTTTCTCTTTTGGTTCTACATTCTTTTATATAAATAGTTTTCAGAACCTGTTTCTTTTTTTTTAAATATAATTTATTTATTTTTTTCAAATTGTAATTTATTTTCATTCACACAGGAGTTATAAACACAGAAAGGCAGGATGTGGGGAAGGGGATGACACTGGAATGTGGGTGTTCAGGGGGAATACAGATGTCTTTCAGAACAGGGTATCAGCTGGGTAAGGGTTCAGGGGACAGGTCGCTATGGGTCTGCCTATGATTCGCTTGTCCTTATCTAAGTTGGTATTGTCTGCCAAGACTACCTATTTATAAGGTCTATGACTACTCAGGCTGGTAAATTGTCACAAAAACTGCCTGTTTACAATAGCTTATAGCCACCTGTTTCAGTGTTTATCCACAGAGACACAAGACTTGGTGTTAGTATACATGTATGACAGGTCTATTGTTGATTTTAGGCCTATGGCTGATTTTAGGCCTTCAGTGTATAAGCAGGGATGCCCCTGACATCTCCTCCCTTCTCTAAGTATAGACAGGCTATAGCGAATCTAATGTTGCAAAGGTGGGGATAGAGGCCTGACCTCCATTAATTGAAGGGGACCTTGTAGTGTCTGAGGTCCCCCTGTTGTTGTCCAGTGAGGCATGAGGGCCATACCTGTCCTGATGTCTTTTTCCTGGAGAGGGTATACTTTTGACACCAACCCCTGTGCAGTCAGGCTTGTCCCTCAGGGAACCCAGAGAGATATTTTTAACTTTTATTTATATTCCTTTGCAGTGCTTAGCCTCACAGCCTAAGCAAGAATTCAGATCATCTGTCAGAGGGGGTTCTGTGTGGCCCCTCTCAGCTTGGTCTAGAGGCAGAAGTCCCATCTTTTAGGTTGGGTGGAGATGGGTTTTGGGAACACCCTGGATAAAGTAACAACCTCATCTTGAGTCTCGTGATCCTCCATAGCTAACTTATGATACTGTATCTGAATAAGTTTTGCTACCAAATTGTTTATCTGTTGTTTCACAGAGTTAGTCAGCCTATTTGAGGCCCAGGGACCAGAAGAAATAAGCAAAAAGAACCCAAATAATAGTCCCAAGATGAGAGGAGGTAGGGTTGACAACCCTGGAGAGGCTGAAAACCAATTCTTGTACCAGCACTCATCTTTCTCTTTCTCTCTCTGACTTTTCTCAGGGCCTTCTCTGACCTTTTTCATGCTCTCTTTAACCATCCCTGTCTTGTCTACGTAAAGGCAACATTATTCTTTAAGGGCTCTACACAGTCAAGAGCTGTACACAGCCTTTTCCATTATAATAGAGTAAATCAAGTCCAATAAGGATCTTTGCAATTTTTGGAGGTCTCTTCAGACAGTGAAATGAGGGATTTCTTCAGATTAGTGATGTCAGTCTCTAGCTGTCTGATGTTCTTGCTAATGGCCCTTCGAAGTTCTGAGTAGTATAAGTTTGGAGGCCAGCATCTGGATTAGAACAGCAGACATCACGGGTGACTCATTTTTACCTGAAAAGGAAAAAGAACGGAATTCTCAGGGAGATTTCTCTTCCCTGGATGTAAATTGTTATTCATTTTATTTATGGTTGGGCCTGGCTTTGTGGGGGTATCTATTTATATCATCAGTCTTTTTGGTAGCCAATTAGCTGTGCCTTCTGTGGTATCAAACAGGCATATCAATCCTCATCCCCATAAGGGAACTGGGTCTGGGCCATTCCCTTTAAGGGTAAGAGGGTCTTTCCCCACATCTGTGGCATAGTTTTTATTGGTCTCAGTGATGCCAGAGGCAGTCAGCAGCAAATTTGCCGTGAGGTTTCAGTTTTAGAGAGTTAAAAGTGAACAAGGCATGATGGAGAGTATTTCAGGGGGACTCCTTCTGGGGGGAGTACCATTCCCCCTCTTTTGTTTTTAAAGCCAAATTTTCAGAGTCAGAACCTGTTTCTTAAGCCAGTATATTTTTCTCTACATTTTATTCTTTGGACTGATGTACTCATACTCCTAGCCTTTCTATACTAATGTTTTTTATTAAAAAAAACACTTTGAATGCAATTTTAAGTGACATTATGAGAAAATGAGCAAATCAATAAATAATCATTAAGACAACAGTTTGGAAAAATCTCTTGCAGTGTGCTGAGATTATATTGAGAAAAAGTGCATATGAAAAAAATAGGAGAAAGATACAGATATTTGGTTCTTGGCGCTAAAGTGTGTTTTTGAAATAACTACTCACTAACAGTTTGCCACTACTCCTAGACCTGTAGTTGTATAGGTCACAGATCTCCTCCTCTCAGTCTCTAGTGTTTAATGTTGAAAACTATTTAGAACATAGTTGTGCTGTGGCAAAGGGAAATATAAGAGAAATAAAATTCCTTTGTCTATCCATCTATTTATGGATAGATCACTAATGTGGTAGAATGTAAGGCCAACTTAGATGGTTAGGTAAGGGAAATGTCTTGAGTTAAAAGGGCACTGACTTTAGATCAAGTGAGCTTTTAAAACTCTCATTGTACTAGGAAATAAGAAGCAAGCCGCAATAGGGAAAATGTCTACATATTGAAAATTGTAGAACGTTCTAACTCTTGGCATTTTTGCTCAAAACCTCTTCCTAGATTGGTTCTTTCAGTTGCATGAACAAGGTTGCAGGTATAGTCATTGAACCCTTTGAGTTAGTTAACATATTTCAGTGAAAAGCTGTCATTTTAGAGAAAAAAGGCAATATTCACTTAACTCCAAAAGAAACGGGTTTTGGTCCTTTAAAAAGGAGAGATGGTGAGAAGGAGAGAAAAAGCAAAGTGCAGGGAGACAAAAATAATTAGTGACTAGAAAAAGATATTTAATAAGATCAAGACTTATCTAAAATAGTGATGTTTTATTAATATTTAATTCCATTCATCCAATTAATTCAGAATATATTACAAGCATTAGCTTAAAGCCCAATGAAATCTCACTTTAAAAATAATTTCTACTGACAGATATTTTCTCCAGAAGACTAGTAGGAGTTCTGGGTAAAAATCAATGACTAGGTAAGGTTATAGGTCTCTCTCTCTCTCTCTCTCTCTCTCTGTTTGATATTGTATTGCTAGAATTTTAGTTTGCTATTATTTATTATTCATTTTGCTATGTTTAAGTCAATTAACTTGAGAGTTATTTACTGTTCTTGATAATTAGATGTAGCAATTAAAGCATACTTTATACACTAGAATTTTCTTTCTAAATAACTAATGAACACCAAAACCATGCTGGGTTTGAAGATGGAGTTTTAAGTAGAAGTCTTTGAAGCACCATGATGGGTGTATCCATTCTCTACTTGAAAGAACTCATTGTAACATGTTTTAAAAGCCCAATGTTTATAAATTGGAAATTAAATGAGTACCAAATAGCCATTGTTTGTTGTGTTTGTTGTGCACAATCATGGCTATTATTGCTGAGCCAGATTGTTTCTACTATACTTTATTAAATAATCAGCTACCACACATGTAACTGCAATTGGGTTTGGCTTTGGGTCTCCATGTTTGTAAGACAAAGCAAGTCTTCATGTCTGTTGATGTAATGAGAGAAAAATTAGTATAATAATAAACAATTTAACAGATTGCAGCAAACATACTGAAAATTAAAGAACCATGTACAAAAGAGATTAATACTGTGTCTCTTATGAGAAAGCTATTTGGCCTGAGTAATCTTAGCTAAAAAATCATAGTGTTTTACATAAATAATGACACTGGTTTGGATTTGTAAATCTGCCAGTTTTCTTTTACATATAAAAAGGATAAGCATGGTCTGTTTCATTTTTATCTAAGTATTTAACATTTCACTTCATACCTGGGTGGTGATTAGCAATAAGCAGTGGAAGTCCGAGTAAATGGCAGTGTTTTATACACACACCTACACATAGGTTTGTGAGTTCAAAAGTGATTTAACACTATATCCACCTTGACTTTAACTGAGAAAAATAATCAATTGAGAAAAATGTCCAGTACATTAAGTGTAGGAAGACTGACAAACTATTTTCCATAAACTATTAGGCAATACAAACCAGAATAAGGGTTGATAAGATAGCTCAGTAGTGCCGTGCTGGCCTAGAATATGTGAGGCCTTGGATTCCATCTCTAACATTGCCACAATTTGCTAAAACAATATGCATGGGTAATATTTCTTTAACACTAAGACCTTTTGACAGTTAAAATATTCATTACTTTTAGAACCCTGTCACACTTAATCTCAGCAAATCTTCACACAACACTGTAAGTATGAACTTTATCATCACTTCTATATAAGAAAACTGAAGTTCGGAGACTATCATGGTTAAAGGTCCTGCATATGTTTGTTCAGGTTTTAGGCAGAAGTGCCATAAGCACAAGCCTGGAAATGGCAGTGTGGTTATTTGCTGGGAATTATAAATTAGAGCAGAGACAGAGAGCCAGCTGATCTAGTTTTTTTCCCAATGCTAGTCAGGCCACAGATGGCTTACCAATCTGTCTTTCTTTCAATTAACCATTCACTATCATTTTCAGAAGATTCCCTTTCTTAGATTCATGGATGTCCCCTAGTAGCAGATTGGCTTGAAAAAACAGAAGTCCAATTTTATATGACTTCTGACAATTCCTAAGCATCTTAGTGATGGGTTTCTTTTGCTAAAATAATACTCTCTGGGACACTGATTTTATAAATTCTGAGAGTTTCTCAGAATATACATCTATATGATTAGGAAGTGAGATATGATCAGGAAGTGGGTCAACTACATCTACAGAGCAAAGCACATAGAATAAATTAGCTTATGAGAAGAAAATGTGTATGTAAGAATTAGTTGAAAAGAGAAACTAAAAAAAAAAAACAAAGACTAAAAAGGAAGACCTATATTCAACACTTTGGAAGCAGATCTTTCAGTAGATTCTAAGTAATCATGCTTCATTTTGAAAGTAAAGTGTTATTTTGTCCTGATTATCTTCTGTGGGTCTCATTCTAATGTTTACAACAACCTACTCACTAGAAAAACACAGATCAACTCAATTTTATTTTTATGATAATATGTTCATTATTAATGGGATTTTTGTTCAATTCCTTCGTCTGTTTGTTTGTGTTTTCTTGTAATTCTTTAAAGGATTTTTGTGTTTCTTTAAGGACTTCATCCTGTTTTCCTGTGTTCTCAAGATTTTTGATAGTGTTATTTATTTCCTTCCTATAGTCCTCTAGCATCATCATTAGAAGTGATTTTAGATCTGGTTCTTGTTTTCCTGGTGATATGGGGAGTTCAGGACTTTCTAATGTGGGAGAACTGGGTTCTGATGATGGCAAGTACCTTGGGTTGCTGGTGCTTGTGTTCTTGCGCTTGCCTTTTGCCATCTGGATCACCTTTGTGCTATCTGTACTGTCTCTGACTGGGGCCTGTCTTTCCTATTATCTAGGTTGTGTCAGAACTGTTTGGGATGGGTTTTGCTGCTGGGGTTAGAGCTGAGGCCCAAGATGTGCTCTGTGCTCAGGTGGAAACCGGAAGGGGCCCGGGCTCCGGGTCAGGAGTGGATTCCTGGGTCCCAGTGGGTCCCGTTTGCTCCCTGATTGGGGCAAGTATTGCCACCTCCTAGCCTATGATACTGCTTGGCAGAGAGCTCCTGAGAGCCCTGCTTCCTCTGGATTCTGTGAGATTGGGTGCAGAGCTGCCTCCCGGAATCTGCGAGTGCTCAGGCCCAGACCGGATGGAGTCCCTGCTCCTGGCCAGGAGCGAATTCCTGGGTCCCAGTGGGTCCCAGTGGGTCCCAGTTGCTCCCTGTTTGGGGCAAGTGCTGCTTTTTCCTTACCTGGGATGCTGCCTGAGTGAAAGCTTCTGGGAGTCCCTCTTTCTCTCAGTTTTCTGGTGTTGGGTACGGAGCTGCCACCTGTGACCTGCTCTATGCTCGGGCCCAGACCGGAAGTCCTATTAATGGGATTTTTAAAAATAATATAAAACTATAGGAACACTTAACTGCATTATATCATAATAAGTCCATAGTTCTGTCTTATAGAGCTGGTCTGGTATGTACAAAAACCCAAATTCAATTTCTGGGTTCTTGATTATTCTTCTACACTCCCCCAGCACCAAAAAAGAGAATAAATTATTCATTGATCATGATTATCTGAAGAACTGTGAGTCAATGGACAAGGAACCTATATGAATGAAAACTTACTTCCCTTATTCTCTATAAATCATTGTATTCCATGTCTCACTTCTGTTAATCCAGAACATTTTCTAATGTCTTTGGTTTATCATAATTTTCTACAACCTCACATAATCCATTGTACCTTTACGTTGTATGTGTTTCTTTCCCTGCTTATTCTTTGTTTTAATTCCTGATGGCTGTTGAATACATGTCACAATACAATCTACTTTCAACCTCACTTTGTAGCCTCTGACTATCAGGCAATAGTTTCCTCCTTCCTGTATCATTCATGCCCAAGTGGACCACACATAGACCTCATTGTCTTCAGATGCCTCTTTAATTTCATTTTTAAAAAGATAGAAGCATGTTACAGAATGTGATGATGAATTTATTCTGCAGATAAAGCTTTAAATTATGGTCATATATTATGATTCCGAGGTGCAGGAATTCTAATCAACCTTTTGGTATATTTTAGTGTAGTATATTAGAAACAAGTAGGGGCTATTATCTTCACTTACCACATGGTAGATTATATGTTACCATCAGTTTATCTTCTTTGTTTTTGACCATCTCATGTACATATATTTTGTCTGAAATTTATTTTAATTATACATTTATGTTTTTGGATAGTAATCTAATTACATCCTCCTCTTTTCTACCTCCAATCTCTCTCATATATCTCCCTTGCTCTTTCTCAAATTGATGGCCTCATTTACTTTAATTGGTTTTACATACATGGCATTGCTAAATATATAAATGCAATATACTCTGTATATAATTTCATGTATGAATATATATTCAGAAATGAGCATTCGGTATTGGACAACCAACTGATGTATTTTTTTCTGGGTAATACTACTTCTGCTTTCAGCATTCCCTAGTTGTTTGAAGTTCTTTGTCTGGGTTTGGTACCATGTGAAATTTTCCCATCCCATGTTAGAATGTTTATTGATGAAATCCTTGCTTAAGGCCACTTTAGGCAGCCATGTAGGTTGGACTCCAAGGTTGTAGCTCCTGAAATTTCTAGGAGTTTTAGTCTCACAATAAACTCCCTCTTCCTCTGGCTTCTATGAGTTTCCCACCCCGCACTACTCTTCTGCAATGATCGCTGAGCCTTAGATACAGGAGTTATGTTGTAGATGCAACACTTGGGAATAGGCATCACATGGTCTCTAGTTCTCTGCATTTTTATCAGTTGTGATTTTCTGTCTCCATGTGTTGCAAAGAGAGGTTTCCTTGATGATGTGTAGAGCTATCCTAATTTGTGGGTGGATGTATAAATGTTTCGAATATGCTTAGAGAATATTCTGGGTTAGTAAAAGTGGCAGTTAGATATTCTCCTCCAAGAACCATGGCTGCCTTGGGTATTTGGCTAGGTTTCTAGCTCTAGGTATGGGTTTCCTTTGGAATAGATGTTCAATTAGAGAATGGTTATCATCAGGGTATGTGTCTAGATATTGTACCCTTTAGGTTAATTGTGCCATGTGCATTATTGTTGTGGTTCACTGGCATCATAGCTAAGTAAAACTGTTGGTTATTTTTCTCCTTTTTCTCCTTTTGGAAGCTTTTATAGCATCTTCTGGTTCCATGAAAGGTAGTTCCAAGCTATGAAGCTTTCATCACCCGAAATTCTTGATGTGAATATTATTCCTCCTCAAAATCTCCTTCTAACCTTAGGGAATTATTAGTAATCCAGTCTCCACGAAAATAGACATTTGAATGAAAAGTAGACTAGTTTATTGTGGGGAAAACAGTGACCCTATGGATAAATGATGAAAGGAATAGGAAGCTATTGTCTGATTTTGAGACACTGCAAGTTAAGATTCAAAGTTGATTGGGTCATGACATAAATGTCTAAAAGCATGCTGTTTAGCTATAACTTAAAATGATGTATCATCTTTTTTCCTCAGATTTGACTAGAACTTTCTTAATTTCTTGTAATCAAATGCAGTTTCTATATTGTTGACCAGGTAGCATAATAATAATAATAATAATAATAAATAATAATATTCTTATTATATCAGCACTCTACTGGTAGAGCTCACTGTTTGTCAATCATTGTTCAGAAATCTGCAAAGAATGACCCTCTTTAATAATTAATAGAAGGTTGAGATAAAAACTTTGTCATCATATTACAATATATTACCAGTTCCTGGTCACAGGAAGTTTTCTGCCTTAGCAAAAAGGATTTATATTATTTCATTGACTCTATAGAAAGGAACTTTGTTTGATATATTGTGCCCTGATAGAAATGAGTGGGTAAAACAGGGTCATGTGCCGACTAATGAAGGCCAATATGAACCCTTAGCTGAATGTGGGAAAATGTTCCCTGGCCTCTATTAAAGCTTTTATTATGCCACTTTTCTCTTATGAGGTTAGAAATTAGAAAACAGCTACCTGGATAGGAAAGAAGAACATAAAAGAGAGACATAATTTCAGTAATAATCCAAAGAGTGTTCCTTTGTAAGTAATTAGTTTGCTCAAATAAAATTTCTATGGTAGTTGATGTTGCTCAAATAAGTGCTTAGTTATGGATTGAATTAGTGCACTTGGCAAAATAATTCTGTGCCACTACTATTGATGTTGAGTCAGAGAAACTTCTCCCTGGTACATATGTAGCAGAGGGCTGCCATGTCTGGCCTCAGAAGGAAAGAGTTCACCTAATCCTATAGAGACGTCATGTTTCAGGTGCTAGGATACTGGGAGGTGGGCTTCCCTCTCAGAGACAAAGGGGAGAGGGATAGGGGAGAAACTCTCTCAGAAGGGACCTGGAGGAGGCAGCATTTGGGATGTAAATAAATAGATAGATAGATAGATAGATAGATAGATAGATAGATGGCTAGATAGATAGATAAAGGCATTTTACTAAATAACATTCCCACATGAGACCTTAAGTCAATTGGAACTTACATTTTAAATAATAAAACTATATAGAACATCAAACTCACTAGATTGCCAAACTTATAGAGCATAAAACATATTTTATATTTAAAACATAGTAACAGTTTAAAATGCAATGTAAAGTATGTCAATGGGGTTTGTTTCTGTGACGTTCCTACAGTAATTTGAAAAAAGTCTTTTCCTCATCAAGTGATGCAACTACTAGTTCATTACAGGGAAGCTTTATATCCAACAACCCTCTCTGCCTCTTGCTAATGGAAAATTTCATTTTGTATGAAAACTCCTTGATTATGAACAATTGCAATATTTATGACCCTTCCATTTGAAACAGAACTTTGTAAACTTAATAAGAGAACACCTATGCCGATGAGTCAGCAATTGTCAGCAAAAGTGGGGGAGAGATGCACTAATGGGTCAAGGTCAAGAATGACTAGGGTTTTATTAGAAAATAACTGTTTAAAGTGCAAAATTAAGAATCTTTATATGTCCTTACAACTATTAGCCACATTCTATATAAACTCGAGTCTAGGATCTCTTTGAGAAAAAGGTCCTGGCTTTACAGAAATCAAATAAACTACAAAAGTGAAAAGTTGCTGAATATGAGAAAATAGAGGTGAATTAGCAACAGCAGGATCTAGTTTTAAGGAGTTATACAATTGACATGACTCGTTATTCTGGAGTAAGCTTTTGTAGGCAAAATATCAGTAATATGAAATTTGGATGGAAGACACATTACAGGCAGTACGATGATAAAATAGAAAGTTAAAAGAGCAGTGGTCCTGAAAACTTACCTGTAATGAGCAATAAAACGAGAGTGGATCATTATCTGTTTGTAGGAAATTCAGGAAATTCATAATCTGATATGGGACCCAGAAAAGAAATGAGTAGAAGGCACCATTGAACTCTGCACAGGAATTGAAGAACTGTTATTACAGAAAATGTGAATGTGCAGTGGGGTAAATAATAAATTAAAAAGCCGCTGATTCAGGAATGAGATCCCATCTTCCTATCAAGGAAAAGCAAATGGGTGGCTGAAGGGAAGAGTGGTGCAATTTCATAAGATAGCCCTGAGAATGTAAAATTGAAGAACTCTATATGAATGGAGGCAGCAGACTGCTATATAGAGGAATTAAATTATAACAGCAGTACCGAATTTGAAGCTATTTTTAGTCAGATGTAGCAAGTGGCTACACCGTACACCTGCACCAATTCTGGGTAGGAAATATTTGTACGTAAACCAACATGTGAAATTTCTTAGTTGGCAATCAGTACAGTAGATTATTTTATCTCTGTAACTGCATACTATTTTTCAGACAAGTACACATTCCAGGAAGTCCTTTGCAAACTGCCCTCTCTATACCCTATGGGTCAGAAGTAACATCCTCAAATTGCCTCAGTTCTCTAACAAACATCTCTGCCCACCCCAACTGAGGACTTGGATTTCATGCTTAGAGAGAGCCAAGGCAGATGGGAACTATTCAGAATTTGGAAAAACAAGGATGCTTCAATTAATAGGCTGCTGGCAAGCAACTTCTACAGTGCACATTTTACTCCCACATATATTTTATTCGTGCACACACATACATGCATATTATTTCTTTCACCTTTTAAAGAGAGGGTGATCACAGTTTTATAATGACAAAATGTCCTTGAAGAGAAATCAGTGTGTGTTGCATTTAGTAGTATAATTCAGGGGAAACAAAAGGAGAGGTATGCAATCCAATTTCAGAAACAAAATGAACTACTGACATATTTGGTAAAGACAAGTCCAATTTCAAAACCAAATAGTCTCCCTCTCAATGTGTGGCAGATCTAATTAAATTTAAGTCTAATATTATGGAGGGCAGGAAAACTGCTGCTCATGCTCCGTATATGTGTTGAGAGAGCAAGGAATGGAAAGCACATTCTAATTTCTACTGAAAGAAAAACAGCAACTGAGTAGGTTATATTAGGAAGAGTTGAAACTTGTGCTCCATTTCCTTTCTGTTGTGGAATGACATTACTTCTTGGTTCTTAGCCAGATTCCAGGGATGCTTCTAGATAGAGAATTATAGACTACATAATAATATAACAATATTAGAATTCATGCTTCTCCCCTACATTAATTGCTTTATTGTTTCACTTCCTTGCAAGAGTATAATGTGAAGAAAGTAGAAATTTCCAGGAAATAGGTTAAGAATAATATTTCTAATTAGATAAAAAAGATTTAGTATTAAAACATTAAGCAAATGATATCTTTTTACAATCATATATATCTTGGAAATTACCTAGGAAGTTTTGAGAAGCAACTAATTGAGAAATGAAAAAAATCTACCTGTCCGGTGTCATTTTTGTTTGTAGTGAGGTGTTGTCTATTGTTTGAAAGACATGCCAGTTGGCTCTCAGATATCTCCAGATAGAAACTCCATCCTAAATTCTGAGCAATGATTAAAGTTACATTAACAAACACAAGACTTAAATAGACATTACTAAGTGCATTTAGAGAGAGTGAAATGAATACTTTGGAACTTAACTAGTGGAAATATATGTCATAGATTTAAATAAGCTGTTCTTAATGTGACTTTGCCTTAATTGGAATCATTTAGGTGGCCCTGTCATTATAAAAGGAAAATGATAGCAAAGGTACACATGCTTGGCCCATAAGACAGAAGTAAAAGTCTTCTTGTACAGGAAGCAAAATAGGAAGGAGAAAGTGAGGTCTGAGAAAAATCAGTAATAAAGAATAAAAAAATTAAGCTAGCACAGCACAGATCAATGGAAACAATAAGCTTTCTATTTTAGTTTTGTATCAGAGCCTTTATTAAAAATGAAAAAAATAACAAATGCCTCAGAAGTTATATATCAGCTAGAAAGAATTCAGCCTGGAGGTAAGGAAATGTTCAAATCAATTAGCAATCTAATATCTGGGCAGATTTCCCCAATTATTGAAGAGTGTGTAAGATCTTGAAATAGAAATGCCATGTCTTGGTGGCCTCAATCACTGAACAATGTTTGTTACTAATCTCTAGGTCTCTAACATTTCATAGTAAGATGCCCCCATCTCAGCCACTGATCCATTTTACATAAGTTGTTCTCATCCTTTTGTTGTTTCTGTCTTTGAAATCACAGTGTTTTCTGATAGGGAATGCTCTGAAAGGCAACTTGCAGGATGATGGCTGTATATAAAAGGGCTAAGCCTGAAATAACACCGATTAATGCCACTGATTTTGCAGAAATGTCTCTACTTTGTTCTGTACACACTTGCCTTTTGAATTCATTCCACTAGGAATTTTGTCTATGGCTTTGGTGTTCTAATCTTCAGTTATCAGTTTGACACTACATGTTGCTAACTTTCACAAAAATGTCTGAAAGTCACAGGAAAGCTTGTCTTTTTGGCTGCCTTAATGGGATTTTAGTGAGCCAGTTGGTAGGAAGACTGATTGTGTTGGGAGAGTGGATGAATATTTTAACTAGTTAAATGCATGCATTGGAAGAAAATGCTATTTGACATACATGAGAATATTTTGAAGTTGACTTCTACTTTGGTTTTCATTTTAGGAAGAACAGTCTCTACATCCCTCTATTTTGATTCACTGTGAATTTCTTCACTCACTGTTAGGAGAAAAAAGAATATGTGTGTGTGTGTGTGTGTGTGTGTGTGTGTGTGTGTGTAAATGATTCATAATTTCACTTGAAAAAGTCCATCAAAAATATCTATTATTGAGAAGAGAAAAATAGACATTTGTCTTTTTAAGTGATACATACTTATCAGTGCGAAACACAGAATACAGTATTGCCTTTCTCAAAATATTGTCGAAAGTTGTCTATTCACAGCAACAATTAAAGGAAGAAACAAACAAACATAGAAAACGAAAAAGGATGAGAAGCACATATACACTCAGACACACACACACACACACACACACACACACACACACACACACTTACATAGAGAGACAAGTGAACATAACACAAAATCAGAAACCATAATATATAAGCCAAAACTTACTAAAGGAAAAAAATAGAATGCCCCAATAAAGTATTATGAAACAACAAAACCTTCGAAACTACAATTGAGATAGTTTTGAGATGGCCACCTACTGCTGGTCATGGGGTCTACCTTTGAGTATGAAATAAGGTTTGCATATCCAGTGAGACTCTATTGAACACAATTATTTTTTTGAAATTATGTTTTAGCTGTCATTATATGTGTTGTCTACTATGGGTAAATTTAGGATTTTAAACAACAAGAAAATGTAAATTTACAAAATAATCATTTTGAACGCTAAAGTCATTTTCATAAATAAGATATTTTTATCACTATATTCAATACTAATTAGTAAACTGATAAATAGTATTCTAGTTTAGGTATGACAACTCTCTTGATAAGTCTGTCACTGTTAACTTTATTATCAATATCTTCCTTTGTATTCACTTATTAATTAGAATTATGTGCCTGATATTATTCTAGACATTGTAGATTACTTTAAAATATATCATGTAATTTAGTCTTTTATGATTATTCAAAATTCAACAAAGGCACATACGCCAAGTATTATTGAAGAGAAATATGCCTAAGTACAATGAGAATACTATGTATATCTTACAATAATTTTATATTTTTCAGTCAATATATTCTGTATTTTAGAAAGAGAGTTTATCTGTAAATGGATTCAGAGGAGAAGAGGAAGAATGAGAAAATGGGATAGTCACATATACTTGAGGTCAAAATATAAACTAAGCTAACAACAATAATGAAAAAATTCCTCATGTAACTTGAAATAGAGTTACTATATGATCCCACATACTATTGTTACTATATATCTCAGGGGAATCAAATAATAATATCAAACTTATGTTTGTTACTATGTACTAATAATAGCTAATATTAATCTAGGTAATTGTAATAAAATATAAACCAAAGAAAATGTGTAGTATATACACACTATAATATTATTAACTCAAAAAGAAAAATGAAGTCCTCTAATTTTTACACCCCCAAAAAAGCTGAAACTGGAAGACGACATGCTAAATGAAATAAATCAGACTCAGAAATATAATTACTGATGTTCTTTCCATGAGTCAAGAATATGTCTATCTGAATAAATGTTGAGTATATAATTGGAAATATATAAGTGAGGATGGATAAAGGGAGCTTGGATTTGAACATTGCAATATATATATATATATATCACTGTATATCTGTGTACTATATACTGTACTGTATATCACACTTATTCCGTATGTTTCTTGTGTGTTACTATGATGTTACCCTATATATCTATGCAACTGTCAAATACTCTGTGGCATGAACAGAGAAAAATATAACATAAAAGTGTTTGTACCATTATGGGAAGTGTTTTTCAGGGTAAAATTTCACTTTAATAGTATAAAAGCAGGAAAGGAAAGAAAGGAGCAATGGTTCTTTGAGAAAAGTTGGGAGAGCAATTGAGAGGTGTGGAGAGAGGACAAGTTGTGGTCAGGCTATATTGTATGAGAGAACAATAAGTAAAATGAAAGAAAATAGTTTCATTAGGGAGATAATGGCTGAATTCATATTCAACAAACTAGATAAACTATACTAAGTTTGCATCCAGATGCATTATTTTTTTTTGTAAACATGGAATTTAAGTGAAGAAAGTAATCAATGTCATGACAGAGACCAGTGCAACTTCAGGATGAAAGTGAATGTATTGTAGAAATATACAGCTTCAAAGTGGTTGACCGGGCTATATACTGATATGTTAATTGATAAATTAAATAAATGTGTAAGCAAGAGAACATGGTAAATTCAATAAAAGTCAGAATTTTGAAGAAGAGTACCTTTAGATTGTAATGACTTAATACTTATAGCATAGGCTATATATACTGTGAAACACTATAAAACATGTCAACTGGAGATGTTAAATTTACAAACAATATACTTTTTATTTAATTTTACATTTGGTTAATCTTCAGAGATAGATCATTTTATGGAGTTAGATAGATAGCTCATCATATTACAGAAGACATAAGTTAAATTTCCAGCACCCACATTGCAGCTTACATATATGGAACATGTCTAAAACACTGCAGCATACATGAAAATAAGAATATATTGTCTTATAGTGAAAGTTAGGTTAACATATAAAACTAGGTAGTCTATGAATTAATATCTTATAGTCTATATTATTTCTTTTTCTTTTGCTGCACTAAGCATCAGGTCCAAGGTGACTTATAAAAAATTTTATTTTGGCTTATAGTTCTAGATAGTAGTCTGTAATGGCAAGGCAGAGGCATGGTGGCAAGCTGCTGGCAGGGTAAAGCAGGAAGCTGAACAGGAAGCTGAGAGCTCACATTCTGACCTTCAAACAAAGAATGGACTGTGAGATATGAGAGACTTTGAACTCTGAAAGGATGCCTTCAGTGGTGGCTTTCCATCAAGGGAATGATTCCTAAATTTCCTCAAACAGTGCCACTAACTTGGTACCAAGTGTTTAAATGCCCAATATAACAGGAGATATTTTTCATTTAAAGTACAACATCCTGCTGCCTACTGTCCAGGTTAGAACAGTCACACAGTCTTTCAAAGTCTAAACACTTGTCCAAAATCTCTTCTGAAACTTAATTACTCAACTGTAACTTCCTCTGAAAGCAATATCTCTCTCTCTCTCTCTCTCTCTCTCTCTCTCTCTC
>NW_021604563.1:1895808-1925914 GCF_004785775.1 Grammomys surdaster
CCCCCTCCCCCTCTCCCTCTCCCTCTCCCTCTCTATATATATCACATAAAGGCAGAAGATATACATTACCATTCTAAAATGGAGGGAATGGAGAGATTGTGGGAAAATAGTGAACCAAAGCAAGACTGGAACTTCCAAAATTTGTAGTTCCATGCCTGATATCTAAAATCTTAATTTCAAAGATGCCATTAAATTGCCTTGGTTATTGTATTTGCTAGCTATAACATATATCTCTCTATTGTGCTGTTTTTACTCCTTGTGTAAATATCCCACAGCTTTGGCATCTCCAATATCTTGGGGTTTCCACTGTAACTCAGAATATACCTTCACAGCTTCTTGTAATGGCATCTCTTGCCTCTTACACTTCATACACAGAGTTCCCTAACTACAGTATAACTGGCCTTTATAGCTCTTTGAAACACTTGAGGAAGATTCTATGAACCCTTTACTCTTGCATGCTTTATGATTAAAGCCAGCACCATGTAGATGATACTTCCAAATTTGGTGGCCCACTTAATATGGACCCTTGCACTCTTGTATCACTTTTGTAGCAGTTTTTATTTAGTTGCTTAATGTTAGCAGAAGACTTCTCATATCTTTTGCTTTTAGAAGTTGGAAGCTTTTCTGCTTGGAGCCATGCCCAGAGGATATTCTTTCCTTGTTCACATATAGATCAGACTTCTACTTAATGATACTACTCTTCTCGCCAATCACAATTTTCTTTTAGCACAAGCCTTCGCTGTAACATTACTTTTGATAGTGTCCTTTATCTCTTTAATCTGTATATTTTATATTTCTGTTTGTCCCACTTGCTCATTGTAGACTTGGAAAGAGTGACTAACAATAACCATGTGACAGTGTTAACTTTTGAATGTCTTGAAATCTTATCCATCTTGGAAATGAAATTAATCTATTACTTTTAAATTCTGTATCAGGCATGTTCTTAGAACATGGGAAGAAATAAGCAACATATTTGCCAAAAATACCATATAAATCCTTTGTTGCTCAGTTGCTGATAATATACCATTATGATTTTCTTGAGCTTCATTCCCAAAGTCTGCATTGCTCTCAGCAAAACTGACTTACAGGATCCTACTGGGATGTCTCATTATACCTGCTTAAAGCTCTCAACTGCTTTTCTAGTCAAAATCCAAAGTCTTCCACAATTTTTCTGAAAGACAGCATAGTAAGGTAAGGTTCTTCACAGTAATAACTCAATCTCTGTTACTAACTTCTGTATTAGTTTCTGTTTTATTAAATGAAATAGGATTGATATGAGAATTTAAATTCTTAAAACAGACACCACTGACTACTTCCTCTAGCAGGGCCACAGCTCCTATGTCTAACTTGAGGTCATTTATTTAAAAGATTATAACTATGGGAAGCATTTCTTATTCAACCATCACATACACATACATATGTACATACATACATACATGTATAACATTATTTATAGTTTATTTCTATTATTAATGTATGTTTTACTTATAATCTTGAAGTCCAAATATAGAGTATTAAAATTCATGAATATTTCACATCATCAAGAGTTTATATAACTTACAAGACTGAAGAGTATGTATTATTATACTCCTGAATAGAGTTACTGGTTTGCATTTCTTTTCCTGGCACTATTCTATACGAATAAAGAAATACTTCTAAATATCAGAAGTTAACTCAAATCAAATACTTGTGAACTACATTTCTAGATCTGTGCAAGGAAATCTGATATATTTAAAGATCATCAATTACTAGCTTTAAATATTTTATGGATATAAATATGACATAGATGCAGAATATGCTTACCTGTATTCTCCATGAACAATGTGATTGCGGGCATTGGCATAGTCTTGGTTTCACATATCAGTGCAGATGTGCTCTATATTTTTGTTGTTTGGAAGTTTTATATGGCAACTGGTGTTCGTTAGTATATTGACTTTATTTGTTTTCGTTTGTAGGAGCCATTTTAGAATTTCTGCTTACTTTTTATGTAGCTAAGTATAAGCTACTCTAACCTAACTCTAACTTAATTAGGCCTTACTTTCTTATTGTGTCACATAACCTGCCAGAGTAAACATTTTTCTACCGCTGCCAGTTCATAATTAGTCCATGGTAATATAATATTTCAGTTGTTTATGAATAATATTTCATCAGGATTATAGACTAGACTAAAATGTTTAAAATAACACAAACTGTAATAAGTAGTTTTGAAAACACTATAATTAGAATGCAGTTATAAAGTATGTTTTAAACTGTTAAATTAGAAAAATTAAGAGGTGAAACAAAAGAACTTACAATATATGTTGGTCCAAATTTTACAACCTCTTCTGGACCATCTATATTTATTTTTCCTACCACTTACTTTCTACTGGTTAAAGGAAGCTATAGTGATAACATCATTTATATTAATAGTTATAGCAATTGCTGTTACATACTGAATAAATATGATTTTGATATATATTTTACAATATATGCACATTTATCTCCAATTTCAACATATTTATTAGTGTCCCTAGTTTTCAAATAGGAAAAAAAAACAAGGGTATAGAGTATACTTCTTACTTAAATCTTAATCTCCTCAATGTCAAACTTTCAAATTTGTAATTATGAACCTGTTTTATTCATAATATGTTTCTAATCGCTTTGCCTTGAGGACATGGAACATCCTTCTTACTTTCCTAATTTATTATTCCTCTGCAATTCTGAAAGTTTGTTTGTTTCAGATTACTCATTGTGAAAACTATGACATAAAACAAAGCTAGAGGCAAGAATGAAATAGAAAAACAACAAACAAAACCCATACAGGATATATTGCTTTAGTAAAATTCTGAGATATGAAAATATGTATCACAGTAAATCCACAGATTATATATTCCTACATATTTATAACATTTGCAGTCCTCTGTTGCTTTTTACATACACACACACACACAGGCACACACACACACACACACACACACACACACACACACACACACACTTACTATACTTAGAAAATACCAAAGTCTAGATTCAGTAGGCATAATTTAAAGGAAGCTGTACTTAATTACAAATATGAAGTTATTAGGCACATTGACATTTCTTTCCTTTTGCTTCTGGGGAGGCTTGAGTCTAATCCACTGATTCAATTGTTTTCTTTCTAAATTTATAAAATATTCATTAAAGGTATAATGAGTTATTTAGAGAATATGTGCCAGGTTTTTTGAGACACTAGTTCATGGCAGATAGCTACAGACTGCAACACTGAGAATGGTTGGTGAGATTTGTTTTCTGCCAAAGAATATGAATTTTAATTTCAATTGAAAAAGTTCAATAACAAATGCAGTTCTTTTATCCATATGACAGAGATCTTAATCTTTAAGGCTACCACATAGAAATGATGAATACATTCTTAACAATAAGCATTACAATTGGACCAAAATGAAAACTTTATTCAAGAATTTGAATATCCATTTAATAGGCTTGGCCCTGCTTATACACATTATAGAAAAAAAGATCAGTATTTCAGTTACAAAGATGGGGAGGATCTGAGAAGAGTTAGGGGAGGGGAACTATGATAAGAATTTATTGTATGGGAACATGTTTTGTTTTTTTTTTTTAAAGAAATTTGAGCAAGCCATGAAGCATTCCAATAAAGAATGTTCTGTGTTCTCTGCTTCAGTTCCTACCTCCAGTTTCCTGCTTTGGATCACCCTAATGATAGATTGTAACTTATAAGCTAATTAAACCTTTTTTCCCTCCAAGTTGCTTTTGATTATGATGTTTCATCACAGCAATAAACAATAAACAGAGATATCAATTTTTACCTTGATTCATCAAAAGCCTGAGAAATGTAGAAAGACATTTTAATCAACTTTAAAAGATATAACTGCAGTTGAAAAAGTATTTTGTGTGTGTGCATGTGTGTGTGTAAATGAATATGTGTTTAAATTCTTTGTGTTGATTTTAGATTTGACCACATCTGTCTTTAATCTGTCCAAGGTCCTTGATTTATTTTACTTCCACTTAATAACAAACACATTTTCACTTAGGCAGGAAAACATACTTGATTGTAAGACTGCCTACTTTTTAATCTGTTACTGACTAGAATACTGACAATAAATAGAGGAGTGTAGTTAAATCTAATGTTTAATTAATTTAAAATGCAGGAAACTATAAAAGATGCACTCTGAATTGAGTAAATGCTCTACATTGGATTTGAGTATAGGGCATATAATAGAGAGCTAGAACACCCACAGTTGCTCAACAGATACTATTGATCGAACTTGAACAACATTTTGTTTCATTTTAAACTCTAACATAATGACTAGAATTATGACACTAAATACACTATAGCCGTGAATATAATTGTGCCATACATATTAACTATTTTTAAAATCATAGAAATGTACAGACTCAAAAGTAATTTCATTTGGTATATTTACCATGAGGCTGGGGAAGAATGGAAAAGGCTGATTGTTGATTACTACATTTTAGTTACATAAGGAATAAAAGTTCTATTGTGTCATTAAGTGGTAGGATACCTATAAATACTTATTATGCATTATAAATCACAGAAAGCTAGAATAAAGCATTTATATTTGGTTTGCAATAAAAATATAATAAAAGTTTGGAGAGATAGGTATTAGTTAACTGTATTGACATATCCTGAATCATTACATTCATATATGTATATGTATATATGTATGTGTATCCATATATGTATTATAATAGAATATGTTTCATTTAGTACAAGTTAGAGCACTATATTACTAGTTAGAAGCACTCAGGGCAAAATTTGATGGTCAGAAGACTGAATATCTAGGAAAGATGCTGCTGAATATGCAGTTCTCCAGATTCTTCAGTTAAAGGTCAGTCTTTCGAGGTCAAGCAAAATGTGGAAATATGACAGTTTCTTACTTGGACACAGATGGTATAACTGAAAGAGCCAGAATTATGAGCATGTTTTTCTTTCTTTATGGAAAACACTTTTAAAATCATTTTCAAAGGATAGTAGTTTATTTTCTTCCCTTCTGAATTTGACCCACGAATATCATGAACTGTTATTTATTAGAATATTTGTTTAGAAGAGTCAAACAAAAGCTGTTTGTTGAAAATTCAAAAATATTACATTCAGCTTTTTTGAACAGGCAAGACCACTCTGTTTAACAGATGGTTCAGCAGTTGTAAGAAAATTATTCACAACCTAAAAGCAGCATAAACAATCACTTGAAAACACTATTCTCAATTTACATATTTTTAGAAGATAAAATTATTGTGTTTCGTCTCCTTTTCTTACCATGTTTTTGAGTAGACAATGTATTTCGTTTTAATTTAAACATAGACAAGTAAATCTAACCTCTTGATGGATACTGGGTTGATGTCACTCTTAGCTTTTTAAAGCATTGTACACTCATTGATCAAAATTGTGAGGTTTAAATTATGCTGAACTTTATTTATTGATATTTAAGTGGGAAATAGAAAGGTGGAAATTAGTTTAAAGAAATATTTTTCATTACCAATTTTTATGGCTCATTTTGCTTTTGTGTGTTTGATGGAAGAGAAAATCAATTCTTCCAATAAATAAGTCCATGGAAAAATTCTTTTCAATAAGTATTCTGTTTAGTCAAATGGCTCTTATTTTGGGTAGAATTGCTGGTGGCATAGAAATAGAATCTTTTGTAACTAAAGCAAACTAGGCATAATTGGAATAGATCCAGTTGCAATTGTCTATGTTAATCACATTATATACTATTTGCATTTTAGCCCTAAAAGTCATACTTCTTATAATTTTTACCAGAGTAGGTAGATTCATCCCAAACTTAAAGATACTGCACATTTATATTACCTGAAGCAGAATCATAGACATGTAGGTGATAGACTTCAGTGGTTTGTTGTTTTATAGCAGGATCTCACATTATAGCTTAGGCTACACTTGAATAACTTAGGTTATTCATTCAACCTCTTGCCTTAGCCTCCTGAATGCTAGAAATGTAGGACCACCACACCCAACTCTCAAATGGATCTTAAAAGAGATTTATTAAAGGTAACTATCTTAAAAGATATTCATGATAGCTTTGTCCTGTGCATTACCTTCCACTAAGATCATACTAACATCACTTTCCACATAGAAAAGAAATATAGAGTGTTTTATTCAGTAAAGGTATGTAAATCTCTAAGCCTTCAAAGTCCCAATTTCTTTAAAATGTTAGAAAAAAATCTAACATTTCCCAACTTTGAGTCTTAATTCCATTTGACATCATTTTCATTTTGGGGAAAAGAAATATCAAAAATAATTTAGTGATAAATTTAAAGCAAAATCTTCTTTCAGATAATTCAAAGGGAAAATGGTAGGGATTTGGTTTCTCTGTTTCAAAGGCAGCTAGGATAAGGGTCTTAAAGCCCATGCCCACAGTGACACACCTACTCCAACAAGGCAACACCTACTCTAACAAGGCCACACCTCCTAATAGTCTCAATCCATGGGCCAAGTATCTACAAACAATTACAGTATTATTAGTACTGTTAGGGGTTGGCTCTCTCTCTCACATGAGGATGGGTCTAAAGTTGTGGCAGTCATTCATTGGTTCTTCCCTCAGTCTTTGCTAGATATTTATCCCTGCACATTTGTAGGCAAGACAAATTTTGAGTTGAAGGTCTAATGGGTGGATTGATGTCCCTATCCCTCCTTGGAAGTCTTGCTTAGCTGCTGGAGGCAGCCATTTCAGTGTCTATATCCCCTCCTGGTAGGAATCTCAGGTAGAATCACCCCTCATATACTCCCCTTATCCTGCCCAGTTCCATGCCAATAGCTAGGCACAGAGATGCACCCCCATTGATTTCCATCATCACTCACAGCCATCTCCAGCCTCCGGCTCCCCACACCTGATCATCATCCCTGTCCTCCTCTTTACCCCCTCTCCTACTGAGATGCTTCTTTCTATCCACCTATGATGACTATTTAGTTTCCCCTTCTGAGTGAGACTTGCTGCTCCTCCTTGGGATCTCCTTATTACCCAGTTTCATTGGGTTTGTGGATTGTAGCATGGTTATCCTGTGCTTTATGTCTAATGTGCTAAGTAAAGACCATACATATCATTCTGGCCCTAGGTTACTTAATTCTTGATATTCTCAAACTCCATTATGAAAGAGTAGGGGACAGAATTGAGCAAGCCAGAGGGGTCAATGACACCACAAGAAGACACACAGAGTCAATTAACCTAGGACCATAAGAGTTCACAGTGCCTGGACCACCAACCAGGGAACATGCAGGAGCTGGACTTAGACACCCTACACATTTGTAACAAATGTGCAGCTTGGTCTTCATGTGGGAGCCCTGACAAGTGGAGCATGGGCAGTCTCAGTCTCTGTTCCCTGCCATTGGATGCCCTTCCCCTGACCTGAAATGCACTGTTTGGCCTCAGTGGAAGAGGATGTGCCTAGTCATTCTAGGACTAGATGTCCTATGGTGGGAGTGGTATCCAATGAGACTTCCCCTTCTCTGAGGAGACAGGGAGGAGACAATGGTAAGAGAGGTTTGTAAGGGAGGGTCTGGGAGAAAAGGAGGGAGGGGTGGCTGTGATCAGGATGTAAAATGAGTAAAAAAATACATGGGGAAATATGTAAAAAACAATAATATTAATTTTAACTAATAAGAGCTGTTCCAACCAGAAAAAAAAGAAAAAATATCTCTATTCTGCTTTGTTTTCTCATATTTAGTAAAAGAAGAATGAAAAAGCATATTGGTATAGTGAGAAAATATCAGAGTTTTTCAGGCTTAAATATTGGTCTCGTTCCTTGGCTGCTAACTAGTTCAATGACCTTAAGTGGGAGAGTCACACAAGGCTTCAGAGTCTCAGTTTCCTTCTCTTTCAAATAGGAACAAAACCAGGAAGGTGCTTTGAGACAGCCATGAATTACCTTAAATAAAAGGTAACATTGTTAATATTCTTTTGAGAATCCTCTGTAGGATGCATTTGTGCTGTGCTTATGAAGCTCAAGCACTGCATTCACATTCTCTTCTATTTCTCGTCCCTTATTATGAAAGCACTACTAACACAATGTTTCAAACTCTCTTTTTTTCTCCAAAAAGTTATAATTCCATTAAAGTTAGCATTTTAGAGGAGTCCTTTGCTATATTCAGAGTTGAAACTGTTATTTTCTAAGCAAGCCTGTCTTCTCAAAAATATCTTATGAAATAAAACAATGGAAAGAACTAAACTCTGAGATATTTGCTAGAATGGAATTCAGTTTTCTGAAAACCTGAAACATTTTTCTTATACTGTTTTTATTCCACTCAGATTGGCAAATGCTGGAGGGAGATGGCATTCTGCTACAGTGCTTGACTTGTTCTAGTCTCCACCAAAAAAGACTCAAGAAATGTCTGCAGCAGGACTTGCCCTTTGCAATGTAAGCAGGCATAAGTTTCCAACACATTCAAACTCTTTATTGGTGTGCTGAATCTCTCAGATTGTCTAATTCATGACATTAAGCAAATGGTATTCAGAAAACTGGAGAAGTATAGGATCTGTACTGATAGAACTGAGCTGCAAATAGTTTCTGAAGTGTTTTCACCCCTTGTTCAGCCTCGAGATTGGTTGAATACAAAATAATCTACAGCTTTTAACAAGATCAGAAAAAGTGATTGACTAGAGTACAGTGAAATCTAGCACAGCAAAAGATGAATGTTCTTATAAAAGCAGTCATGTGTTATTCCCCATTCAGGTTGACAAATCCAAGACATTATTGGTAGATTTCAAATTAAAAAATCTAAGGTAGGTAAAGAAAAAATAATTTTGGGGGAGGTGTTTGACTTCATAATAATTTAAGTGATTAGAGACTCAACAAAAATATCTGATAGCAGTAATTAATTATTAGGTGATTTTGAAAACAGTACATTTATTTCAGGTTCCCACATGAAATGCATTTTAAGGGAAAAAATCTAGGAGTTTTAATGAATTAGGGAAGATAAAAAGGGAAATCACAAAAAGACATCTTTAAAGCTTCATGATACGTGACAGTGATAGATCAAGAACAGACTGGGTTAGAATTGACTTGAGAATATCTCCCAAGTACTATCATCCAGCTCTAGAAGGTGAAGGTGGACATAATTTGTCTGAAGACTAGATATTTTTGACATATTGAATTTTTACTTTTTTTTAAATGTCTTAGTATGTGGGACCAATGAAGATAAAGTTTGAAACATACATTAGCAAAACAAATATCTGCATGAGAAATAAATCAAAAGTAAGTGAGAGAAGTCATCCAATGCAATGCAATGTAATATATCAGTATTGCATGTGTAGTAATAGAAAATGGAAGAACTTAAATCAGGTTAAAGTGGTTCCCACTGAAGGAAATAATTGAACTAAGTCATATTCTAACCAGGCATTTTGAGGAGAAGGGAAGGGGGCAATGGGTGGAGGAATTTGTAAGGGTGGGACTGGGGAAGGATGAAGGAGGAGGCTGTGAGATCAGGTTATAAAGTAAATTATTAAAAATTACAAAATAAAACAGCTGAAGAAGTGACTGTGGTATAAGACTTAAAATGCTTATTCTTGGAGCATATTGAAAGCTTTGTCATTAGGCTGTGACTATGTTCAGTGTAGCTTTGGGTTTTAGAAACATAAAAGCCAAAACAGAGACTAGAAAATAATAAGTATGACATTTACAAAAATGAACACAGGCTTAAAGTAAAAGAACCTGGGTCATCCTAACATCCAATAGATAACATTTTCCAGAGCTTATAAATGTCCCAAATGACGCTCCCTGAGCTATTAAGCAATACATCTAGATGGGCATTATTTCCAGGTAAAGTCTGCATCGTTCTCAAACTAATTGCTGTCAGAATTTTCCAACTGTTTTGAGGTTTTCAAGTCATGGACTCTAATAAATTGGCATTGACTTGGTGGCATTTTCAAGAAACTTCAAAAATTATCTTTCTTTGTTATTGTTCCTAGTTTATATATCACATGATGTTAGACACTGTGTTCTTAATAAAAAGCAGTACATTAAAGAGTTGGCAGTAAAAACCCCAAGGCCTCAGAGGAACTACTTTAATCCAATCAGAAAATTTCATGTGGTATTATTGCAAATTAGGTCTGTTTTCAAAGGGCAAGTTTCCTGTTCTACTAATCTGTGCCATACATACATATTAAATGAATCCTCCATATAAATTTAACTTATAGTACGGAATATGTTTTCATGATCCCTTTCCTAATTGCTCGCTCTGTCTCTGTCTCTCTGTCTCTGTCTATCTTTGTGTCTCTGTCTCTGTCTCTCTGTCTCTGTCTCTCTCTGTCTTTCTCTGTCACTCTCTCTGTCTTTCCCTCCCTCCCTCCCTCCCCCCCTCCCTCCCTCCCCCCCCCCTTGGCTGGGAATAACATTTAATATTTCCACCATTGTTTTCCATGTTGTGATTTTTGTTTGATTTGAGCCTGCCTGGGTCTTGTGCATATTGTCACAATAGCTGTGAATTCAGTTGCCATGTTGTTTCCAGAAGACACAGTTTCCTTGTATAGGTCCACTACATTTGTGTCTTATATCCTTTCTTCTCCATCTATACAGATACCTGAGCATTGGGAAGCCGTTTAGAGATAAGCATTCTGAAGTCTCTTATTCCCTGCACCATATGACTTTTTAAAGGGAGTTTAGCTCTTATTTATTCTTCCTTACATAGCCTTCTGTATCATGTCCACCTCATTCTCAAACCATTGTAGACATTACTGTCCCATTTAAGCCTTTAAATAACCATCATCTATGTCCCTTTCTTCAAATCATTTCCCTGTTGCCATTTACTAATTCATGTCTTCTATAGATATTTTAAACAAAACACACACAACTGGAGATTTAAAACTAACATTCACAGATGAGAGAAAACATTTTAAGTTTGTCTTCATGGATCTAGGTTACATAAAGATATATTGAGGTATTAGTCAAGTATGGAAAACTGATAATAACCTCCATTAAAAATATATAGATGTTTAGAGAGTTTTAAAATTTTGCTGAACTGTGTACTTAAATATGTAGGTGAAAGGGAGAACAAGATAGCCACTAGAAGAAGAGAGAGAGTGAACGTATACTATCCTCTCAGAAATTTGTTATCATGATAACCACAGTCTTTTTGTCCCATGAACAGCCAGAAAATTAAGGCATGACTTTAATCCCTTCACTGTTCAAAGATAAGGAGTTGAACCTGCTTGTCCTGTATAAACAATGAGTGAACTGAAATAGAGGCCAAAGTGGTCATTGGACATTATTTATTAAGAAACTTAAAATCATGAACTACACAATATTAAATACTCAGCTTAGTGCTTCCATCAAATAAGAGAACCACTAGCATTTTTATCTTTGCAATTAGAATTTAAAAGAAGATAACAGATACTTAGAGGTGAATCCTTAGCCACACATATTATTCCTACAGGTGGCAAATTATCATGAATTCCTTATTTAATTTCTACATGGAGGTTTTTTAAAATTTAGTTTTTTTTTATTTTTTGGAAGCATATAAACAACACATAAAAACAAAATTATAACAAAAATATCCAACACTGATAACTGTTCATTGCACTCATCAACACAGTGAACAAGAGGACAGATGTAAGAACTTGAGGTAGAGGTGGAAAGTAAAATATCATTTTAAAATTTAGCAATGATAAGAAAAACGTCATTCAAAATATCAGTTTTGAAAAATACATAATATATGAAAAAGGAATAAAAGTTGGAAAACAAATTAGAAAACTAAAGAAACAATATGGACTTATTGAAGCAGAAGTTAATAATACAAAGTTAATACAATTTATCAAAGATATGAAAATTTGAAAACTGTCAAATATATTTAAGAGATATTGATGATGTGGTATAAAGGAATTTTAAGCCAGCAACATGGCTGCTCTGATCTCATCCAAACACCTTCAAGGTCTGTATGATCTGGCTGGAGTACAATCATGCCCTTAGTACACACCTTTCTTCTCAAACAATGCTACCTATTTGAAGCACAGACAAAGTGATGAATCAGAAAAAGAGTTGACAGAGATAGGATATGCTCATTTCTCAGGACAAGCTATTTAAGAGCCGTATAGGTAGAGAGATTCAGTCAGTTAGACCAGTTATTTGGGAGTTGAGTCAGTGAGGAGACAGTGCAGTGAATGCAGTGCAGTGGAGTAGAATTCTTTCCTCAGTTCATGTAGCTCACTGCAGGTCAGCAGAGACAGTTGAAGCCAGAGAATAGAATGGGCCAAAAGATTAGAACACTGTTAGTTTAAAGCCAAACAGAACAATGCAGTGCTGCAGCCAGAACAGTTGAGTTGAATCAGCCAGCCACAGAACTAGGAAGGGTGAACATACTCAGCAATAAGCCCCAGAGTCGACAATTACATCTGGTGAATAAATATACTTTTACAGTGTAGGGAAATATAATGTATTTAACAATCCAGAAGAATTCAGGAAGTAGAATGAGTGAAAGGAGGTTCCTTCTAAGAATAAAATACTGCAAAATTTAGGCAAAGGGGAAGAAAAAGCTATTTCAGGAATATAGAAAAGCCTATAAATCTAATATAGTTATAATAATATCAAAAGACATAAACTTTTTGGAAAAATACTAGAGATAAAGTTGGTTGATATATAAGGAGTGCTTTGTGCTTACATATTTGGTAGTTTTAAATTTATACACATATATCAATGTTTTGATATATATATATATATATATATATATATATATATATCCAAATATATTAAATTCTTGGAAGAAGTTCATTTACCACTCATTAACCATTATAAAACACACTACAACACTCCTTATTCATTTATTTAATTATCCAGTATTCAAAGTGTTGTAATTTTCTATCAAAATTTTGTAAACTTCTAATAAACGTTATTTAATGGATATACATAAAACATTCCTGGTCGACTAAAGTTTTAAAGGAAATTGTGTAAGCTTTCTGTTACTATAATAAATCCCTAAGATAATCAAGTTACAACGTTTTTAAGGTTTCAATCAATCATCAAAGGGCCTCAGGGCTTTGCTCCTTCAGTAGCACACAATGAGGGTACTATATGGTGAAGTAAAACTGCATATCTGAAGAATGGTTTGAAAGGAAAAAGAAAAGGAAAAAGTGAAAGTGACCAGCCTCTACATTCAATTTTAAGAACATATCGTTATTGATATAAAGTCTTCCTTCTAGGTCTCATTACCTGTAACAATTTGGAGGCTAAGCCTATAATGCATGAACACTGAGGAACCATTCAAAGTATAAATAGACTTGTTACTAAAGGCCTAATCCTAGAGATTTGGAAGCTCATTATAGAAGGGTCAAAATTTTAAAATGCCTAAATCAGATACTATAAATTTCAAGGCTATCTTGCAATCAGTGAGATCCTTACTAAAGTAGCAGAAGGAAGGAAAAGGGATGTGTGCTATAGCTTAGTAGTTGATTACTAGGGTTAATATTTTTTGAACTTGTTTGGATTTGGTACTATTTAAGAGACATTTGTAGTGTGCCTATGAGGCCATATCGAGAAGTGTTCATTAGAAAGAAATATCCACCTAAATAAGAATGGAAAAATCTCCTAAGTCAGATTCTACAAGTTAATGCAAAGGGAAAGCTGGAAATTTCAACTATACATTATATTCCTTTGACTGCTGTATTAATTAGAGATTACATAAAAATTGGATGTTTAAATTTGGTCAAATAATTTTTCTGCCAAACTGTGAGTCTGAATTTATTTATTTATTTATTTATTTATTTATTTATTTATTTATACATACTAAGGGTTATGTATATGTGAGGTTTTAAAGGGTAATTAATATATGATTTCTTATTACCTTTTCAGAGATTCTTAGTATTATTTTACTTTCCACTTTTCTGTATTTATATGCCTCCTTAGTTAGTGCTTGCCCATGTTATTTCTCATTTTCTCATTCATACCCTGGTATTCTTTTCCCATTCTATCCTAGCAATGGTCCTTTTTACTTTCCTGGTTTATGCAGTTACTTTAGTATGTGTTCTCACATTTCAAGAATTGACATTGGAGCCTCAAATGAGAGCATATGTTGTCTTTCATGTGAAGATCCAACTCCAAATCTTTAGATGTGAGTAAATATCAAATAGCTAGAGATACAATACCTCACCTAGACATCATCCTCCAACAAGTGAATCCTCCAGCAACAGAAATTCATTGCACACAGTTTACATTGGTCAAAGAAGTCCTATGGAAACACACAAACATATCATTATAAAATTTTCTCTCCATAAACTTATAGTAAAGCCCTATTGCTGAAGATAACATTTAAATATTTCACTAAACAGGTAGAAGTCAAGCTGGTATTTAAATAGAGGTTTCATTCTTATAGACTAGAAATTATGACACTAGAATTTATTTTGCACATGACCAGAGGAAAAACATAATGTTTATCCGAGCTGAAACTCTGTGATCTATAACGATGACATACCAGTAAAAATATACTGGTGCGATAGTGACACAAACATTGTGGGAGTGTTGAATCACACACTCATTGGATTTAAGTCGCACTTCATGAGATGGGACTGATTACTGACAGAGACTGCTCAGGTGGTCAAGAACCTGAGACCGAGTGACCATGGGTCTAGATGAAAACACTGAGAGCATGTTATTGTTATACTAAAAAAAACAGAAAAATAAAATTACTCCTAAGGCATTCAGCTATACACATAGATCAATGTCTTATTCAGTCCTAATGAGAGAAGCTTCCTCATACAGTAGAATAAAACTAACACAGAGACCTATAAGTATACAATGTATACAGACTGACTGATTTGGGAACACTTCATCCTAAATGGGATGTCTTCATCACACACCTCCCCTTAGGGTTCAGGAAGCTGTGGAAGAGGAGGCAAAATGACTGTTAGAGTCAAAGGTAATAGATGAATCCATGAAAACAATGTCTTCCTGAAAACACACGAACTCAAAGAGATTGTGGCAAAAGGAACAGGAGCTGCCTAGTTCAAGCCAGAGGGATTTCCAGTGCCAAGAGGATGCAGGAGTAGATGGGGGGGGATGAAGTGGACACACAGGCTGCCACCCTTAATCATGAAGCCATCTGCAAATGCCACCCTTTTGCAAAGCAAAAATGAGTTTCTGAGTTTGTTAGCCACAAAAGATGGGAGACCAAACACCCAGAAGTAGTTTGTCAACATAAAACAAACTTAATTTTTTTTATATCTTTTCTCTCATATTGCTTTGTTTGAGCTTTTTTATCTTGTTGGTCTTTTCCATGTATATTTTAGTTTGTGGTATTTATATGTTTTGTTTTTGTTTGCATGTGTTTCATGTCTTTAAAATTCTATTTCTTGGATTTGGTTAGTTTGTTTAGCTGTTTGTTTTCTAAACAAGGGAGATGTTGTGCATGTAGGGATGTAGGGATTATCAGGAAGAAGTTAGGGTGTCAGTGATCAGAATATATTGTCTGGAATTTTTACAATTAAAACATACAACATTTATTTTTCTGAGTCTCATTTACCTCAATTTAATCTTAGCAAGTATTAACTATTTGATGGCATAATTCATGATTTTATTTAACTGAATATTATTACACTATATGCATGTATTACATTTTCATTAACCATTCATTGGTTGATGGACATTGAGGTTGTCTTCATTGCTTAGCTATTGTGAATAGCAGCAATGAACTTGTCCAAGCAAGTATCTGTGGAGTTGGGCTATATGATAGATTTATTTTTAACTTTTTGAGAATTTCCATACTGATTACCAGATTTTCTAGGCTGACAATGCTCCTTCCAAAGCCAAAAATGATTTTTTAAAAAAAAAAAAACATAAAACCAAAAACCCTAACACCAGACAGGAGCTGCTGTCTTATGACTCATTGGTCATCGTTGCACAAGAGACTCCCAAAACATTACATATTATCACTATTACCAGGGTTTGTCTCCAAAAAGCTCAAAGGTATAAATCTTACAGCTGAAGATCCCATATTCTATATATTTCAGGCACAAGGCCCAAAAGCCCTATTGGCTAGAACTGATTCAAAACTCTCCTTGAGTATAAACTTCCATTGTATCAGAAGGAACCCGACAAGTTTCCAAAGGAGGAAAAACAGTCTTATCCAGCTATGATATAATCAACGTGGTATGATAAGCCTAATAATGTCTTAGTGGCAAACATACATTGGTAATAATCCACAGCTCTCCAAGTAGATTTAAGTACTGCTCAGGAAGAGGGAAATTATTCCTAGTACAGGAAACCCAGCCAATTCCTTGGATTAATGAAATCATCAATCTTGGACAAGAACTTATATCTATCAGTTTACTAGCCTAACACAATCCCTAACAACCCTAAAACTGTTTGTTTATGCCCACAGATAAGTGTGGTCCTCACATCTCATCAAAACAAAACAGAACAAAGCAAACAAACAAGAAAGCAAACAAACAAAAAACAACAACAAACTCTATTCTCTTTTCAAAAGATGGCTATCATTACAGGAAATATCTAATTAAAATTCAGAGTTGTGGAGTCCAGTCCCATTAAATACACCTACAAACAAGAAGTGAATCTAAGGCTCAGGGAATATTGCAAAAGAAGGGACAAAAAGGTTCTAAGAGTGAGAGGATCAGAATTATTCTGAAATTGGATCTCCTAAGAATGTCAGAAGCTACACTCATAAAACTTTTCCTGGATGACTAACCAATAACTGAATACAGATGACAATAGAGAAGTCTAAGTGGATGGAGGGAAGCCCAGGAATTCTCAGCCTTACAAAAGGAGATCTAGACAACTAGGTAATGCTAATGGCAGGAGAAATAGATCTTCCTAAAGAAGGGCACATCAGTTGGTTGTCCAATACTAAATGGTCAGCCCTGAAAGCATGCATACAATTAATAATATAATATCCAGACTGAGAATGTTGTCTTTATGTTGTTTTTAGGATCTCTCTCTCTCTCTGTCTCTCTCTCTCTCTCTCTCTGTCTTCTCTCTCTCTCTCTCTCTCTCCACATATATATATATATGTATATATATATATGAATATGTGTGTGTATAATGTGTAATATGTATGTGTGTGTATGTGTGAATAATGAGAATTAACGTGAAAGAAAAAAGATATATATGTGTATATATACATATATATGCATATATATATACATATATATATATATATATGAATATTTGGATACAAGAAAGTAAAGAAGGAAATGATGTAATTGTATAAGTTCAAAAATAGAAGAAATACTTCTTTTTTTTACCACAAAGACACTTACTCTACTATTTTCGTAGCAACTTTATTTGTAAAATGTAGAAACTGTAGTTAATCCAGACGTCCCTCATTCAAGAATGAACAAAGGAAATACTGTTCATTTAGACAATGGAATGCTACTCAGATATTAAAAAAGAAACCTCATGAAATTTCTGGCAAATAGATGGAACTTGTGAATATCATCCTGAGTGATATAACCCAGACCCAAGTGGACATGCACTGTATAAACTTACTTATAACTGTATTAGTCATATATTAAAGGGTAACCATGCTACAATCCATAGACCCAAAGAAGCTAAATAACAAGGACAGCCCAAGGAAGACTACTTCAATCTCACTCATAAGAAATAAAATTGTCATCAGAGTTGGATGGAGGGAGAGAACTAGGTGGGAGAAGAAATGGAGGGGGGAACCTCTGAATGGATCAAATGTAGTGAGAGAAAGGCAGAGAGAGCCCAGAGTGTGAATGGAGGCATCTCTATAGCATGCCAGAGACCTGGGAGGCCCCTGGAACATATGTAACAGAGAGCTATTTTGGCTGGCCTCAATGGGGAAAGATGGGCCTAATCCTGCAGACTTGATGTATCAGGTGGGGTATTAACTAAGGGGTCACACTCTCAGAGATGAAGGGAATGGGAGTCGCAGGAGGGGGTAGGAAATTTGTGAGAAAGGATCCAGATCGGGGCAGCATTTGGGATATAAATCAACAAATTAATTAATAAAATTGTATATATTGATGATGTCATTTAACTTACAGTATCTTTTCAGTATCCATTTATTAATTGTTGATCTTAGTGCCTGTGTTATCTGTGTTCTCTTCAAAAAGTCATCTCCTGTGCCAGTGTGTTCAAGGCTATTCTTTACTTTCTTAACTATCAGGTACATATCTGGTTTTATGTTGCGATTATTTTGAACTCTTGCACTTGAGATTTGTTCAAGATGTTAAATATGGGTCTATTTAAATTTTTGTACTTGCAGGCATCAAGTTAGACCAGCCCAAATTGTTTAAGATTTTTTTCCAGTATGGAATTTTTTAAAGTCAAAGCCCCAGTGTCCACAGGTGTGTGGATTTATGTCTGCATCTTTGATTCAAGTTCATCAACATGTCTATTTTTATGCCAATACTATGTTATTTTTTATCTCTATAGCTCTGTAGTATAGTTTGAAATCACAGATGGTGATACCTACAGAAATTCTTTTATTGTTCAGGTTTGTTTTACCTATACTGAAGTTTTTTTGTATACTAAGTTTCTTGCAAGGTCTGTTAAAATTTGTTTTGGAATTTTGTTGGGGTTGATATTGAATCTGTAGATTGCTTTTGGTAGGATGAACATTTTTTACTATGTTTATCCTAGTGATATATGAGCCTAGGAATTCTTTTCATCTCTTGATATAGTTTTTAATTCCTTTCTTCAAAGACTTGAAGTTCTTGTCATACAGGTCTTTCACTTTCTTGCTTAGAGCTACACCAAGATATTTTATATTATTTGTTTTCATTTGTGAAACAAATGGTCTTGTTTCCTTGATTTCTTTCTCAATCCATTTGTCATTTGTACATAAGGAAGGCTACTGCTTGTTTTGTTTGTTTGATAATTTAACCATGGTCTACTGAAAGATAACAAAACAATGAATATTGAATAGCACAAATTAATCTGGAGGAGTATTAAGATATAAAACAATGTTTTTTAAAAAGAGAAGGTAAGTTTGAATCTTTGAAGAGTTGGGGGGCAGGAGTTAAGTATGATCAAAACATGTGCATTAAACTCCCACAAGAATATTTCCAATGATGAAATCAGGAAAATAAGCTTATTGATAATAATAATAATATTAATAATAATAATAATAATAATTAAAATCAACCTATAAATTAAGGACTGGTACATTGGAAACTCTAAAGCAGCAAAGAAAGAAATTGTAGGTGATGCCACAGTACAGAAGTACACTCAGTCTCATGATCAAAAGAATAATATTTTCAACCTAAATTGATCTAAAGATTCAATCCAATCTCTCCATAGTAAGAATGGCTATGGTAAACAAAATAGAAAAGAAATATAACTATAATGACTCTTGGGAAAAGAAACTCTTATTCATCATCTGTGATCATGTGCATATATCCAGACACTATAGAAATCAGTATGATGCTTCTTACAAAGAAATTAAAAATTTAGAAATTTTCTTATAATCCATTCAAGTTATAAATATATTGTTCAAATATATAGTAATCAAATTATTATTGCTATAGAAGATCATCATAATTGTTGCTGCACTATTCATAACATCTTGGTAATGGAATCACCCCATGTACTCATCAATGAATTAATAGATTAAGAAAATATGGATATATGTTTTGTTTTAGAGCCACAAAGAAGAAAATAGTGTTTTTCCAGGGAAAATAGGTGGAACTGGAGATAATAATGTTAAGTGAAATTAAAGATTCTCATAACTACAAGCATTACACTTTTTCTCATATCTGAAATCTAGTTGGAAAAGGGTATGGAAATATGAGTACACCTGTTATGGTTTGTATATGTTCGGCCCAGGGAGTGGCACTATTAGTAAGTGTGGCCCTATTAGAGTAGGTAGAACTCTCAGCTCCTCCTTCACTATGCTTGCCTGGATGCTGCCGTCTTCCTACTTTGATAATAATGGAATGAACCTCTGAACCTGTAATCAAGCCCCCATTAAATGTCCATATAAGAGTTGTCTTGGTCATGGTGTCTGTTAACAGTAGTAAAACCCTAACTAAGACCTAACTGTAATATTGGAGAGGCTAACATGCAAAGAAAAGATAATGAAGATGATGATCAAGGTCAAAATCCATTACAGGTATATATTGAATTGTAATAATGACATCTCTATGAAAAACATGATATCCCTGCTATAAAATACTATTTAGCAAATAACTGATAAATTCAATATTAACCCCACCAGAAGTGGATGCAAAAGGTTACATATGATATGAATCATGTTAAAATACAATCACAAAGTTATACTTTCAAAAGCATGTATACTGTTGGAAAGGCATTATATTTACAGGGAGCGTATTGATAGTAAAAGAACACAAGGGAACTTTTGACATGATGGAAATGTAATATGAAATTTTATATAATTGTAAGACTTAATAAATCTACGCACTTTCAACCAGTTTAGTTTATTTATATGTAATTATATGTAATGCAGAAAGGTATATTTTACATGAAAAAATGAATCAGAATAAAAATAATGCTATAGTTGCATGATTGAACACATCATATTTTTGACATTTTGTTGTATAATATATATGTGTGTGTGTGTGTGTGTGTGTGTAATATTCTTATAACATCATAAATGAATGAGATATAATATGGAATACAAATTTCCAAGTAAAATAATTGCTATCACATGACTAAGTATATAGTAAAAATGGTACCAAAATATATTGTTAGAAACTAAAAAAGATAATTAAGAAAGGAATCTACTTAGACAAAAATGAGTGGGAAAATGTGCAATGATGTTAATTACAGACAGTTATGCCCCCATACTCCTTGATGTAGCATATCATAATTTAATAGCAAAATCTTAATGTAAAATTTTAGTATCCTTGAAATTTTTCTTGGGTAAAATCTTCACAAAGCCAGAGGCTTGGCTTTATGTACATTTATATCTTACATAGTTTGATATTCATTGTTATTAAATATTTAAGGGCATTTACTACAACAATGAAGATCAGTATCACACATAAAATCTTTTACCAGTAGATGAAGACATTTCCTGAACTAAATTATAAGAAAACTGGCAAACAATTTAATTCCACTTTAATAAGTGTGTAGATGGCAAAATCCAGGCAATCAAAAAGAAATAAAATCTCTTATTTAAATATCTATTAGCAGAAAAGTGAGGTCTTTAGAATATCTGAACTTGCTTGAAAGATCTTTTCTTGGCAGCATATTCATTTGAGCATTAGGGAAGTTTATTAACATATTTATTAAATAATTTGCATTCATTTGATCAAAGTCCAAAAGAGTGGAAAATTAAAATGTGATAATCTTGGTGTCTCAATAAATGATGTCAGAGGATTTGACGAGTGTTTGTTTGCCACCTCAGCCATTCTGACTTCTTTCTCTTTCCATTTTCATATGGTAGCAGAAGAAATAATTTTCAGGAAAGTCAGCCACAAATGGAAGAATTGCATAGAACACAAAAATAAAGAAGTAAGGAATACAAAATACAGAGGTTAAAAATTAAAGATTTTACAGGTAAATAATCATAACAACCCAAGAAATCCTTTAAATATTCATGTCACATCAGGCACACAAATAGTTCTGAAGCTCTAGGACATATTCAGCATTAACTTCTCACTTAAACGTATTTTGTCAAATCAAGGTATAATATATTTTCACTGTAACCTGTGAACTCTGGAGAACTTAATTTGTGAATATCCTTCTAATAAAAATTTTATAATAAATAAATGACTACAATTTTATCTGTGAATTATAAGCCATTTCATGGTAGTATTTCTTCAGTTAGCATATTGATAGATTAAAATTTTTCTAGTCATAACTTTGCTTAAAACACTGTATATTCAAAAGTAATTGGTTTCCCTTCAAACAAAACCCATCATAAAGACTCCCATGAGTCTTATTCTGCTTAGAAAAGAAATATGTTTTAGTGCTACAAGGAAAAAATACTGAGTAGAACCATAGCTATAAAACTCAGTTAACAATGGAACTAGTTGAGGCACTGTTTCCCTATAATCAAGTATGTTTAATGTACTTACATCCTAATAAATTCCAAACATAACTAGATCTATCCAGAATTACATCTCTAAAACCAGTTTAAAATAACATTCGGTAGAGAAATAAGACCATATTTTTTTCTCATAAGTTTTAATAATTTGGTTTAGTTAAACTAGTGTTCATACTACAAAGTGCTAGGTTTACATCTAAAAAAATGAGCAGGTGGTAATTTTCCACAGAGCCGTCCCATTAACCTTTTTGTCTAATGTGACATTTTATGAATCTTCATAATACAGAGGAAGATATGTTTTCCTTTTATACTACTCAAGATGGGATGATAAGATAAAATAATTTTCAAATTTACTTTTTAGTGTAAAAAGGCAAAAAATAGAATAAAGAGCTTCATCAAATGTGAAATAAAATATATATGAAACTATAATCACTTTTTCTAAGACAATGGATAATTCCATTGCCCTGTTGGGACTGCATCACATTGTGAAGTCTAGGCTGGGCTCAAACTTCTAGAAATCCTCCTGCCTTAACCTCAGGAGAGTACAGATTACAGGTACCACCCTGCTTCACTAAGTGTTACTGTTACTACTGTGTAGTTAAAGATGATATTTGATATAATTCTCAGTACTTTAATTTTAAAATAACTTTGATAATACATCCTTATAGTATGAAGTAGGATTTCAATTGGTTAACTGTGTTCAATTATGCTTATTATTTTGTATTCTGAGTCAGAAGCACATACTTTGAGAAATTAATAAAGTATAAGCAATATGAGGATACAACTATAAGATCAATTAATCTATACTCATCAAATTTAAATTAATATGTAGACAGACAAGGTAGTTGTCAAAATTAGGAAGTATCTCATCTTTCATATGATCAAACATAGACTCTTGAGTTATACATAGAAATTAAAAGTTCATCTGTCAGTAATCAACTGTTGCAGTACAGATGTATCCCGATTTGCAACTTATTAGCCTATTGTTCCCTCAAAGGAATTGCTTTAGCATTTCAGACATAGACTAGAGGCTTGTTTTCATAATAAGTGCCCCACATCATGCTACATTTCCCTCTGTGTGATTCATCTTCAGGTCATGTTAAATCACAGTCCTATAGTACTATACTCTGTACTGGAGTCAGTCTAGATCAGTCGACCACTGATCATTGTAATAATAATATCTTGTAATTTTTCCACACATTTGAATATTTGTTTCAGATGACATTAAATGGATAAGGATGCCATTCCAATACTTACATGACTTTACTCATGCTAAAGTAAATTAGTGACAATATGTACCAGAAACTATGAGAAAAAATTATTGCATTAAAACTCATCTATAGCCTTTTGCCTGGGGCGGACAACTGGGTGGGCTGCTCCGTACAGACACCTTATCCTGAACCTTCCTAGAGCAGCAGGTAAGAACCATCCCTCACAACTCTATGCCCTAGAACTGCAACTGAGAGCCTGGGGCACTCTGGTCCCAACACCCACCCAAGGCCCAACCCTACAGATTACCACTCCTCTTCCACCCATTGCTTGGTCATTTTGGCTGGTGGAGACACCTAGCAGGTCTGCTCCTGTGGAGACGCCATATCAGGAAGCATCTTAGAGCAGAGTAAAGGTCTGGAAAACAATTTTCTAAGCAAATCAATGGTTCCAAGAAACAAGATTGAGTAGCCATTCTAAAATTGATTTCAACTAAAAGTTATCAAAAAAGATAAGGAAGGACACTTCGTACTCGATAAAGGAAACATCCACCAAAATGAACTCTCAATTCTGAACATCTATGCTCCAAATGAAATGGCACCGACATTAATAAAAGAAGCATTATTAAAATTCAAAGCACACCTGGCACCTCATACAATAATAGTGGAGGATTTCAACACCCCACTCTCAGCAATGAACAGATCATGGAAACTGAAACTAAACAGAGAAACAGTGGAATTAATGGAAGTTATGAACCAAATGGATTTAACAGATATCTATAGAACATTTCATCCTAAAACAAAGGAATATACCTTTTTCTCAGCACCTCATGTTACTTTCTCCAAAACAGACCATATAATTTGTCACAAATCAGGTCTCAACAGATACAAAAGAGACTGAAATAATCCCTTGCATCCTATCAGATCATCATAGACTAAGACTGGTCTTTAATAATGACAAAAACAATGGAAAGCCCACATTCACTTGGAAACTGAACAACTCTCTACTCAATGATGACTTGGCCAAGGAAGAAATAAAGAAAGAAATTAAAGACTATTTAGAATTTAATGGAAATGAAGACTCCTCATACCAAAACGTACAGGAAACTATTAAAACAGTGCTAAGGGGAAACTCATAGCTCTAAGTGTCTACAAAAAGAAACTGTAGAGAACATACACTAGCAGCTTGACAGCACTCCTGACAGCTCTAGAACAAAAAGAAACAAATACTCCCAAGAGGAGTAGAAGGTAGGAAATAATAAATCACAGGGCTGAAATCAACCAAGTCTCAGGGCTGAAATCAACCAAGTAGAAACAAAAAGAACTATACAAAGTATCAACAAAACTGGGAGCTGGTTCTTTGAGATAATCAACAAGATAGATAAATCCTTAGCCAGACTAAAAAGAGGGCACAGAGACAGTATCCAAATTAATAAAATTAGAACTGAAAAGGGAGACAAAACAACAAAAACTGAGGAAATTCAATAAAATCATCAGATAATACTACAAATGGCAATACTCAACAAAACTGGAAAATCTGGATGAAATGGACAATTTTCGAGACAGATACCAGGTACCAAAGTTAAATCAGGAGTGTATAAACCATCTGACAGTCCCATAACCCCTAATGAAATAGCAGCAGTCATTAAAAATCTCCCCACCAAAAAAAGCCCAGGACAAGATGGTTTTAGTGCAGAAATCTATCACATTTTCAAGGAAGACCCAATACCAATCATCTTCAAACTATTAAACAAAGTAGAAACAGAAGGAACACAACCCAATTTGTTCTATGAAGCCACAATCATGCTCATACCTAAACCTTATAAAGACACAACAAAGAAAGAGAACTTCAGACCAATCTCTTTTATGAATATCGATGCACTCAAGCAGTGTACCATATCTTCTGAAGAACAGCAGGTAGATCATAATTCAAGGCAGTGTACCGTATAGACCATGACATGTTTCAAGGCACAGGCCAAGAAGATTCTGTACTTTTCCACCACCTGGCCCCTCTTACCCCCTCCCCTTGTAAAACATGCTATAAAAAAGCATTTCATGTTCAAAAAAATTAAATAAAAAAAGTCAGAAAAAAAAGGAAAAAAAAAGAAAAAAAAAGAAAAATGAATATCGATGCAAAAATACTCAATAAAATACTCACAACCCGAATCCAAGAACACATCAAAACAATCATCCATCATGATCAAGTAGACTTTAACCCAGGAATGCAGTGATGGTTCAATATTCAGAAATCCATCAGTGTAATTCACTATATAAACAAACCCAAAGAAAAAGCCACATGATCATCTCACTAGATGCTGAGACAACATTTGACGAAATTAAACACGCCTTCATAATAAAAGTCTTGGAAAGATCAGGAATTCAAGGCCCATACCTAAACATACTAAAAAGCGATATACAGCAAACAGTAGCCAACATCAAACTAAGTGGAGAGAAACTTGAAGCAATTCCACTAAGATCAGGGACTAGACAAGGCTGCCCACTCTCTCCTTAACTATTCTCCTTAACTATTAATATATGACTGGACATCCTAGCTAGAACAATTAGTCAACAAAAACAAGTCAAGGGGATACAAATAGGAAAGGAAGAATTCCAAATATCACTATTTGTAGATGATACGATAGTATACTTAGGTGACCCCAAAACTTTCACCAGAGAACTCCTAAACCTGATAAACAACTTCAGCAAAGTGGCTGGTAATAAAATTAACTCAAATAAATGAGTAGCCTTCCTCTACTCGAAGGATAAACAGACTGAAAAAGAAATTAGGGAAATGACACTCTTCACAATAGTCACAAATAATATAAAATAACTTGGTGTGAATCTAATGAAGCAAGTGAAAGATCTATATGACAAGTACTTCAAGTCCCTGAAGAAAGAAATTGAAGAAGATCTCAGAAGATGGAAAGATCTCACATGCTCATGGATTGGCAGGATTAATATATTAAAAATGGCCATCTTGCCAAAAGCAATCTACAGATTCAATGCGATTCCGATTAAAATACCAACTCAATTCTTCACAGAGTTAGAAAGAGAAATTCTCAAATTCATTTGGAATAACAAAAATCCCAGGATATTGAAAACAATAAAAGAACTTCTGGAGGAATCACCATTCCTGCCTTCAAGCTGTACTATAGAACAATAGTGATGAAAAACTGCATGGCATTGGTACAGAGACAGGCAGGAAGATCAATGGAATAGAACTGAAGACCCAGAAATGAACCCACACACCTATGGTGACTTGATCTTTTACAAAGGAGAAACAACTGTCCAGTGGAAAAAATAGACAGCATTTTCAACAAATGGTGCTGGTTCAAGTGGAGGACAACATGTAGAAGAATGCAAATTGATCAATTCTTATCTCCTTGTACAAAGCTCAAGCCCAAGTAGATAAAGGACATTCACATAAAACCAGATACACTAAAACTAATTGAAGAGAAAGTGGGGAAGAGCCTCAAATACTTGGGCACAGGGAAATATTTTCTGAACAGAACACCAATGGAGTGTGCTATAAGATCAACAAGAGACAAATGGAACCTCATAAAATTGCAATGCTTCTGTAAGGCAAAGGATACTGTAAATATGACAAAATGGCAACCCACAGATTGGGAAAAGATCTTTACCGATCCCACATCTGATAGAGGTCTATTATCCAATATATACAAAGAACTCAAGAAATTAGACTCCAGACAACCAAATAACCCTATGAAAAATGGATTACAGGGCAAAACAAAGAATTCTCATTTGAGGAAACTCAAAGACCAAGAAGTACCCAAAGAAATGTTAAGCATCTTTAGTCATCAGGGAAATGGAAATCAAAACAACCCTAAGATTCCACCTCATACCAGTTAGAATGGCCAAGATCAAAAATTCAGGTGATAGCATATGCTGGCAAGGATGTGGAGAAAGAGGAACACTCCTCCATTGTTGGTGGGATTGCAAGATGTTGCAACCACTCTGGCAATCAGTCTGGCAGTTCCTCAGAAAATTGGACAAAGCATTATCTGAGGAGTCAGGTATACCACTCCTAGGCATATACCCAAATGATGCTCCAACATATTACAAGGACATATGCTCCACTATGTTCATAGCAGCCTTGTTTATTTATAATATCCAGATGCTGGAAAGAACCCAGATGTCCTTTAACAGAGGAATGGATACCAAAAATGTGGTACATTTTCACAATGGAGTATTGCTCAGCTATTAAAATCAATGAATTCAAGAAATTCTTAGGTAAATGGATGGAACTAGAAAATATCATCCTACGTGAGGTAAGCCAATCACAAAAGAACACACATGGTTTTCATTCACTGATAATTGGATATTAGCCCAGAACCTTGCAATACCCATGATTCAACTCACAGACCACATGAAGTTCATGAAGAAGGAAGACCAAGTGTGTGTGCTTTGGTCCTTCTTAAAAGGAGCAACAAAATACTCAAGGGAGCAAATATGGAGAAAGTGTGGGACAAAATCTCAAGGAGGATCTGTCTGGAGAAAGCTCCATCTGTGTATCCATCCCACATGTAGTCACAAAAGACAGATGCTGATGTGGATGCCAGGAAGTACATGCTGACAAGAGCCTGATATAGCTGTCTCCCTAGAGGTCTGCCAGAGGCAGATGCTCATAGCTAACCATTGAACTGATCAAGGGTTTCCCAATGGAGGAGTTAGAGAGAACGAACTGAAGGATCTGAAAGGGTCTTTGGTCCCATGAGGAAAGCAACAATACCAACTAACTAGAGCTCCCAGGGTATAAACCACCAGCCTGGCAGCACATAGGAAGGGACCGATGTCTCCAGCTGTATTGGTAGGAGAGGATGACCTTGTTGGGCATAGGTGGGAGAGGAGATCCTTGGTACCATGAATGCTGGGCACTGTGTGTGGTAGAATTTGTGGGTGGGGAGGTGGGAATGTGTGGATGAGTGGGGGCACATCCTCATAGAAGCAGGAGGAGGAGGATGGGATTAGGGGTTCTGGGGCAGGGGTGGGGGGTGTGGGGAAATGGTGTAAGGGGATAACATCTGAAATGTAAATACAATATCCAACCCCCAGGGGAAAAAAACAAAAAAAAAGAAAAACTCATCTATAAATTAATATCACATAGAGCTGCAGATCATTATGAGTACCATAAAAATAAGTCAACTGGGTACTCTAGTTGCGGAAATGGCAAAAGAAACAGAGCATTGTGTTTTAATATATACCTATTGTTATGGAAAGTAATATGATGACATAGTCTTGCACTTTGGGTTTCATTGGCTTACTTACATCAGCTCTCTGCATGCCAAAACAAAAATAATTTTTTCTCTAGTTGTAAGTCTTTTGAGATATGCTGCTATCCCCAGGGTTCCTGTGATTTTTATAAGACTAAGTAAGTCTTTTTTTCTTAACAGAAGCAGGTTTTGTTTTCATAAACCACTAGATGCTAAACTGTGGTCAGCTTCCTAAAGCTACTCAGGCCGTATGGGGCTAGCTATACGCTGGGTCAGCAAGCAAGGTCATGTTCGCTCAGTGGATGGCTAGACAGGAGTGTCATAAATCAGGAGTCTTGAGGCCTCAGATATAGCCAATATGATCTCTTGTAACTGAGGTCTATTCCCATTCAAGTTCAAACTAAACCAAGAAAGTCACAGACACGCAAAATATCAGGGGAAGTTAACAGCCTCTTACTTGTAACATTATTTTCCAGATATATGGCAGCATTTTCTTTAAATCTTTTCTCATTATTAAAGTTTAATCATACTTTGAATCCTGTGAATATACTCAAGAGACAGGGAGAACTTATGAGACATGTTTTAAAGCCTTCCATGAGCCAAAGCCAGAAATGGTGCTTTATACTTATGCCTTCTGGGAGAGTATCTTAAGTTTAGAAGACAAAGAACAGGCCAAGCAACATAGATACTGATCTTAAAACAAAAGACCTTTTTTGAATCACTCATCTCCCTCCTCCAAATATTTGTCCAAAATAGAAATCCTACAAATCAAAAAGAATTTTCCCCAGAGCTTTTAAATATTTGCCAAGTAAGTATTCTTTATTATTTTCTTTTCAGTATACTTTCACATTTGTCTAGAACTATATTATTCAAAAGTTTCAACCTTATCATTTCCCCTCGGTTTCCAAATGGTATTTGTTTATGTTTTTAAAATTTCTAAAATTTATCCTGTCTTCAAGAAATGCAGAGACAGGGGATGAAGTAGAGACTGAGGGAATGTCCAGGTAATAATCAGCCCAACTAGAAACCCATCCCATGGGGAAGAACCAATTCCTGACACTATTAATAATTCCCTATTATGTTTTCAGACAGGAGTCTAGCATGGCTGACCTCTGAGAGGCTCCACCCAGCAGCTGACTCAGATGGATGCAGAGACCCACACCCAAACATTGAATGGAGCTTGGGGACTCATAAGTAAGAGTAGGGGGAAGGATTGAAGGCCCCAAAGGGGAAAGAAACTCCACAAGAAGATCATCAGAGTCAATAATCTGGACCCTTGCAGGGATTTCAAATACTGAAATGAACTACCTACAAAAGATCATACACAGGCTGAAGGATATAGCTCCCCACCCCCTGTCCCCGGCATATGTTTCAGATGTGTAGCTCAGTTTTCATATAGGTCCAGAACAACTGAAGCTGGGGCTGTCCCTAAAACTGTCTTTGGAATACGCTTTTCTAGGTGGTCTGTCTTGTCTGGCCTCAGTGGGAAAGGATGTATCTAGCCCTGTAGAGACTTGATCTACCAGGGTTAGGGAATACCCAGCTGGGCCTCTACCATCTCAGGGATGGGGGACAGATTCTGGGAGATGGGACTGAAAATGGGGACTGGGAGGAGGGAGGGGGCAGTGATCTGGATGTAAAGGAAAGAGAGAGAGGGAAAGAGAAAGAAAGGGAGGGAGGGAGGGAAGGAGGGAAGGAGGGACAGAGAAAGAGAGAGAGAG
>NW_021604563.1:1925924-2015298 GCF_004785775.1 Grammomys surdaster
AGAAGAAGAAGAAGAAGAAGAAGAAGAAGAAGAAGAAGAAGAAGAAGGAAATTAGATGTAAATTAAAGGGATCTAGACATGAGCAAGACCAATGAAACATAAGTGTATATGCAAACACCTTAAAGACACGATCTTTAGATGTTTCCTTAATTTTGCAGTCATAGAAACATAGTTTACTACCCTTTTAGAATACAAGACATCTTCTCAATTACTGTTGAACCTAGAGAAAACATAAAAACCTGAGGGAACATATGAATATTATCATTGAAGTACATAAAATATATGTATGCATGCTTATGTGTATATATTACACAGTCATATATATTTGCAAGTTCATTGTGATACTAGTCAAAAGGTAAAATAATAAAATACTTATCAACAGTAAAACAAATAACAAAATTATTAAATCATAAAGTCAAATGAAATTCCACCATTAAACAGGAATTTCTACATGTATTGACAAAATAATTTCCAAGACATGTATATTATGAAATAAGAAAATCAGCCTGTAAAATACTGCAAATATATACAATTTACACAAACTCTGGTGGAATTTTGATATAATTTGTGTTGCTTTAAAATACTAGCATTCTTAATTGGTGAGCAAATTATAAAGCATTTCTCCTTTTTAACTGTGTATATTTAAATGAACATTAGTAACTGACTTTTACAAAGGCTTAAATAGTCACTCAAGAGTCTCACTAGATCAGAAATTCACTGTGCCAGATTAGCAGGATTTTCTTTAAGGAAACCAAATGAATCAGCAAGGCATAGTTAAATAAATTTCCTAGGTTTGCCAGAATCCCAGAAACACCTTCTTTGAACTCTCTGAAGACTAGCCTGTTGGTATCTAAAAAAGATGGAACAGATTATATTCTGACTCAGCGTATGCTAGGAGCTAAACTGTCTATCAAATAAACTGAAAGAAGTCCTTACAGAATAGAGTTTCAAAGCTGAGGCTTAACTTGTACACTAATGACCTGGTAATTGTCTTACTGGCTTTTCAATGAAGTGTGAAATCCTCTGTTAACATGTCAACAATGTGTAACATATTATAAGCATGATTTTATTTTTACATTGGGTATCTACTCTGGTAATCTCACCAATATACTTTTAAAAACACCTTAAATTATGGCTTTCTTTTGTTCTATGATGTTTAAAAACATATAGTAGTAAACTTTGTCATATATCCAAAAATATTTCTGTTTACATTATGAGCATGTGATCAATTACTATTTACATTGATAATCATTCTTTCTCCTTTTAAATATTTTTATTATTATATGTAACTGCATTCACTTTTACTTGTGTATATGTATACATAACGATGTGTTTGTTCACATACATGCCAAGCCACACAAGAAGAGGTCAGAAGACAGCTTTCTTGAGTCAGTTATCTCCTTCCATATTAATCTGTAGTTTGGATATTAAACTATTATCACCTGGATTACATGGCAAATACCCTTGAGCCACTATATTAGTCCCTTACTTTTTATTTAACTATTAGAAATGTTTCTCCATTTGTTGCCAAAACCTTGGAACCAAAGAAGAAATGTGTAGGTCTTTTTAATGTAAACGTCTGGCCTAAGGGATACCAAGTGTAACAAATTGTTTTAGTTATAGACAGGTTAAAAAAATAAAAATAACCAAATTGTCCTGTAGTACTGCTGAGATAATAAAGCCGAGATCCTCACATTCATAACTCATATCACGTCTCCATCATAGAATTAACAGGGGACTAAATGTATAAACAGAATTAAAGAGTATATATTTTGGTTCTGTGATGGTTAAACTACAGAAATTAGATTTGTTTATGTTAACTGCCTTGGTCAATGCAATTACACCAGGACAGATAGGTAGTATAAAAATTGATAAAAGGAATTTTATTATATTTACCTTATCATTTACTATATTTTGAGATACAGACCGTCTCCAACTTTCCAAATGCTACATATATATGGCATCATCTCTGGCTAACAAGAAATCTTGTAGATAGTCTTATGTTTGTTCCTTAGATATAAGAGTCCAAGTTCCATATTAGCTCTGTTCTAGAAAGTGAAGACATGTAGAGAGATTTTACAGTTGTATATAATCCCAGGTCACACTTAGAAATATTTCTATGTACTATTGTTTTATGTAGTCAGAGATTATGTCTAAGTTTATCAAGTGAAGTTTCTATAAAAACAAAACAAAACAAAACAAAACAAAAATCCGTGTACCTGTGTGGAACTTTCTATAAGACCAATTGACTGATTAAACTTCTAAGTGATTGTGCTACTGATTAAAACTTTGAGTGGAGAGCTTGAATGTTGATGATGCAGTTCTACATTCAAATTTCCTTATGCTATCTTTAGTCACATAGATTCTGTTGATTCTATTTCCATGTTCAGGTCATCAACTGTTTTATTCATTTTCTTGCATTGTTTGTGTTTCTATAGATTCCTATGCAGAATTTATGCATTTCCTCTTTAAGGACCTCTATCATATTTATAAAAGTCTTTATCTTGTGCTTTAGCTGTGTTGCAATTCTCAGGGCCTATTGCTGAACTCTAGTGAAGGCATATTGTCTTGACACTATTACACTGTTACAGTGTTTTTACATTAGGAATCTGGATTTGGGATAGTCATAATTCTCGGTGCTGATATCTTGTCTTGTCCTTGTTGGGTGTGTGTTTGTTTCTTGGTTTCTTTGGCCTTCTTTGGTTCTTAGAAGAATGTGATGGCTGTGTTTTGCCTGATAGAGAAGGCTTCGAGGTTTCTGATAGGTGTGGCCACTATAGTTTCCAGGCACAATGTGTTTGTACTGGGAGCTGATACTTAAAAATGTAGGTAGGCTAGTAGGGTCCACAGTGAAGAGGACAGAAGAGTATTCTATCAAGATCTGGTTTGTTCCTTGGGGATGGGTTCAGAGACTGAGAAAAGACCATAGAAGGTGGTATGCTACAGAGTTGAAGATGAAACTGGGGGACTGGATTTGAAGAAGATGGAGATTTAAGATATGAATCTTGACTACGCTTTTTGCTGCCCCATTTGTTTCTCTGTCATTCTTGGATGGAAGGTCCTAAGGGAATTCCTTCTGAAGTTGACGGCTTAAAAAATGAGATAGGGACTTGTGTCGCGTCCACCCTCGACCAGCAATGAAGACGCAACGCAGGAGCTCTTCTCCAAGCAGTTTAATCAGGACCCTTGAACAATCTTCTAACTGATGACCTTCTAACTGACCACCTTCTAACTGACGACCTCGAGGGAAGCCTCTCCAGGCTTAAGTACTCTAGGGCTAGCCAACCCCCGTCTGCCACGTGGCAACAGCAGATAGGTCCACACACAGGGAGACAAGCCAGATCAACTGCCACTGCCATATAAGGAGTTGTTTACTCCTAAGAGTCCTCGCCAGCAGGTGGTGGAAGGCAGAGACCAGTGCCATCTTAAAGGTGCAGCACTATGCGGCTCTCCACAGACTTGGAGAAAAAGATCTCTATGATCCACTGGAGATGGGGACAGAGAGAGGAAAGGCACAGGAAGTGGCTTGCTATAGAGTTCAGGGTGAGACTGGGGATTAGATTTGAAGGAGAGGAGGAGGGAAAGTTGAAGGTTTGCAGTTAACCTGTCTGATTTTCTGGCCTGTGTGTTCTATCTGATATTTCTAAAATCACTCATCTTCTTCATGAACAAGTTTCAAAATTTATTTAAATAAGAATAAATTCATACTAATCTTCAAATTCTATGTTTGTTCAAACATAGTATTCTTCTATTAATTTAAGAAAGCTACTTAAGCTTAGATATGAAATTCTATATTTGGCAATTATATATATATATATATATATATATATATTAACACTTTAAGTATTATTACACTGGTCTTTAGCTTCTACTGCAATAGCTGTTAAGTCATCTGACAATCTGATTGCCCTTTTAAAGTTTACCTTTTTTCTCATTGAATACTTTATTTTTGTTTTAGTGTTCTGAGTTTGGGCTATAAAATGCAAAATCATGTATTTTATTCATATTTACTAGAATCCATTTGGTTCACTTATAATTGTAACTGAAGATTTCTGTCCCCATCAATTTTGAAAAAGAACATAAATCACTTTTGCTGTTTTACATAATTAGATTATCTTCACCCAGGTATTTATGAATAAGTTTTAAATTATAAAAATACTTTATACCAGGAATATTTTCTGTATATCTAGTACATCATTGATGCAATTATAAAAATTTAAATAAAATATTGGCTTTAAAATATAAATTCCTGGGAGATGCCCCACTGACCTCTCACAACCTATGGTTGCAGGTAAGTTATCCTGGAGGCCATGAGAATGGGAAAGTTGGCCCTGCCCCCTCCCTGGTTGTAGCACTTGGCAAAGCAAGCCTTGCACCTCACCTGAGCAACACAGTAGAATTGGGTCTGGTGATTAAGGGACAAGTGAGCCCACTGAGGGCACCAGAGGAGAGGAGCTGGTTCTGCCTCTCAATGGCTGCAACACTGGGTGAGCTAGATAGGGTAATGCTCACCCTAGTGACATGCTCATAAAAGATCAGGGATTAGAGTTGGCCCGCACCAACATGTATTCAATCTATGATCTGTTAGGGTGCCTGAAAGGGCTGGTTCTGCAGATCCAAAGCTTCAGGATCACCATGACGCAGGGCAACAACAGAATATCTGGAATAGTCTTCATTAGTTCCCAGTATAGCAGAAGCAGTGTAGCAGAAGCCAAAGGTCTGGAAACAGACCAATGACACATCACAATCGACATTTTCAAGTAAAGTCGTGTGGACAAAAGGGTATAATGTGTGACACACTGAAGCTTTCACAGCACAATTTTTTTGTTCTATCTTATTTTGTTTTCTTTTGAAATAAAGGCTATATAAGGGTGGAGGGTAGATACAAAGGGAAAGGGAAATGAGTTGGAATCGGGTACATGATGTGAAGTACACAAGGAATCAGTCAAATTTTTAAAAAATACAAATTCCTATATTTCAGAAATAAATGTATCCCTGGGTTTGAAAACATATGGCTAGACTTTAATTTCTAATATCTTACTTGAATTTCTACATCAATTTTTATAGATTAATTTGGAATAACTTGTTCACATACTTCTTATGCATAACTGCAATAAAAGTTATGATTTTCTTTAGAGAAGACTCTATTTTGAGACAACATCTTATTCAGAAATCAAGCATGGCCTGTAATTTACTAGGTATCCCAAGTTGTCTTCAAATTGCGAATCCTCCTATCTCTGTCTCTCAGGTGCTGTGATTTTAGGTATATGACACCTGGCCTAGATCTATTATTTCTTTATAGGTGTGTTTAAAATAAATATTCATAGAAGACATGAATCATCTGAATAAAATATTTGGAACTTAAATGTTTCCCCTAAAACTAACGTACTAATGTTTTGTTTTGCTTTTTACTTCAATGTTGGTATTGTTAAGAGCCAGGGGAAAACAAAGTCTTTAGTTCATTGGGGGCATTGCAATTGTGTGGTGTGTTGCTGTTTTTCCTGTACTCTTAAGCCACAAGGAAAACACTTGACTGTGACTACATACACCTGAAAATTACATGCCACTACAGTCTGAAAACAACAGGTTCAAAATTCATAAATCTCTATAACTATAAACCAAAATGAACCTTTCTCCTTCTAAGATGTTTACCTCAGATATTTCATTTAACACAGGAAAATGTCACTGAGACCTGGGATTTATGTTTTTATTATGTACATGAAAATGTGGAAAGGAGTTTCATATTGCTTTACGGGAAGGGTGTGGGGAAAGTTAGAGGAATTAGAGAAAGTCTAGAAATTTGTATGCCGAGTTTCACGGATGATACTGGTGGTGCCTCAGAAGATGATCAATAATAAAAGATAGTCAGACATGGGTTCAGATAAAAATAAGCATTCTATTTGGAATTAGAATAAAGGTCACTCTTGTTGCACTATTTGAAAAGGCTTTGTCTATGTACTTATACGTTTTTGAATACTAGGCTTAAAATTAAGAAATCATTTTCTTTTTCTTTTTTTTTAATTCAGGACTACCAGTTTTAATAATTCAGGAATTTTAGAAAATGATAATAATAAATTGGTTATATTAGAAGTCAAGCCCTTCAAAATAGACCATGAATAATAATGTGATGAAAAGGGTACAAATTACCAACGAACAATGCACAACTCCCTTAATTTACAAGTTTACCTTGGAAACATTCTGTACAAAATTAGGGATGGGTCAAGGTTTTCAGTGACTAATCCATGTACACCTGAGAAGCTTAAGAAATCATTTTCATGGTAAAGAAAATTTCAAAGTACCACAACACTTAGGCAATAGAAAATTTATTAGTTACTCTGATCCAAATTTACATGAAAATTTGCAACATAAGAAAACACTAATGCAGAAATATTTGAGAACTTGACCAACACCTCAAAAGAAAAAAAATGTAAAAAATATATGGTTAAGGAGCCTGCTGTTATCATTTCTAGTGTTCACCAAAAGAATATGAGTGCTTTATACTAGCATAATATGAAAGATATTTTGACAAAATTTATCCCAAACACACCAAATTAGAAATATTCAACTGGATTCAATTAAAAGTTCTTTTAGACAAAGGCTCTGAGGAGTTCTACTTATTCAAAAGTATCAATGAATTCAGCTCTTCGATTTCAGTCCACAAGACATAGAGATTGCTGCAGAGATGATGTAAATATGTACAAGTGCTGCTCTTCTGTTAGAAGACATTGATATTATCTACATGGTGCTAGTTTAACAGGAAAACCAAATAGTAGAATTATATGGACCTGGAAACTTCCACCAAGTTTTCAAAGGAAAATCAAAGGTCCATGCGTTCTGCTGAATTCTCATCATTCTGCCCTTAGCTCATAAGTGAGTTATATGTGAACCTGTAGGAGTGAAGTCAATGCTGTCCAGGTAAGGAAGAAATGCTAGAAACATGACAGCATGGGCTGCAAGCAAAATCATATCCAAAGAGCAGCAATGTATGAATTCCTCTAAAATTTATAAAAATAAATAAAAATACTATATCTTAAATATTTTAATGAAAATTAATATTTTTGTATAAATTACTGGGTGAAAAGGTACAATATGGCTTACAAACAGCAATGTCACACTGGTAGGTCTCCTAAAGTTCCTTAGAACTCAAATACCATTGTAGCATACCATAAAGCAAGGATGTATTAGTTCCCTTACTAGATTTGGGTCTCGCTTAAGTTTGATCCATATCCATTAGATTTTTTGTCCCTTTATTCAGAAACAAGAATGTTTGTCCTATGCTTAATATAACTAGAATCTTAATGGTATATGATTTCAAAAGTTATTTTATAAGACTACATTGCAGAATTTACCTTATTTCACACAAAAAAGTTTAGACTTGAATTTATGGAATAATGAAAGAGTATAGATTTGTGGAACTCTCATAGATATACTGAATTAATTTTTCATTGTGATACATATAAACTTTTGGGGTCACTTTGACTTTGAAGGATAAGGGGGCATTTTAGTGGGTATTATTGGGCCTTTCTCCCATTGCTGTAAGCAAATAATTGACAACAAACAACTTACAGGAGAATGTAATTAATTTGTCTCATAGTTTGAGAAAGTCATGTCCACTGTGGCCCCCCAAAAAAAGCATGATAGAACTTATGAGAGTTAGCGGGTAGCTGGAACTCTTCAGTTTTTCTTTTTTTAAATATTTTTTGTGTATTATTTATTTATTTATTCACTTTATATCCTGATTGCAGCCCCCATCTTCTCCCAGCCCCCCCCACACTCTTATATTCATTTCCCCAATCCCCAGTACTCTCCTTCTCTGAAAAAAGGGAGACAACTCCCCCTGAGTATCAACCAACCTTAACACATAAAGTCACTGAAGGATTAGGCACATCCTTTCCCACTGAGGACAAACAAGGCAGCCAAGGTAGGAGAATAGAATACACTGGCAAGCAAAAGAATCAGGGTAAGCCCCTGTTCCAGTCACTGGGAAACCCACCTCAAGATGAAGCTATATGTCTGTTACATATATGCATGGGGCCTAGGTCTAGCCCACGCATACTCTTTGGTTCAGTTTCTGGAAACCTTCAAGGATCCACGTTAGTAGACTATGTTGGTCTTCTTATAGAGTCCTGCTGAGCCCTTCAAATCTCCTTACAACTCTTGCACAAAACTTCAGTGCTCTATATAATGTTTAGTTCTAGGGTCTTTGCATCTGTGTCAGTCACCTGCTGGGTAGAGCCTCTCAGAGAACAGTTTTGGTAGGCTGCTTGTATGCAAACATAAGAGACTGTCATCACTAGTCAGGGATTGGTTCTTCCCCATGTAATGAATCTCAAGTAGGGCCAGTCATTGGTTGGCCATTCTCTCAGTCTCCCTTCCAACTTTGTCCCTGCTTGTGAGAAGTTTGGTGTTTTTATTCCTCCTCTGAGAGCCCTATCTGGCTACAGGATGTGGCCACTCAGGCTCCATATCCCCCCTACTAGGAGTCTGTTAGAGGCATCCTGTTAGATTTCCTGGAGTCTCTGCTGTCCTTAGTCTTTTGCACATCCTAGAGATGAGCCTCCCCACTGGTTGCTGCAGATTTCCATTCAATCTCCTGGTTCTCTGTCCCTAGCTCTTCCTACACTTGATCTTGCCATCACCTCAGATGACAATTTTTCCCTTTCCGAATAACATCCTCATTTTGGGTGGTATTCTGTATTTTATGACTAATATTCATTAAAAATTGAGAACATATCACACATCTCTTTTCAGGCTGGATTACCTCGTTCAAGACAATATTTTCTAGTTCCATTCATTTGCCAAAGAATTTCATGAATTCATTCTTTTTAATAGCTGAGTAACTCCATTGTTTAAATGTACCACATTTTCTGTATCCAATCTTCTTTTGACAAACATCTGGGTTGTTTCCAGCTTTTGGCTATTATAAATAAAGCTGCTATCTGGGCGGTGATGGCGCACACCTTTATCCCCCCACTTTGGAGGCAGAGACAGGCAGATTTCTGAGTTCGAGGCCAGCCTGGTCTACAGAGTGAGTTCCAGGACAGCCCAGGCTATACAGAGAAACCCTGTCTCGAAAAACTCAAAAAATAAATAAATAAAAATAAATAAGTAAACAAACAAACAAACAAATAAATAAATAAATAAATAAGGCTGCTATGAACTTAGTGGAGCATGTATTCTTGCTATATGGTGGAGCATCTTTTGGTTATATGACCAGGAGTGGTATAGCTAGGTCCTCAGGTACTATGTGCAATATTGTGAGGAACTGCCAGATTGATTTTCAGAGTAGTTGTACCAGGTTGCAATCCCACCAACAATGGAGGAGTATTCCTTTTTTTCCACATCCTCACCAGCATCTGTTATCACCTGAGTTTTTGATCTTAGAGATTCTGACTGGTGTGAGGTGGAATCTCAGGGTTGATTTGATTTGCATTTCCCTGATGACTAAGGATGCTGAATATTTCATTAGGTGCTTCTCAGCCGTTTGATATTCCTAAGTTGAGAATTCTTTTTTTTCTTGTTTTTTTTTTTTTATTGATATTTTCTTTATTTACATTTCAAATGTCCCCTTTCCAAGTTTCCCCCCAGAAGCTCCCTATCCCATCCCTCTCCTGCTTCTATGAGAGTGTTCCCCAACCCACTTAACCACTCCTGCCTCCTTGCACGCTTATTCTCCTACACTGGTGCATCAAGCCTTTACAGGACCAAGGGCTTATGCACCCCATTTTTAATAGGGTAATTTGGTTCCCTGGAGTATAATTTCTTGAGTACTTTGTATATATTGGAATATTAACCCTCTATCAGATATGGAATTGGTAAAGATCTTTTCCCAATATGTTGGTTGCTATTTTGTCCTGTTGACAGTGTCCTTTGCTTTACAGAAGATTTGCAATTTTATGAGGTCCTATTTGTCTATTATTGATCTTAGAGCATAAGCCATTGGTGTTCTGTTCAGAAAAATTTCTCCTGTGCTCAAGTATTTGAGGCTCTTCCCCACTTTCTCTTCTATTAGTTTCAATGTATTTGGTTTTATGTGAAGGTCCTTTATCCACTTGGACTTGAGCTTTGTACTAGGAGATAAGAATGGATTTATTTGCATTCTTCTACATGTTGTCCTCCAGTTGAACTAGCACCTTTTGTTGAAAATGCTATCTTTTTTCCACTGAATGGTTTTAGCTCTTTTGTCAAAGACCAAGTGACCATAGGTATATGGGTTCATTTCTGGGCCTTCAATTCTCTTACGCTGATATACCTGCCTGTCACTTTACCAGTACCAATACTATGCAGTTTTTATCACTATTGCACTGTAATACAGCTTAAGGTTAGGGATGGTGAGTCCCCCAGAATTTCTTTTATTGTTGAGAATAGTTTTTGCTATCCTGAGTTTTCTTATTCCAAATGAATTTGCAAGCTGCTCTTTCTAACTCCATGAAAAATTGTGTTGGAATTTCGATGAGGATGGCATTGAATCTGTAGATTGCTTTCAGCAAGATGGCCATTTTTACTATACTAATCCTGCCAATCAATGAGCATGGGAAATCTTTCATCTTCTGAGATCTTCTTCAAATTCTTTCTTCAAAGTTTTGAAGTTCTTGTTTACAGATCTTTCACTTGCTTGGTTAGATTCACACCAATGTATTTAATATTATTTGTGACTATTGTGAAGGGTATCACTTCCTTAATTTCTTTCTCAGCCTGTTTATCCTTTGAGTAGAGGAAGGCTACTGTTTTATTTGAGTTAATTTTATATCAAGCAACTTTGTGAAGTTGTTAATCATCTGTAGGAGTTCTCTGGTGGAATTTTTCACTTAAGTATACTATCATATCTTCAAATAGTGGTATTTTGACTTCTTCCTTTCCAATTTGTATCCCTTTGACCTCCTTTTGTTGTCTAATTGCTCTGGCTAGGACTTCCAGTACTATATTGAATAGGTAGGAAGACAGTGGGCAGCATTGTCTAGTCCCTGATTTTAGTGGGATTGCTTAATTTTTCTCCATTTAGTTTGATGCTAGCTACTAGTTTGCTGTATATTGCTTTTACTGTGTTTAGGTATGGATCTTGAGTTCCTGATCTTTCTAAGATTTTTACCATGAAAAAGTGTTGAATTTTGTCAAATGCTTTCTCTGCATCTAATGAAATGATCCTGTAGCTTTTTTCTTTTGAGTTTGTTTATATAGTGGATTACATTGATGGATTTCCATTGAACCATCCCTGCATCACTGGGGTGAAGCCTACTTGATCATGATAGATGACAGTTTTTCTGTGTTCTTGTATTTAGTTTGTGAGAATTTTATTAAGTATTTTTGGATTGATATTCATAAGAAAAATTGGTCTGAAGTTCTCTTTCTTTGTTCGGTCTTTGTGTGGTTTAGGTATAAGCGTAATTGTGGCTTCCTAGAACAAATTGGGTAGTGTTCCTTCTGTTTCTATTTTGTGGAATAGTTTGTAGAGAATTGGTATTAGGTCTTCTTTGAGGGATGATACAATTCTGCACTAAAACCATCTGGTCCTGGGCTTTTTTTGGTTGGGCGACATTTAATGACTATTTCTTTAGGGGTTATAGGACAGTTTGGATGGTTTATCTGATCCTGATTTAACTTTGGTACCTGCTATTTGTCTGGAAAATTGTCTATTTCAACCAGATTTTCCAGTTTTGTTGAGTATAGGCTTTTGTAGTAGGATCTGAAGTTTTTTTTTTTTTTTAATATCCTTGGTTTCTGTTGTTATGTCTCCTTTTTCTGTTCTGCTTTTGTTAATTTGGATACTGTCTCTGTGCCCTCTGGTTAGTCTGGCTAAGAGTTTATCTATCTTGTTGATTTTCTCAAAGAACGAGCTCCTGGTTTTATTGTTTCTTTATATAATTCTTTTTGTTTCTACTTGGTTGATTTCAGCCCTGAGTTTGATTATTTCCTGTCATCTACTACTTTTGTGTGTATTTACTTCTTTTTGTTCTAGAGTTTTCATGTGTGCTGTCAAGATGCTAGTGTATGCTCGCTCCAGTTTCCTTTTGGAGGTACTCAGAGCTATGAGTTTTCCTTTTAGCACTGCTTTCTTAGTGTCCCGTAAGTTTTGGTATAATGTGTCTTCATTTTCATTAAATTCGAAAAATTCTTTAATTTCTTTCTTGACCAACTTATTGAATAGAGAGTTGTTCAGCTTCCATGTGTATGTCGGCTTTCCATTTTGGGATTGTTGTTGCTGCTGTTCTTGTTGTTATTGAATATGAGCCATAGTCCGTGGTGGTCTTGTATCTATTTAGGCCTGTTTTGTGACCAATTATATGGTCTATTTTGGAGAAGGCAACATGAAGTGCTGAGAAAAATGTATATTCTTTTGTTTTAGGGTGAAATGTTCTATAAATACCTGTTAAATCCATTTGATTCATAACTTTTGTTAGTTTCACTGTGTCTCTGTTTAGTTTCAGTTTCTATGATCTGTCTATTGCTGAGATTGAGGTGTTGAAATCTCCCACTATTATTGTGTGAGGTACAATGTGTGCTTTGAGCTTTAGTAAAGTTTCTTTTGTGAATGTGAGTGCCCTTGCATTTGGAGCATAGATGTTCAGAATGGAGATTTCATCTTGGTAGATTTTTCCTTTGATGAGTATGAAGTATCCTTCCTTATCTGTTTTGATAACTTTTGGTTGAAAGTCAATTTTAGAATGGCTACTACAGCTTGTTTCTTGGGACCATTTGCTTGGAAAATTGTTTTCCAGAACTTTACTCCAATGTAGTGTCTGTCTTTGTCACTGAAGTGCATTTCCTGTATGCAGCAAAATGCTGGGTTCTGTTTATGGATCAAATCTGTTATTCTGTGTCTTTTTATTGGGGAATTGAGTCCGTTGATGTTAAAAGATACTAAGGAAAAGTGATTGTTACTTCCTGGTATTTTTGTTGTAGAAGTGGAATTATGTTTGTGTAGCTTTCTTCTTTTGGGTTTGTTGAAATGTTACTTTCTTGTTCTTTCTAGGGTTCTTTCTAGGTCAATGGAGAGTTTTCCCTCTGTCATCCTTCGTAGGGCTGTATTTGTGGAAAGATACTGTGTAAATTTGATTTGTCATGGAATATCTTGGTTTCTCCATCTATGGTAATTGGAAGATTTGCTGGGTTGAAAAACTAAATGTTGTAGAAGATTTGAAACTGTCTAGGTTTTATGTTCTAAGCTCCTACTTTAATTGTAATATACATTGGAATATTCTTTGGGTAGATTTTATTTGGAGTCTGTAGTGACTAATTTTATGTCAACTGGCTACAAACTAGAGTCATCAGAGTGGAGAGAACCTCAAATGAGAAAAATGCCTCCATAAGATCCAACTCAGTGATCAATGGGGTAGGGCATGGCCCAATGTGGGTGGTGTCATCCATAGTCTGTAGTCCTGTGTTTTATAAATAAGCAGACTGAGAAAGCATTTCAGAGCAAGCCAGTCAGTAAGCAGTACCTTCCATGGCGTTTTCATCAGCTTTTGCCTTAGTGTCCCAGCTCTGTTTGAGTTCCTGTCCTGGCTTCCTTAAATGATAGACTACAATAAGCAAATGTAAGTCAAATAAACCCTTTCCTCGACAACTTTTTTTTGCTCATGTGTTTCTCATCACACCATTTGAAATCCCAAGAGAGTCCTTTAAGGAGTGTACCTGGAGGGATCCATGGCTCCAGATATATATGTAACAGAGGATGGCCATGCCTGACAGCAAACTGAGGGGTGGCCCTTGGTCCCAGGGAAATTTGATTCCCCAACGTAGGGGGATGCTGGAATGGTAGAGCGAGAGAGTGTGGGTAGTTGGGGGAGCACCCTCATACAGGCAAAGGGGAAGGGCAGATGTGGAATGGGGGGTTGGTGGAGGGGTAACCGGGAAGTGTGATCTCATGGGATAGGGGACTGGTGGAGGGGATAACTGTGAGATATCTATTGAGATGTAGACAAATGGAATGATTAATAAAAATAATATATTTGAGATGACTTTAGAGACATTGAGCATTAAATGCATTTTCTTTCCCTTCGTTCTCACTTCTTGAATTCTAATAAATTAATTTTTTCAACTTAGTATTATTTAATAGAGCCTTTACTCATGCTTTCCCCTTTTTAGTCATCTTTCTTCTTTTCCTGGTAAAAATCTATTTTCTAATGGCATGTCTTAGAATTCAGCAATCAAGGATGTTGCTGAAGCTCTCTGACATGTTTACTTTTCTGTTATTTTGCTCTTCAGCTCCAGGGGTTCCATTTGGTTTAGTTTTATGATTCATAATTCTTTAATAAACTTTTCTTCTTGTTAATGCATATCTAATTTGGTTTTGCTTATTCACCTATTCAGGTGCTTTCATTAAGCTTCTTAATGATGTCTATTTTTAATTCTTTTAAGGCAATGCATGCATTTCTACTGCATTGGAGTTAATTCTTAACAACTTTGCATCTTGTTCAGAGGATTTGAAGGAGCAACATACATATGCCTTTCAGTCTTTACAGGTAAGATTTTGGAGTTGGTTTCTAAATTGGTAGAATATTTCTAATTTCACAGTTATGGGCTGCAATCATTTAATGTGGCTGATTTGGGTATACAGTGAAAATTATGTTTGACAGGTCACTTAAAGGGGTTCAAACATGCTTGCCATTTTACTTTTCTGAGAAGATATTGACAGCCTCTAGAAATTTGGTCAGTTGGCTTGGTTTTCTAGTGATAATGAATATTCCTGGACTATGATTTAGTAGTATTGGCCCAGACTGCAGGGATCCTCCAGGATGTACATTTAAAAATACTTCAGAATAATTTTCCATATTCAGGGACAAGGAGAAACATATATCTCTCAAGAACACTGGTTTGGCAGATATGCTCTTAAATGAAGCTGAGAGAGGATCAGGAGAACTCATAGGGCTACCTCATGACCAAGGACATCAGCCCTGACTTTCAAGTATACAGATGAGTGTCTTTCTCTCTAAGTCTTTAGGAAAAGAAGACTATACCCACACTTTAGGTGGGAGGAACTGGAACTCAATTATATAATTTCCTCAGGATCTGTAGGCATTGTTGTTTGACAGGCCTGTATTTATGTGCACTTGTGGGCATGTCTCCTGTGGAGTTCCTGGATAAGCAGTACTTCTCTTATATAATGGGTGAACGAAGCTAGAGCTAGCTCAAAAGCCATGCCAGAACCCATAATTGAGTCTGATACTTGAATATTAGTGGGTTTTTTTCTCCCTGGGTTTCTTGTTTGATGGTGCTAGTTGCTGGACCACAGTCAAATCAGACAATAGCCAAATCCTCAGAGGTAAAAGCATGATTCCAGCCTTGTTGGGATCTGTCAGCATTTTGAACCTCCTACCTGGGTACTAAAACTCCTGCAAAGTCTCATTTTTGTCAAAGATAAATACCAAATTATTGTCACTGTAGGAGTGTGACAGCAGGGTACCTACTAGTCTGTCATCTTGCTTTACACATTGTCTTGTTTACTGTTTTGCTTTTTATATTTTGTTTTTTCATTTTCCTTACTGATATTCGCAGAAAACTCTAAGTATGATAGTGTAGGTTCTTGATTTCTTCCTCTTTTAAATGTCATCTGTGGTATGAAATAGGTCAGTCCCATGCATCGTCTCTGGTTGGTGGTTCAGTTTTTGTGCCCCATGTGTGCCTAGGTTACTCATTTCTGTAGATTTTCTTGTGGTGTTCTTGACCTCTCTCCTCTTTTCAATCCTTTCTCCTCTTATTCCACAAGATTCTCTGAGCTCTGCCTAATGTATGGCTATGGGTCCCTGAATCTGTTTCAGTTAGCTGCTTGGTGGAGCCTCTCAGAGGACAGTTATGCTAGGTTCCTGTATGCAAATATATCAGAATATTATTAATAGCGTCAAGGATGGGTTCTCTCTTCTAACATGAGACTTGGGTTGGGCTAGTCATTGATTGGTCATTCTTCACTTTCTGTTCCCTCTTTATTCCTGCACTACTTACAGGCTGGAAAATTATGGATCAAATTTTTGTGGCTGTGTTCCATCCATTGGAATTCTTGCCTGGTTACAGGAGGTGATGATTTCATGTTCCATATGCCCCAAGTTTAGGATTCTTAGCTAGGGTCACCCTCATAGCGTCCTGGGAGTTTCCAATGTATTCAGTTGTTTTAAATAAAGAATTGCTTGTTTATTTTACTGCTTATAGAAATTACATGGTGTAACTTTCACAGTCAATAAGCAGTTAATTTGTTCGTCTTTTAATTGATTGCAATGATATTTTCATGACATTCTTTCTTTTGCATGATCTATATTGAAGAGTCAAAGATATATATTTAGCAAGAGAAATTGTACCCCATATGTGGCAATAAAAGTCTATAATTTTTTCTACATTTGGATAATGTAAAGATGTTAATATTAACAGTGACGAGCACATATATGTTTGAATCTTGCAAGTTTTTTGTGTTGAGGTTTTTTCATTTCTTTTTTTAAAATTTTAATACTATAGGAAGTACAATTATTTTATTTATTGAATTTTTGATTAATCATTGATAAAGAAAGGAAACTTAGTCTGAATATTGATTGCATATTCTGACATATTAAGACTAACATAGCTTTCTTGGAATGATCTTTTTTATTATTGTTATTTCACTTAAGTTCATTTAATCATAGATCTGAGATGATTTTGAAAGTTTTTGTTTTCTCGACTTGTATCATTATTCTCACTAAAGTCTCCTTACTACATAGAGTACAATTAGCAAAATTGAGTGTCTTTCTTCTCCTTACTATCTGAATGACAGGCTAAAATGTGTCACCATGATGGTAGAAAGAGAGATTGTATACATGATCTTAATAAGGCAGATCTAGTCTTTGACTTATTCATATGTGGATTTGTATGTTAAACGTGTTGGATGTTGTAAAACTATTTTCTTGAATTTACTGAAGTGATCATGTATCTCATTGTTCTTCATCCCATTAATGTAGTAAATTATATTTATTAATCTTTCATATATATCTAACCAGATAAGCATTCTATTGTGCCTTGAATGTGAAATATCCCCTACAATATCGTTTCTTTGAAACTTGGCTCCAAGCTGGAGGAAGAACTTATTGGAATCAAGTATATTACTGAAAGTAGGCCTCTAGGTCTTATGTCCCATCTCTCCTTTTCATTTATCTTTTGACAATTTTATGTCATTGTATAGAACTACCTTAAATTTCTGTTGTCATGCTTCCCCACAATAATAGATTGTATCTATTCTTGAACTGTGAGTCAGAATAAATTAAGTTACATTTTATTGTCTGATATTAGGTCAAAGCAATAAGAAATGTAACTTAGATATAATTCAAATAAACATTCTAATGATTGTGGCTTAATAATACTTTTAGTGTATTTAGTATGCTACCTCACTCAGTTTATAAATCTATTGCTTAAAATTGTTTTATCAATCATTATAAGGCATGATGGTTATTTATTTATTTATATATATCAAATCGTAATTTTTACTTATTCACATAGGGTGTTCAGGGGGAATACAGATATCTTTCAGAACAGGGTATCGGCTGGGTGAATGTTCAGGGGACAGATCACTATGACTCTGCCTATGATTCACTTGTCCTTATCTAAGTTGGTATTATCTGCCAAGGCTACCTATTTACAAGGTCTATGACTACTCAGGCTGGTAAATTTCCACAAAAGGTGCCTGTTTACAATAGCTTATAGCCATCTGTTTTAATGTTTTTTTCCACAGAGACCCAAGAGTTGGTGTTAGTGTACATGTATGACAGGCCTATTGCTGATTTTAGGCTTATGGCTGCTTTTAGGCCTAGAGTATATAAGCAGGGCTGCCCCTGACATCTCCTCCCTCCTCTAAGTATATAAGGTCTGTGGTGATTCTAATCTTGCGAAGGTAGGGATAGAGGCCTGACCTCCAGTAACTGAAGGGGACTTTGTAATAGCTCTGGTCCCCCTGTTGTTATCCAGTAAGGCATGAGGGCCATACCCATCCTGATAAGACATGATGGTTTATTGTTTTTATTTTCTTCATTTAATTTGTTTTTTGTCAGTTTAAAGAAAATACAATTCATTCTATTTTCTCTTAATCATACCCACTTTTATTTAACTCAAATTCCTGATATTATTCCCTTCTCTCTATGTGTCCTCTTCCAGAATTTATGTCTTTTTTGTTCTGATTTAACAAGGCTTATCTTTTTAGTCATGGGTTCTTATTTATCCATTAGACTTGCAAGGGCTCATCACTTGGAACACATCAAAAGACAATTACTATCCCTCTCCAAGAATACATCAGTAGCCAACTGTATTGGCTAGTTTTATGTAGACTTGACACAAGCTAGAATTTTCTGAATAGAGGAAACTTCAATTGATTAAGATGACAGCATAAGATCCAACTGTGGTGCATTTTTCTAAATTGGTGTTTAGTAGGGAAAGTGTCTAGTTCACTGTGGGTCTGTGGGTGGTACCATCCTCAGATTTTATAAGAAAGCAGGATGAGCATTCCATGATGAGTCAGCCAAAATCAGAAACCTTCCATGGCCTCTGCATTAGCTCCTACCTCTGGTTTCTGCTGTTTGAGTTCTTGCCCTGTTGATGAATAATCATGACCTTCAGTGATGAACAGTGATATGTAAGTGTAAGCCAAATAAAGGCTTTCCTCCCCTACTTCCTTTTTGGTCATGGTGTTTCCTAATAGCAATAGAAATCCCAATTAAGATGTCAACCATTCAGCTGTAAAGGGTTGGGCCTCAGGAGACTGTCCACTATCCATGATTAGCACTTAACATGCCCTGTTTTATGCATTCCAAGTTCAGGCAACATACCCACTGTGAAATCATGTTTGCAAAGGCTGTGTCCTGCTCTTAAGATAGCATTTTGCAGCATTCTTTCCTATCTTTTGGATTTTACATTGTATAAATTTAGGGATGAACACTCAGCTATCACTTATTTTGCCTTTCTCTGTGTTAATTTGCTAGGGCTACAAGAGCCAAGTGATAAAAAATAATTGGCTTAAACATTAAAAAGCTATTTTGTTAGAGTTCTTAAAGGATGAAACTGTAATATCAGTATGATTGTATGCTCTTGCTGAAGTATCTTTCTTTTGCTTCTCCATTGTTTCATTCCATATAGTTTTTCATAAGATCTTCCTTCATTTGCATGCCTGTCTGGTGTCTTTTTGTTTTCTATAATATTTTTTAGTATATGAACCAGATTGGAATAAGGCTAGCCCAGCTAGTCTATTTTTAACTTAATTATCATTTTAAATTATTCACTTGAATTGATTTTTAAATGTTCCTCCTCCATATGTAGCCCTGTTCTGAGGTATTCAGAGTTAGGAATTCAATGTATGAATTTTCGAAGAATACAATTATATCTACAACAAATCTGCTCTCTTAAGCCTCAAATTCATGTCATTCTTCCATATTACATATAAAACACATCCTTGGTCTCCAACAAGCTAGCAGATAATTTAGCCTGATCTAGAAAATTTAATTGTTGAATCTTATTGAAATATCATGTTTACTGGTTGTAGATATAGCATGATGTATAATACTGGTGTCATTTGTATACAAAAACATTCCAATTCAAAAAATGTGAAAATGAAATAAGGATGCCTAGTTCCAAGCAGGGCCAAAACATGGACAGTCTACTCTGTAACATTTTAAGTATCTAGTGTTATCCTCTTGGACTCAACACTTGATTGTCTGAGAATAACTTGGTTGCAGGCTTGGTATCACTGTGGAATAGCTCTCACTTATAGATTCTTTATCTCTTACATAAAATAATTAAAATGAGACTTGGAGGAATCTAAAATAAGATTATTGGAGTTCTAGAGAGAAAAAAACAGAGCAGAGTAGCTGAAGTTCTTGTTAACTCCCATGAGGAAGGAGATGGGAAAGGAAGAAAGACAGCTATATTTTGTATGTTAGAAGTTATGAAATCATACAGATTCAACAACAGAAAGTTGTAAGTAGCCAAAAAGAAGAATAGTTTCTTCAGATAGAGAGAGAAAAGAATGCATGGAGGAAAGTGGAGATTTCTGATTTCTTTGGAGACTCAGTTAAGTTATAATTATACTTTGTTCAGCAGACAGGTGAAAGAATATTTTGCTGAAGCAGACACAAGTAAAAGAATGTTTTACTGAAACCAACAGAGATGAAAGGATGTTTCACTATAGCAAAAGCATGAAGGGACACATGATGTTTAGAATGCATATAAATATGACAGTAGGAGCTCTAACATTGGTTCCCCTTGCTCTGCCTTGCTAGTCTTCTCTGGCAACATACGTGTATTGGTTCCCCTTACGTTTCATTGCTGAACTTAGCTTGTGGCACATTTATAGAGAGAAACTCACCAAAGAACTTCTCCTGTGACTTCTTGCTGCTTCAAATTATTCAGGCTTATTAACAAGCCTCATGATTTCTTCTGGACTGAACTGCTGTGTGATGTTTGCTAGCGGACTAGACTGAGTAAAACAGAGATATTTGAATTGCCTCAAAGAACTATTTCTAAACAGTTAGGTCTACTTCCCCCCCTATCCTAATAATCATTCTTTTCCACAACCTCCAGTGGGAGGTAGGCTAGAACAGAGATTGAATCCATATTAAAGTAGGTTCTGGAAAATATATGCCTACAATGGTGTTCAAGCCAACATAGGATTTAGCAAGCTTCTGGAAAAGGTTTGTAAAAAGTTTGTTTCGTGGAAAGACTATGGGTTTTTGTTTCATAAATTAAGACTCAGAAATCAGGCAAGGTTTAATTGCAGGTATTTGCAAGCAACTCCATGAAGAGAGAAGAATTTATGGTATTTAACTCCTCTCTAATGAAAAAAAATAGCCATTCCTCTTCTCTTCATAATGTTTTCAAGTCAATCATGTGCCTGTACACCTTTGGCCTCCAGGGTGGTCATCTTTATGTATGGAACTGGATTATTTTCATCACAAGAACCTTGTTTGAGCAAGGAAAAAACCTGCTATCCATATTAAAATGGTAGTATTAACCACTGGCCAAGTCACTTGAATACTGATTGTTGACCATCTTATTTGTGTCCGAGAATTTCAATAGGTAGGGATTCATGTGAAATGTAGGTTCCTGAAATTGGAGGCAGCAGATATCTATAACCAGAAAAAAAAAAGTCATTACCTATGGGTGTATCATTTCTAGCATCAGAAACTATTGTATATGTCCCTCATGGCACCTGAAAAGCAGAGGCTGTAAAAGGTTCTTTTCATTTTCTTTCTTCTTGCATATTATCTTGTCATTACCACTCTAATGGAATTGCAACACTGCTCCAAGTGTCCTATATGGTAGCTCCACCACAAAAGGCCCTGAGTTAAACTATGTGTTATAGAAGCATGACCCAATGAAAGGAAAACTGAAAAGGAGACACTTGTCCCTGCACCATGAGACCTGTGATAATAGTAGCAGCTACTACTGCTAATCAATGAATTAGCTTTGGGGTAATTTCTCCTTGGTGAATAACACATTCTTACAGAAAATTGACTCTATTGTTCATTAGTTAGTATTCTAGAATATTAACACACCCAAAACAACTGTGGAGCCCAGAAAGGTGGATACTAAATCTTAAACATGTACGACCTCCTTTGCACACTACAGTAGGAGTGTACTATAAAGGTCTTGGGATAGAGTATCCTTTTAGCTTCACAAGTTGCAATTTATTTGACTGCTTTGTAGTTGGTGCTTCAGAAAGCCTGATGTCTTAGTAGTTATCACTCCTTTTCCTTTGGTTTATGGCTCTAGTCCCATGAGTGCCATGGGAATATCTAGTGGAGTATCCCTCTAATGGTTCTGTCTCTATGGCAAGCTCTCCATACTTTTGAAGTATTTATCTTAATAGTGACGCAAAATATCATGATCACCAAATAATTCTTTGCTTCTGCAGAACCATAATCATAGCAAGATACATGCTTCAGTTCATTTTGGTCATGGCTAGAGTAGCCAGGGGACACTTCACTATAAACATGGAGGCAAATCCTTATGGAACCTCAGCCGTAATTTCACAGAGAACACATCAGAATCTTTATAAGTACATGTCCTTATAGACATGTGATTCTTTAGAATTTCTAGGATGTCAGTCTCCTAATAGTTGAAGTTTTAGGAATGTTTACAATAGAAGCCTGTTTCACACTTCTAAAATCAGGATGACTAAAATAATTCCATTGCAAAATAAACATTTGTCTATAGCACATAAGGTTAGCACAGGTCTTTTAGAATAGGGAGTATGTCTTCCTCTTTTATTGTTTAGATGTTGATGTTAACTGTTTAGAGGATTAATTCCCTAAATATTCAGTATATTTCACCAGTGATACTACTTATTCCTGAATTGTCCTTATTTTTGGAGAAGTGAAGAGATTTTTTTTTTTATTCAGTTCAGTCTCCTTACTACTTCACGAAAGTTTGTATTTCCACTTCTTCCACCATTCTTCCTTGATTAATTATGACTTTTAAATAATGTATCTACCTTGCTTAGATTATTCAAATTAATGTGTACAAATCTTTACTAATTTCTTATATTCTTTTTTCAACATTTTATGTTTTATTTTGTTGCTTCTCTCTTTTTATTTCCTCTTCAGGAATTGCTATAAAAGTATTACAATTTACTTGAAACTTTAGTATTATCTGAAAATTTTTCATTCTTTATTTTAAACTTATTCTTTAATCTTTTTTTACAGTCCAGACTTTATCCCCTTCCTGGTCCACCCTCTGGCTGTTCCACATCCCATACCTCCTCCCTCTATCTCCAAGAGAATGTCCCCACTCCACAACCCCACCCCACTAGACCTCCCCAATCCCTGGGGCCTAAGATCTATCAAATTTCTTATATTGCTTATATTTATGATCCCGTATGTATGTATGTATGTATGTATGTATGTATGTATGTATGTATGTATGTATGTGTATATATATATTTAAAGTATATTCTTGGGAAGTTGATATGTTTGCTACTATAACATGTACTCTTCTTAGTGTTTTCTACTTAAATGATATTTTATGTATGCAAGTTCACTTCACTGTTATTTCTCTGGAACAATTTTCTGTTCTTTCAATGTTCATTATGTTCTTAGACTGTTAGAAAGCATCTTTATTTTTTTAATCCATTTTGCAAATCTACCTCTTTGATACTCAGACCTTAGAAGTTCAACTACTTCCTTAAGATCATGCAACATTTGGGTGATTGTTCAAAATGCTTCATTGTGGGGACAGACAATGTAGACTTCAAGCAGATTAAACATATCTGCATGTCCCTTGGAGGGAAGACTGTGGTGATGATTCATAGGAACACTGTGATATGCCAGGCCATTTAAGGGCATCTTGAAAACAACCCAGCACTTGCTAAAGTGTTGCCTCATATCTGGGGTAATGTGGGATTTGTCTTCACAAAGGAGGACCTCACAGATATTAGTGACATACTGATGACCGGTAAGGTGCTGGGTACCACCTATGCTGGTGCCATTGCCCCATATGAGATCACTGTGCCAACCCAGGACATTGGTCTGAGGCTACAGAACCTCTTTTGTCTTGGCTTTAAACATCACCACTAATATCTTCAGAGGTTCCATTGAAAGTCTGAGTGCTGTGTAGCTGGTAAAAACTGAAGACAAAGCAGGAGCCACAATGCTACACTGACAAATATGGTGAGTGTCCCCTCTTTCTCCTTTGGACTGATCATCTAGCAGGTGTTTTATATGACAAGATTTATAGCCTGGTACATGGCATCAAAGTCCTGACTCAGCACTCACTTCCTAAAGGGTGTGTGAAATATTGCCAGTGTTTAGATTGTTTACCTGAATGTTGTCTCAGTATCATACTCTATCATCAGTGGATACAAGCGAGTCCTGGCTTTGTCTGTGGAGATCGAGTACACCTTCCCACATGCTGAAAAGATCAAGGACTTCTTGGCTGATCTATCTGAACTAGTGGCTGCTGTTCCTGCTACTCCTGCAGCCTCAGCCAAGGCTGAAACAAAGGAAGAATTGGAGGAATCAGTTGATGAAACGGATTTCAATCTCTGATTAATCCCGTCAAAGCATCCAACTGTGCCAGATTAATTTGAGAAATATGGAAATACAGGCTTCTTTTTTAAAAATAAGTTATTGCCAATAATTCATATTAAAAGTAGTTTATAATGGAAAGTCATATTCATTTTTACTTGCACAAAACAAGAAATATAAAATTTCAAAGACATATTCAAACTGCACTAAGCAAAATTTTTATTTACCATTTTGTAATATTTTCCTATCAGTCTTAGAACTTTCTCCTTCTTTTTGTACTTGTTAACTTCTTTTGTGTTTGTTTGAGTTTGCCTTGTGCCATACAAGAATTTATTTCTATGTTTGTTTTAAATATATTATATTGCTTTTTGTATTATCAGGAGAAGAACATATAACATCATAAAAGTATTTTAAGGGGATTTGATTCAAGGTACATATATAACTCTTTGAGTTCCTTGATTCTTTTTAAGGTTAGTGGCATGAATTCTACCCTTATGTATTTTAAAACATTTTTATATTTCATAATTATTATATGAAGATTAAATACTATAGAAAAGAAATCAGAGTAATAAGTTAATAGTATAGTGCTATTAGTTTCCATATGTATAAATGTACTTAACTTTATTCAGAACCTGTACATTTTTGTAATTTGAATCACTATATTGTGCTACTTAAATTTGACTAGAAAAATTCCTTTTAGCATTTCGTCCAGGATTGTCTAGTGGTAATGAACTCCTTTAGTTTTATTAGTGTCAATATTTTAATTTATTCTTTGTTTTGAAGAGTAATTTTGCTTGGTGTACATTATGTAGTAAGTAGCTTTTTTTCTGTTGTTTTATATATTTCTTTTGACTTCCAATGTATGTATGTGTATATATATATATATATATATATATAGAGAGAGAGAGAGAGAGAGAGACAGACAGACAGACAGACAGACAGACAGAGATAGATAGATAGATAGATAGATAGATAGATAGATAGATAGATATTATGATCATGGATTCCAAATATAGAAGGATTGATCTTGGGTTATCATGGTTCAAAGTAGCTTCCTTTTACCCACTGAGCTACTTTGTAACCCTGTATTCTGGAATTTAAAATATAGACCATAGAATCAGGTAAAATAATTAAGTGTTTTGGGAAGTCCAAGGTATGTTGGCTTGCTTTTTTGTTTTGGCTTAATGCAATAAATTAAGATCTTTGTATGTCTTTTCTATATTATACATTTTGCAAGAGACAGAGTGCTGAGCGTGGTGGTTTGAATATCCTTTGCCTAAGGGAAGTGGCACTATTTGGAGATGTGGTCTTATCAGAAGAGATGAGGCCTTTTTAGAAGGAAGAGAGTCATTATGGAGGCAGGGCTTTGAGGTCTCATATATATATTCTCAAATTTGGCCAGTGAGACACAGTCTACTCTGCTACTTCTAGATCAAAGGATAGAACTCTTGGTTCCTTCAGCATCAATTCTGCCTAAATAGTGCCATGCTTCCCACCATGATGACAATGGACTAAACCTCTGAAACTGTAAGTTATCCCCAACTGAATAATTCTTTTGTAAGAGTAGCTTCTTTCACGGTATCGTTTCACAGCAACGGAACCTTAAGACACTGACCAAATCAAATAAATATATCACAAACTCCTTGTGCTACTTAACGTATTTTAAGTGATATTCTCTTGAATACCAGAACCAACTAACTGTTTTCTAAAGTTATATATCAATATGTCTAGTGCAATTTCTCTATTATTGTGTTAAAGTATCATTTCATTATTAATACTAATATTTCTCTTACTCTAAAATCTAACTTTGCTAATATTATGAAGTTCATTAATGGTTTTATTAATTTAATAACCCAATTTCTGACTGTTCTGAGTATCAGAATGTGACATTCTTTATGAATGAGGTCTATTTAAATATAACCAGTGTACTATTCTTTAGAAAGAATAGTTAATGTGGATTTAATCAAATCAATGGCTAACATTCTCATAAGATTAACAGAGCACAGGGAAACAAAGACATAGACAACTTAAAGGTCAAAGTAGACATATATTCCAAAACAGAAACTACACATTCTGAACAATACCTCATGCAGTATGTACTTAGGGGTGACCATTTGAGACTGTACAACCAATTGTTGAACTCTTCCCTGGGGAATACTATTTTTCTGTTCTTAGCATTTCTTGGTTTCCTGTAGTTTTCGCCTACGATTGGAGTATATCAAGGCAGAGAAGATAAGTAGAAATTATGTATAATCAAAAAAAGAGGTCAGGGCAGACACTGAAATTATGCATCTCAAAGATAGGGGCATTGGAAAAATCTGGATGAAGCAGAGATTATATCCTTTCTTAGAAGTTTCAGTAGGAGTTATCTCTGATGGCTTACTGACTCTGGATTTTGGACTCACTAAAATGTGAATGAATCAACATTTGTTTCTTTAAACCATTTAGTTCTCTTGTAATATCTTGCTTTTACCCAAGGATGCTAATCAATGATATGCTTTGTAAGTTTTAGGTTTTATAGTGTATGTGTTTTTTATTCTGGTCTATATGTATAAAATGATTTAAAGTGATTCTTTAATCACAATATATTTTCATCACCTACTTTTCAGTTAAAATGTTCAAGCAATTTGTGCCTAATTTAATTTTTATTATAGTTAGATATAAATCTAAAATTTGCTATTGTTTTCCATCTGTCCCATCTGTTGTTTGTTCACTTTTCATTTCTGTTGACTTGAAACTTTTTAAATAATATGTTAGCACAAATTATCTTTCAGAATATTACCTGTATTTCTGTTTTATGTTATTAGTAATCTTATAATAACATGATAACATAACATAATAACTATCATATATATCATTGTCATATATATATATATATATATATATATCCCCCTTCATTTATATACATACATATATACATATATAGAGAGTGAGAGAGAGAGAGAGTGAGAGAGAGAGAGAGAGAGAGAGAGGGAGAGAGAGAGAGAGGGAAAGAGAGAGGGAGAGAATGAGAGTATTATGGTCAGACATCCAGGATATTTCAGTGTATAGTGTAAGAATGGCTACAGAACACTTTCATTTTTCCTCTTCTGCTCTTGGTTCAAATTTCTCAGACATCTAAATTATTTCTATTTTCTAAACTCTAAATAGCATTGGTATTGATTTTGATTTAAAACACAGTTGTTTTTCACAGATAATTAACTTTTAAATACTTTATTCATTTATGCTATAATATATGGCATTCATATTAATTTCTTACATGTAGAACCTTGTTTACCTATACTGCACTTTTTCTTTTGTTTGAAGTATTTTCTTCAAAATTTCTTTGATATAAATCTGGTAACAATGAAATCTCTTTTTACTCAGCTGTCTTTACCTTTTTAGACTTATTTTTCAAATATACTTTTTGTTTAAGATGTATTTATGTTTTGTACATACTGCTATTTCAAGGTTTATTTTTTGTTTCCCTATTTTTATGTTTTAGACATGCAACTGAATTCAGTTGAATATTTTCTGAAAAAAGGGTATTTGGTCATTGCTTTTTGATATGCATGTATGTATTTTACTGGACATCTTTATATTCTGTTTATCATTCTTTCAAAACAATTTTATTATGGTATAATTTTATTTACACATTTATGTTTGTTCTCATACAGCCTATTGCATCTTAGGATTTCTGGTTTTCATTATAATTAGAAAATATCATTTTGCTGCATTTTATTAAATACATTTGACTTCACTCATTCTTTCCTTTGAAATCCAGTTATATTTGATTTGTGCTTTTCTTTGGAGTGGTTTTCTGGTGTATATTCTAGTCTACTGTACATTATTTCATAGTAGTTAAACTGCACTAAATTCCATACAGTGTATATGTCATTTCACATGCTGTTAGTTAATGTTAAAGGATCAAGTGACATGGTCACTGCCACAAAACATTTGACGTACTTCATTCCATAACAAAGGACCAAAACAATGAAAATGCAATAGATATTTAATTTTGTTGTTAGAAGAAAGAGTCAAAGACATTATAGAGCATAGATAGACACATTAGACTTATAAAGAAGGAAACAAATAACATAAAATTTACTGTCACAGTCATCACTTAACCAAGAGAAAGTTCAATTTGGAGCAGAAGTATTCATCCAAAATCTAATCGTGTTATAGATGCCACTTGTAATATTTACTTCTAGAATCAAATGAATGATAGCAAAAATTATAGAAAAATTAAAATCACAAAATCATTTTTCACTTATGACAATAACAGAATGTACATATTGTGAAGTCTACATCTTAGAAAAGAATCTGTCCCTTCCACTTTGGCAAAAGAGCAAAATTCCTTACTACATTTTAAGTCTGATTCTTATACCCACAGATGAGTGAATTTAGCTATGAGTCCTCATGAAAGAAATTTTGCTTTACAGCAAACTATCTCAGAAAACCATAGCTGGAATCAATGTAGAGATTTATGGACTGTGGGAATCCCAGCACCAATAGCTATAGTTACATCACAGTTTTTATATTTATGGCTCAGGAAATATCTCAAAAAAGGGGTCAGAAAGACAATAAAAGGCAGGATACTAGGAAGTCTGCTATGAAATAATCTTTCCTAGAAATTGTTGCATAAACTAGATGTGAAAAGTAACAATAGTAGAGAACACAATAACATGGAAGCAGAGATATTCATGAAGTTTCACTTAGATAAAGAACTATGGCCAGGTATTGATTTCTGGTAGAAGAATCAGCCTCTTCAGGAATGAGCCACTGTATTGGTTGTCCAATTGATAGTTGTTATCCTTGAAACCATGTAACATAAGCAACAAAATGATTTAGAAAACACTATTTATATATATTACTATGTATATGTACATACAAACATACACACATAATAAATATATGCAAAGATAAATAGGCTGTCTACTGAAAGGAAACAAGAAAGTTGTGTGATGGACATTTACAGAAAGCATCTGGATGAAGGAAACAGGAGATGGAGTGATATCTGCTTTTTCAGTTTGGTGGAATATAGATATTTATTAATTATTTTATCTATTTACATTACAAATGTTGTCCCCCTTCCCTGTCTCTCCCCAGCAAGCTCCCCCTTCCATTCCCCTCCCTTTGCCTCTAAGAGGGTTCTTCCCCACCCACCAACCTACTCCCACCTCACCAGAGTGATATCTTTTTATTTAAATTAAAAACATTTTTAAAATGATGAAAAATGACTGAGTTAAAAATATTCCATCTATAAGAAAGTAAATTTACAAATAAGTGTATATGTAGATTGTCAGTGGGAAGAAGAAAAGTGGAAAACATTCTACACTGTCAGATGTCACCTATGAACAGGAATAAAATATGTAATAAAATTTAAATATGTGTACTTAGAGGCATAGGACAGTACATAATAATAAAAATATCAGCAAGAATATATGAATCACATTGAAGCAACCAATTTTATGAATCCCAAACTGTTAAGTTAAAAAGAAGAAAGCATCTACTATCATAATATCCTGCTTCTGTCAGAGTTCAAGTCATCCAAACAAAAACTAAAGGTAACCAATCAAACAAAAAAAGTCCACTAGATTCAGATAGCTGTGTATACCAAAAAGACCTAATGGTGCATGTTTACAAAGTGTTTCATTAGATACTTGCAGAATGCACATTACTTTCAGTTTGTAGGATATTCACCAGATTAAAGAAGAACAAAACGAATTTCTATGAAGTATAAGAAAGTGAAATTTTAGCATCTGTCTTTTGTGACTGCAATATTATAGAATTATAATTAGGACATTAAGAAATTCATAAGCTTTACCAATGCAATAAAATACCATAATGATTTCTTGAATTATCCACAAGGCAATAAAGAAATCAAAAATGAAATAAAAAATTTTATATTAATCAAAGGGATCTGGTTTTGACAAAGAAATAGATACATATGTGAGTGAAGCAAAGCAAACCCAGAAGTAAATCCACCTACCTATGGGTAAGATTTTTAAACAAAGATATCAACAGCATTCAAGTAGCATATAAAAGTATTTTTAAATAGTGCAGGGAAAGCTGGTATCCAAATACAGAAGGACACTAAAATCTTATCTCATTGCATACACAAAAACCAACTTACACTGGATAAAATAGCTTATAACCAATAGCCCAAAGTATAAAAATATGAAAAACAAACAAACAAGCAAATAAACTCTGAACCATTCATGCAATGTTTCAAGAAAGTAATCTGGGGAAAGAGTTTTTAAAAAATATAATTCTCAAAGCATAAGCAATAGAAGATTTTATATATACACATATATACATATACACATACACATACATACACACATACACATACACATATACATACATACACACACATATATGTATATATGTAATGATTTCATTAAACCAAATAGCATCTACTTAGAAAATTATAGAATCAGTGGATTGAAGATGGATAAGATGCTTATAAAGTGTTTCCTATCAAATGATAAATAAGCACAATGAATTTGAATATCTCGCCCAGAAAATAATCTTATTAAAAATGGAAGAATCATTTAAAAAGTCATTTATCTAAGGATTATATACAAATGGCCAAGAGCATATGAAAAATAGATCAAAACACTAATTATGTGGTGAATGAGGCTCTAAACTACTATTGGGTAATATGACTTCAATTAGAATGCTTATTAGCAAAATACAAAGGATAAAATATTCAGATGATAATATAAAGAATGAGAATAACTATACTTGAATTTAATACATATTTGTGCATAGCCATTAGAGGTGGTTTGAGATCTTTCCAACATAAAGATGTGAAAAATGACTCAAAAAATTGATAAAAATCTGTCAATTGTTATAATCTAATCATTCTATATTGTTTACATGTGAAATTTTACACTGTGTCCCTTAGGAAAACATTGTTATTTTTATGTGCTATTGTGTTCCTGTTTTGCATATATTTCACATATACATTTATGTGCGGTTATTTGGGTGCTTCTGTGTGTGGACAACCGTGTATGGACATATAGGGGGTGAGAGGCAGACATTGAATATTTTGTCCTATAGTTCCACACCTATTTTCTTCTGACAGTGTTTCTCACTAAGTGTGAAGTTCACCATTTCGTTCTAGTCTTTGTAGCCAATGAGCTCCCAAACTCCACACATCACAGTACAATTTCAACCATGAATGAACATATCTAGTATATTATGTGGATGTTATGGATTCTAACAGTGGTTCTCAAACTTGTGCAGAAAATGTTTTTTACCAGTTGGTTCATCTCCCCATTCCAGAGCATATTGTTTTTAAAATAATCCCAAGAAGACTAAGTGGAAGTTGTGTCAGTCAAATGCACTGAGAAGGAGCAGAATAATTTCCAGTTAATGATATGGTATACTTACACCTAAGTTAAAAATTTACATGGAAAATTCTGGATTAAAGATGTATGTTAAAGTTATCATAATCCTGGGAGAATGGAAATCTGTATTCTTAGATGAGTTTGTACAGGTATAAAGCCAAAGAATATTTAGCATAAACATTTAGATTAATGTCCAAATGTTGTATGCCCAAATGCTGTATAAAACAAGTATATCTGAGAGAAAAGAGGGGTACCAAAGCAGCATTAGTATTTCAACATTATATTCTGTTTTACATCCTGTTGATGCCAAATAATAAGCATTTAAAATCATGTGTCCTATTTAATTAGTCATTATTGGGCTTCATTGTTACTCATTCATATATTTACACTATCTATGTAAATTGATCACTCATACTTTGAAATTTTTTAATTTTAAATTTACTTATTCTATGATTATTTCACATATATTATATAAATGTTCTCTGATCAAAGTCCTTCCAAATTCTTCCTTATTCTGTCCATCTCCCACAGAATCTCTTCTCTGTTATAAGTCTCTCTCCTATTAGAAATTTCTACATAAGCACGAGTGTGAGGCTGTGTATCTTATGACTGGCAATGTATCAGTGATTGTGCCATTGAGAAACATGATTCTATCTTCCTCCATCACCCATTAACTACCTACCTGGGATGGGACCTTATAGCTATTCTTATCAGTTACATAATGTTGCTAGGCCAAGTCTTCTGTACAATATAACAGTTCCTGGGGCTTAATGAGCTTAGCAGCCATATCAGATGCAGTAGCATTTTAATGCACTCCCCCTTATCTATCATCTCTAAAAGTCTTTAACTCATTTTCCACAGTGTGAATTTAAATATAAGTTTTAGGTAGATTTATAACCCTTGATATAGTGATATTGATATCATCAAATTATAACAGGAAAATGTATAGACTTTTATATTTGTATTTTATCTTTCTTTCTTTTTCTTTGCATTTTTAATGAAAATATTTATTTATTTTTATGTTTATATGTGTTTTGTCTGCATGTATGTATACCATGTGTGCTTAATGTCCATGGCAGTCAGAAGAGAGTACCACCGGATCCCTTAGAACTGGAGCTACAGGTGGTGGTAAACTGCCACATGGTGCTTGGAACCAAACCTGTGTCCTCTGTAAGAGTAGCCCTTGCTTCTAAACTCTGAGCCATCACTTCAGCCCCAACTTTATTTGTATGTGACAAAATTATTTTACAGAATAAATTGAAGATTTTGAAAAAGCTAACTCATTCATTACAGATATTTTGAATAAAACATGACTTAGGACATGTTTATAAAAAACTTCAGCTATGCTTGTTCAGTTTTAGAGATCTTCTAATTAAATTATTTTTCTTGTAATGTATCATTAAATTTCAATTTAAGATTTTTCAAATGATGTCTATTTATTAATATAAAAATGTTGAGAAGACTGAATGTTCATAATTCTTTGTGCTGCTTCTTCATAGATTTGGTGAAGAATTACATTTTACCAAATTCTATACACTGCATGCAGTATTGAAATATTTTAAAGTAATTATAATTTTTAATTGCAGAAAATAATCCATCTGAAGCATCAATCTGTTTTAAAGTGACACAAATTCTCAAAGTAGTTGACAGTCATGTTAACTCTGTGATATTTCAGTTTGAGTGATTTACTTCATTTGTAGTAATTTATTTATTTTTTCAGTACAGCTAAAAGCATTTCTGACTTTCTTGTATTTCTTATATTACATTGTCATGATGTCTTACTTTACAAAGTCTTTCTTTTTATTGCTGTTTTATAATCTACCCATTGTTGTTGTTGTTGTTTTCAAATATCAAGTTTTCCCTTGTGCCCTTTTTTTTGTAGTTTGTCAGGAATAAGCTTTTATTGAGTGTGTTTATGCTTTCGTCCCCTTTCCTTTCATAATCAGGCTCTCTGAAGCCATTGAAAAACTTCTTTTTTGATGGAAACTGAACATATGAATCACTTTTCAGTATTTTTATAGTTTTCACTTAAAGTATGAATGACAGTTTACCACTGAGACTGCTCAAAATAAAATAGTTTGCAGTTATGTGGTAGCTCTTGACTGAATCACTCAGATTATGATAGAGTTAAATGTCCAACATTGATGTAATAGGTAAGGTTTATTACAACCATATGTGCACCATTAATCAATGACAGAGCTTCCAAAACAGTCTATGGGTATTTTATTTCAAACTACAGATAACAAAAAGTGGCTACTTTGGTATTTGGTTAATAATAAATATGGTGAATTGTAGTGTAGGTATCCTCAGAAGAAGGAGAGGGATAATGGGGAAGTTGGCTGTATAAGGGGGCACAGGGGGATGTAAAGTGAATAAATAAATACATTAATGAAAACTAAAATAAAACAAGCATTGAAAACTACAGATTATAATTTGAAATGTTTTCATAATTTAATAAATTCATATGTGACAGCCTTTCATTGATTTTTTATCATATTATGGTCATTGTACTAGGCACAATAGAGTTGATGATATTAGAATAAATAAGAGGCTTGTGTTAATGTACTAACACCAATCCTCACCAAAAATCAACCTATAAAATGACAAAACTTGACCAAATGTTTTTATTTTAAAGAAACAAATCTTCATATTTTGCTCATTTCAAAACCTCTAGTCAAAGGTTAAATAGAACTGGATGTAGGAAAGTCAGTGCTGCAAAATTTGTAGATGATGTGTTATTGTTCTTGGATATTCTAGTTGGCTGGTTGATTGTGAAATGTGAACTGAGCGTCGCAGTGTGAGGTTATATAAAGAGCAAGAAATTTGTTATTAATAGTAGCAAATGATACATGGAAAAAAATAAAGGATAAAAGATTCATTCCTATGGGATTCTTATGTATTGAATGACACTCTCTAGAACAAACAACTTAGATTTAAAAGACTTCTGTCGTCAGATATAAAATTTTCAACACTGTGAATAATAGATCAGAGAACAATGATTAGAGCAATTTGACAAATTGTTGCAGAGAGAAATTAGATAGATATTTGTTTTATTTACTAAAGAGAAATGTCAAAAATGTTGATGCAATCTCAATAATATATTTATCAGTACCTGCTAGGTACTCGATACTTTAAACTATTAAAAATATTTTTATTTTTGATTAATATAATTACATAATTTTCTACTTCCCTCTCTTCTCTCCAAATCCTTGTATATATCTTCTTCCTCTTTTTTTTAAATCCACGTGGTCTTTTTCTTTATTTTCTTGAGGCTTTCAGGTTTTTGTTTAGTATAATATTGGTTGAAGATTGGTACTAATGAGGAGTGAAATATATATTCTATATCTTAATTATATCATAGTAGCTTTACTTACATACTGATTTATCAAAACTGAATTATATGTCAATTTATTACAGTATATATTATACAATATATTACTGATTTGCATATATCACATCATACATATTATATTCATATATATGAAATATATAAATATCAATATACATATCAGACTTTAGAATTTTATCAAAAATTAAAAAGAAACCTCTAACTTTTGAGAAAGTTCTGTCTTGCTTAATAGAAATTGAGCCATCGACAAAATAGAAGTAAAAAATCCATTGTTCAAATAATGGCAATGTAAAGCATTTCTGCAGATGTGTGCAAATTATCATGGATGAACAAGCTAATATGTAGTTGTGCATGCTACATTGGGTTTACAATATCTATTTCTCTATTACCTTACTCTTCTTTAAAAGTTTAATTACATAATTTCTTCCTTTACTCATTGTTATTTCATACACATGTAAATGAATAACATGCAAATATTACCTGCTGAGTCTGTTAACTGTTGGTTGTGTGTATACAGTTTGAGGGCTGACCACTCAGAATTGGATATAACCAATCAGAAGACACATTTCTGGGAAACACTGACCCTATTTCTCTCAAAATTTGTAAATTGCTGGTAGCTTGCCATTTAGAAGTGGGGCCTCATGAAATTTTCTCATCTACATAGGAATTCCAACTGTTGATTGAATTGTTCAGATCTTGTCCAATCTTATTATTAGCAATTATAGCTACTTTGGGTACTGCAATCAATAGCAGTAACAACTTACATTCACACAGTACTTTACAGTTTACCACAAAATTTCTTACAATGATCATATATGGACATACCAAAATAATAAATGGGATGAGCATAACATAATTAAAATTAAAAGGCATCAATGTAGAACTGAATCTTGACTCTTGATTGTTTTCTTACTTTGAGCAAGTTACACGATCTCCTTCAACTTTACTTTCTTATATCTTGTGAAATATAATAATAAAACCTGACCTGGCCAAATTGTTATGCTGAATATTCATATATTATGAACATTTGGGGGCTTCAAGTATTTGTAAATTGCTACTCTTGTAGACAGGACTGAAATTTAAACTTTTAATTCTGAATTTTATATGATCTCTCAGTACATGTGTATAATTACTAGAGTTTGTGATATTGTTGATACACAATGACATTGTGACTTAATTTTATGTAATTTAATTTTTCATGCTCTTCTTGTGGTGTCAATCTGCTTGCAAGATATGTTCTCTTATTTATCAGTGATTACCAAATTTACTAAAGTTCTACACAACCAATGATGTACAGTGAAAATGTCATTGACACAAAAATAGTACTAGAAGGTTTTCAATTACATTGTGTACCATCATTTTAAAAATCTATTTACTCATACAACACATGTAGAGAAGATGTATGAATAGGCTCTGTGGTTGAAAATAGCTGTTGAACTTACACATAATGCTATTTCTTTCAATGCACAAGCCATCCTATTTTCTGTTTAAATAAAAGTGAATAATTTTAGAGAGTAAAATGAAGTAGGAACTTTTCAGAAATTTTATAAATCATCTATAAGATATACTACAATGTGTTTAATTCAATTAATATGGTGACATTAGTTAAGTGGGGAAATGTGTTCATAATAAAATCCTTATTATTTTCAAGGAAAAACAAAATGTTATGGAGAGATATTACTGAGACCATAAGAAGTTTAAAGGAATGAGATATAGTGGCAACATGTGAATGATCCTGTACATGTACAATTTAAAAGATTACAGCAGGAAAAAAAGAAGCTAAATTATTTGGTGACAGTATTTTCCAAGATGAAAGTTAGAAGTACACATTCAGTGGAACTATTTTTTGTTTCTTTAGAAGAACAAGATTATGAAGTAATTTATGAATAGCCTAAGTATAGTAATAAAACTGATGATAATTGGCATTTGTTGAGGATATCTGGCATATCATTTTTGTTAATATTATTTTATAACATTTAACTCTGTACCTCAAGTTGGCCTTGCATTCATGGATGCTCTCCTTTCTCTGTATCTTTCATGCTAAGATTGCAGTTAAGAACCACAATATGCAGCTCAATACATTGCCTTATTTATTCTTTACACTTAGCTTGCAAAGAGATAATTCTTTGGCCTCATTCCAAAAGAAAGATAAATCTCATCACAGCTGGAATATATACTCAATGTTTCAGAGTTTATCTTCTCTGACATCAAAGCTTGAATCTGTTCTAATACAGCCTCCAACTTCCTTTGTCACAAAAGATGCTAGCATTGTGAGTTGTTCTTATTGTTTTTTATTTTAACAGCTTTAACTCTTTTCCAGCTGCAGATATCACCTAGCTAATTTTCAGAGCCATGTGAATGTGCTCAAAAATAAGTGATGTGACTGGTAACAGCTGAAAGAACTCATGTAAGAGAAAGCAAATATATATACACTATGGGTGGTCTGCAGCAAATATATATATTGCAGATCTGGAAAAATATTTCTTGTAACTTTCTATTACCACTGTTCCATTTTTGGTGCTTCTCCAAAACTTAAAAGTTTTGTAACATGCCACACAAAGAGTAAAAGAGTACCTCAATTCTAGGGAACTATGATCATGGTTTGCTGTCTGGAATACATGAGTTTGTACTGTTGATACTTTCCATTTGTAGCATATATATTTACAACTTGCTACAACTATCGTATGCATTAACTACCGACTTCTACTATACTGTAGTTGAAGTTTGCTGTATACATTTCCAAATTCACTGTGTATTTCAAATTTCCTGTTTTCCTGGAAGAAAGCCTATAATGGGATTTGGCTTACAGATGGAGGAATTGGCTCATGGAAAAGTTTGAAATCAGGGATCAATGAATTTTGATATGGATCACACTTCCTTTGAAGGTTCACTGCTGGAGTCCTCAGTCATGTTTGTTTTCTTATGGAAATGTGAGCTTCTAGTGCTAAGCAAAAAGCCATATTTCTCAAAATTCAAACATCTCTAATAGCAACATATTTATTTTTATTTTTGTAACAGAAACAGCAAGAGCACTTGGGCTTGTTGGCCAAAATATTTTCTGATTTTAATTTATTTTTTGATACAGTGAATGTTAAAAATTAACATAATCCATATCAAGAAATATGGCTGGACATGGAAGCTTAGCATCCAGAAGGATGGGACAAAAGAATTGCCATGCATATAAGGCCAGACTTGTCTATAACATGAGAAACTATCTTACAAAATCTGCACAATATTCACAGCAGTGTGTGCCCATTTGTGTGTGTGTGTGTGTGTGTGTGTGTGTGTGTGTGTGTGTATGTGTGTGTGTGCATTTGGAACTGAGGACAAAATTTATTTACTGATTTAATCTGTTCTATTTTAATTTTAAACCAATACAGTATTTGCTCTGGTTGATAGACACATATAATAACAAGAAGCATTTTTAATTGATAATGGGAAACATGTATGTATGCATATGATGATGTAAGCATTTTTCAAAGTTATGTAGAGGAAAAAATATGTATTATAGGAACAAATATATATTAGAGAAATATATATTTAAAAATATGCATTAGAGGAATGAATATATACTTAAATGGCATTTATTCAATTGACTTATAGGCTATGACACTGGTACTTTAACAATGTCTATCTCACAATAGAGTGGCAAAGAACTAGGTCTTACCAGTCCTAATGTGGATGCTGAAGATTCTGGGAGAGTCAATGATATTTATAGCTCACATTGGAAGTCTGAAATGGAGTCATAATATCAGTGAACGGATGCATCAGTCAGTGGCAGCAACAGAGTACAAGAACCCTCCAATGAGCTAGAGGGTAAACAGGTAAACGTTACTTCATTTTTCCATCATTTATCTGGGATGCCATTCAAATGTGTTAAGCATATCAAGGTGAGTCTTTACACTTTAAATAATCAAAGCATTCCTTTACAAGTGTTCTCAGTGTCTTACCTTTTAGTTTATTCCAGATCTCTTCAAGGTGACAATCAAAATAAAAATCACAGTTTATATATCTGCTTTTATATTATTAGATATTGTGTTTGTTTTAGTTTAGATACACAGATTTATATATCATCATAAACAATATTTCATTGAATATTATTTCATGTGTACCCTTTGCTGTTTTATTGAATTTTAATATCATGATATATTTTCCAAGATAAACAGCTAATGGCTCAATAAGTATAATTATTTTAATGACTATTTGAGCATATAATCAATTATATTAAGATGCTACATCAATTTATATTTCCATAAACAGGCTATGGAAATAATTTTGATTTTGTGTAACTTTAAGAAAAGATTATTAAGAAAACTAGATATATGTTGTATTTTACTTTTATTTTTCAATTTATTAAATTTTATCTGTAGCCATATTTTCTATAGTTTCAACACTGGTCAACACTATAAAAGAATTAATTTCTACTGGTATTTGCTTAAATATTTAATAATTGTTACCATAGTTGTTCAAAATATCCAGTGTATATCAATAAAATTTAATACTATAGGACTACAAGGCTATTGTTATCCTATTTCATTATTGTAGTTGTATCACATTTTGTTTTCTTTGGTTCTGAGGCAGGATCTCATTCTTACAACTAGTATATGACAGGCTAGTTTCAAACTCAATGTCAATTCTCTTGCTTCTGCCTTCCAATATTACAGATATGACCCACCATGCCTAGCTCTGTCATATTAGTTTATGATGTATCATGTTTTATTCTTGTAACTATTTATAATAATATTACCATTTTATCTTCAGCTTATCTTCAATACATGATTACTATAGACCTATATTTGAGCTTATACATTTATTGAAGGAGAACTTTATAAAAAGTATGTATTGTAATATGTCACATCTTACAGAAATTTGTGAAAATTAATTGGTTCAGGTATAATTGTCCTTTATCCTGTGCACTATTGTATCACTGGGAATTTCTACGATTTCCACTGATGCCAGATAAGGCCATCCTCTGCTATATATGTAGCTGGAGCCATGGGTCCTCCCATGTGTGTTCATTGATTTGTGGCTTAATCCTTGGTAGCTCTAGGGGCTCTGGTTGGTTGCTATTCTTGTTCTGTAATGGGAGGAGAGGCCTTTGGTCATGTGGAGGCTCAATGTCTCAGTGTATGGGAATGCTAGGGCAGTGAGGCTGGAGTGGGTTGCTGGGTGGGGAAGTGCCCTCATTGAAGCAGGGAATGGATAGAGGTTTGCATAGTGTAAACCTGGAATGGGAATAACATTTAAAATGTAAATAAATAAAATAATCAATAAAAAAGAACAGTTCTCCACATCTTATGGAAAAGAAAACAAACAGTATAAGAAAAACATTCTTGTACAATAAAAGAATATATGGAGATAACATTATCCTTGATTTCAAGCTGTAGTACAGAGCAATAGTTATAAAAACTGTATGGCATTAGTATAAAAGCAAATGGGTTTTTAGGTTTAGTTTTTTTTTTTTTCAAAAAGTACTTTACTTAGGGTTCTTAAATACTTTAAACTCCCTTCTAACCCAGTGACCAGAGGTAGGGTGAAAAGGTTAATAGAAAAAAATGTGCTGTGTACCTGTTTAGAAATAATTCCTTAGGGAGATTCTCCTTTTTATTGTCAGGATACTATCAGTCTAGTTCAATAGCAAACACAAAAGATAAATCAGCAGCGGCAGCATCATCCAGCAGAAACAGGAAGGCTCCACTGATTTAGCATGAGTGATCAGAAGCAAGCAGACATAGCAGAAATACCATGAGAAGTTCTTTGGTGCATTTTCTCTAAGAAGTGAAGGCCAACAAAGACCAGCAAACCAGTGAAGACTAGCAAAGCCTTGCACAGCATAGCAATGTAACAGTGTTCTTTCCTTGTTTGTGGGCTTCCATTTATATTCTTTCTAATCATCTGGTGTCTTGCTGAAAATGTTTCTGCAAAATATCACATGCCCTCTCACAAGACAGCATCCAGAAAAACATCACCTAAAGCACTGACTTGTTCAAAGAAACAAAAATTTCCACTTCATAGGTTGATTAATGGAATAGAATTGAAGTCACAGAAATAAACACCTAAGGATCAATGATTTTTCACGAAGAAGCCAAATACAATGGAGAAAAGAAAGAATCTTCAACAAATGGTGCTAGTCTAACTGGATGTGAGCATGTAAAAGAATGCAAAGATGTCCATTTTTATCATCACCCTGCACACAAGTCAAGTCCAAGTGGATCACAGACTTCAACATAAAATCAGATACACTAAATGTAATACAAGTGGAAGTGGGGAATAGCCTTGCATGCATTGGTACAGGAGACTGCTTCATAAACAGAACAACAATAGCTCTGGCACTAAGGTCAACAGTAAATGGGACCTCATGAATCTGTAAAGCTTCTGAAAGGAAAAAGACAAGTCGATAGTACAGAATGGCAGCCTAAAGAATGTAAAATGATCTTCACCAACCCTACATCCTACAGAGCACTGATATCCAAAATATATAAATAATTCAAGAAATTTAACACCAACCACCCAAATAATTTAAAAAATGTGGTACAGAGCTAAACAGAGAATCCTCAACAGAGGAATCTCTTATGGCCAAGAAACACTTAAAGTATTGGTCAACATCCTTAGTTATCATGGAAATGAAAATCAGAATGACTTTGAGATTCTACCTTACATATATAAGAATGGCTAAAATAAAAATAAATCAGGTGACAGCTCATGCTGCTAAGGATGTGAAGTGAAGCAATGACAATACTTCCTCATTACTGGTGGGAGTGAAAAGTTGTATTATCACTTTGGAAGTTAATCTTGCTGTTTCTCAGAAATTTTTGGATAGTTTTACCTGAAGATCCAGCTACACCACTCCTGAGCATATACTTAAAAGATGCTCCAAGTTATCCCAAGGACCCTGCCTCAATTATGTTCATAGGAGCCTTATTCATACTAGTTGTTCTGGAAACAACTCAGACGTCCTTCAACTAAAGAATGGATAAAGAAAATATGGTTCATTTACACAATGAAATACTACTCAGCTGTTAAAAGCAAGGATGTCATGAAATGATATATAGAATATATAGAAATATATAGAAATGATATGTAGAATTATAGAAAATATAATCCTGATTGAGGTAACACAGACACAGAAATGTGTATGGTAAGTAATCAATAATAAGTATATTAACCATAAAATACAGAGTAACCATGCTATAATCCACGGACCCAAAGAAGCTATGTAATAAAGGCAGGCCAAATGGAGGATGCTTGAATCTCAGAATAGGAAATGAAGTAGATATTGAAAGTGGATGGAGAGAGGGAACTGGTTGGGAGAGTGGTGGGGAAGGGAACTGATGTGGGGATCATGTATGGGGAGAGTGGGGTGAGAAGACTGGGAGTGTAAAGGGTAATTGTTGGATGGAGATATCTTTGGGTCAGGCCTAAAACCTGGGATTAGGGTCGCTCCTGGGAGGATATGGCAGTGACTATGATAGCTGAGACTTCTAACAGTAGGGAGTATGGAGCCTGAAGTGTACATCTCCTGTAGAGATGCAAGACTTCTAGTGGAGGGGGGTAGACACTAACCACCCAAAACACCTTCAGCCTGAAATTTGCCCAGCCTACAACACAAGCAGGGATAATGATGGAGCAGAGATTGAGAGGCTGGCCAACCCATGGCTGGCCCAACTTGAGACCCAGCTCATGGGAGAGACTCAACCTCTGACTCTATTTAATGATACTCTGCTGTGCTTGTAGACAGGAACCTAACCCAGCTATCTTCTGAGAGGCTTCATCCAGCAACTGGTGGAAAGAAATGCAGACACCCACAGCCAAACATTAGACAGACCTCCAAGAGTCTTGTAGAAGAATAAAGGGAAGGATTGAGAGAGCCAGAGGGGTCAAGGACACCACAAGAAGACCTACAGAGGCAGTTAACCTGGGCCCAAGGGAACCCACAGTGACTGTACCACTAACCAAACAAAGAGCATGCAGGGGCTCGACCTAGATGTCGTACATATAAGTAGCAGATGTGCAGCTTGGCCTTCATGTTCGTCCCCTAACAACTGAATCAAGTGCTGTCTCTGACTCTGTAGCCTGCCATTAAGTCCCTTTCCCCTAGTTGGGTTGCCTTGTCTAGCCTCAGTGTGAGAGGATGCCCTTAGTTCTGATGAGTCTTGATGTGCCAAGGCATGTTTGGTACCCACGACTGGGATAGCCTCTTTTTTTCTAGTGAGAGCAAAGGGGCATGGGAGTTTGGGACTTAGAAGAGAGAAGAAGGGCTATGACCAGGATGTAAAGTGAATATAAAAAACATTAATGAAAATAAAAGATACTAATACTTTTTACTCATAGTCCTATTTATTTATGAAATTTATTTCCTTTCTGACCTGTTTGAATGATAAATTTTGCTTTTTTGTTTCAGATATTTTAGTGAGAAGATAGAATGGCCAATTATTTATTTGTACTTTCAAGCCTCATAAAATTGGGAAAATTATCCTGCATCATTATTTGTCTCACTGTATGTTTGTAAAATACGGTGAGATCTATATTTTGAGTATATGTGTTGCATGTGTATATTTTTCATATAATATTTGAACTTTACTGTTGCTAAAAGTTTCTATCACAGCACCAAGTCTAAATTCAATTATGATTTTAACCAGTGGCCAGAATATGTTTCAAATAGATAATAATGCATAGTTTATTAAATTTTTGTTTCTGATACATACAATACCTAATCTAACCAATTAGTGAGGATAAAATATAAATTTTATCATGAGGATGAAATATAAATTTTACATCCCTTTTTAAGCATGTTCTGACCATGGGAAACCAAAAAGATTAAAACTATTTGGCATATGTGAAACATGATATAATGGACTAGCTATACATTTTTTATTTTACTATATTTCATAAGTTAATTTATATATCTTTAATCATTTCTGATGAATTAGTATAACTTCATAATTGCAAATAGAGAATATTTGCCACCTAGCATAAGTGTCTTCTGAGATGATTCATCTAACAACACATGGAGGCAGATGTCAAGACTCAAAGCCAAAACCTCAAGCAGAGAGTCAGAGAGTCTTGTGCAAGTGCGAGGGATATACTTGAGCAAGCTGGAGGTGTCAAGGACACAAGAAGGCCTACAGAGTGAACTAACCTGGGACCCTGGAGGCTCACAGACACTGGGCCACCAACCAGGGATCATAAAGGAGCTGGAGTTAGACTCCCTACACATTTTGTAGCAAATGGACAGCTTGGTCTTCATGTGTATTCCCTAACAATTGGAGTGGAGGCTGTCTTAATGCCTGTTCCCTGCCATTGAATCCTCTGCCCCTACCTGGACTGACAGGTTGGGCTACAGTTAGAGTTTGATGATACTGCTTTAACTATTTGTTTAAGGGTGGGGTGGTACCCTAGGTACCCTAGGTGGACTCCCCCTGCTCTGAGGAGAAGGGGAGAGGGCAATGGATGGGATTTGAATGGGTGAGGCTGGGAGGAGAGGAAGGCTTGGGACCATAATCAGAATGTAAAGTGAATAAAAAATAAATTATTGGAGAAAAAGAAAAATGTTTGCCAACATGAATTAGTATAATAAAATAATATTTTTCATCATCTCATATACAGTGTGCCATGAAGTGCTGCTAGTAACAAATGATGGAAATAATAAAACAAGAACAGTAGAATTTGAATGTTTACTGAATTTGAATGTTTACAATTTTGGTATCTATAGTATACCTCAATTCAATTAATAAATAAAGAAGGACTACATTACCAAAAAAGGACTGAGTATGACTTGGAGCCAGATTTCTTTCTCAGCTGCAGAATAGTAAATTATTTTTGATAATTTTGGTTACTAGTTTTATGTCAAAGTTCATAATCAAATGAAATTTTATGTTAAACTGTGATTATAGAAGTTTATTTGCCATGTAAATTTGTTCTAATTTTTGTTGAAAAGACATGTTACATTATACCAGTTGATTTTGTCATCCTGACACATATCTAGAATTGTCTGAGAAGAAGAAGCCTCAAAAAACAAAAAGGAAGCCTCCATAAGATTGGCTTGTATGAAAGTCTTGGCATATTATATAGATTTATGATTGCTATGGGAGGCCTAAGATCACTGTGGGCAGTGCCACTTCTGGGAAAGTGATCCTGTGTTGCATAGGAAAGTAGGCAGTGTAAACCATGAGAAGCAAGAGAGTAAGCAGCATTCCTCTGTGGCTTCTGCCTCAGTTCCTAGCTCTAGTTTCCTCCCTTGACTTTCATGATTAAACTGTTTTTGATCATGATATTATATCACTGCAACAGCAACCATATCTAAGACAGAAATTGATACCAGGTTCACGGGATATTTCTGTGGTAGACCTGATCGTCTTTTGGGGAGAATTGTGGAAGCATTAGGCTAGAAAAACCATAGCTCAGACTTTAAAGAACTGCTGAGGAAGCTTAGAAGAGAAGATGAGAGCAATACAGATGATGGAGGTATGACTCATGAAGTTTCAGAGGAAAGAAAAGAATCTACCTGGGCTGTATGCATGATATTTTGAGTTAAAAATCTGTGATTCAATTTTTGATAATTTTGGTTACTAGTTTTATGTCAAAGTTCATAATCAAATGAAATTTTATGTTAAACTGTGATTATAGAAGTTTATTTGCCATGTAAATTTGTTCTAATTTTTAGTTACTAGTCAGAATTAGGCTGACAAACCAACCACAGTTAACAAGAGACCAACATCACTTTAGTGAAACATTTTTTTTTTTTTTTGTGGAACAATTGATGCTGGTTAGCTGGAGTTGAGAAATTAGCAGTGATTAAAAAGAGACCAACATCACTTAGGATCATAAATCTGGGAATATTTACTCATGTTCATGACACAGATTCTGTGGTGGAGAAGGCACAGAGGCTGCATATCATGCCAGTAGCTAAACTCATTAGTGTAAGATTCACTCACATGATGACGGTTTTGAAGACATGAAGGAGTCATGGAAAGCAACTGAGACTTGGTATTTTAAAAGTTCAGAGAACGTGATTGGTAGAAGTGAAGGGTCAACTAAGACAAGTATTATCAAATAAGAAAGTAAATAGATCATAATTGTTTGATCGACTTGGTAGTATATCCACATTATTTTAAACTAAGTGCTCTTTCCTCCCAGAGACTCTAAAGATACAGAGACTGAATATATCATTAATTATGATAAAGTGGGTAATTTTCCTGGGCTAAATGAAATAACAAATTAAGTTCAAAGGAAAGCAAGCCCTTTCTGTCAGTGAAGTATGGGCCAACTTATATGAAGTTTGCAATCTGGTTTTTAAGCATTAGGGAAATTTCCACAAAAATTTGAGATCTGTAGAAAACAACTTTAAAGCATAGAGACTAAGCATTTTTCTCCAGACATAAATGGGGCATCTCTCTCACACACCCACCTTCAAGAGTTCATGGATCATGATATGAGATGGAGTTAAGAGAGTGTAACAGCCAGAAATGGTGGGTGACTAAAAAGAGACAGTGTCTTCCAGATACAGTGTGGCAGTTGCATAACAATGACCTGTTCAAGCTCAAAGCAGACAAAAATCTCAGTAGGAATGATGCATTAGACATGAAGTTCCATTTTTATCTGAGGAGACATTGCTAATTGATAGCTTCTCAGAGAGATAGTGTGAGTCAGTTTTGTTTAACAGTGTGTCTCCTTGGAAGGTCACACATCTGAGAATATATGGGCAATAAAAAAATGGGACTTGATGGGTTTCCAAACAAGGAAGAAACAAAACTTTATGGGGAGAGAGAAGTATGTTAGGTGAATATGGGTAAAACACATTGGATGGATTTCTCAAGGAATTAATTTCAATAAAGAAAAAACAATAAGAAATTAATGCAAAACTACCTCCATTGCAACTTCTTATATGTGCAAAAAACCTCAGTAAAATAGCATTCAAGAACAAAATGGGATTTAAGCCCATATAGAAATTTGAGTAGAACGAGAAATTCATCAAACTGCTTGAAATACTATTTAGCAGACCAAAGGAAGCTGATACATAAAGTAAAAATTAATGGAGAACATAGAAACAAGTCACAGATAAATTTGTGACCATATAACCTCATAATGCCCAGGAACTAGAACCAAACACCTAAATATGGAAAGAGAGCTGGCTGTAAACCTTGTTGCCTTCTGTGCTCTATATATGTCTGAAGCAATCATTTTCTTGACCCAGTATGAACACTGTAGTTTTTTCTTCCAAGAAGCAAACCAGAAAAAATTAAAAGTAGAAGATTTCTAATCCATAAGAATTCAAAATTATTGTTTTCAAAAGGACTAAGTCAGAGTTATGAGCATGACATATTTTCTTCATTGAAATGCCAGAATCCAGGCAAATAAACTTAGACATCATAGGCAAGGCATTCAATGATTGTTTTAGAAAAACTTAGTAATCTCAGAGAAGAACATTACAAAACTGATATTTAGTAATTCTTCAAAATATAGACCAAACTGATATATAGAGGTCATTTATTTTTTTGTCTTTATATTTTTGTTTTAGCTTTTATTTGTTAAGTTTGAAATTTTGTATATGATTTTATTATATTTGCCATTTTCCATTTCCAGTTTTTCTAAGTTCCACATTCCTTTCCTTGCCCATCCAATTTTCTACCCTTTAAAAGTACCTAATTCAGGGGATGGAAAGATGGTTGAGAGCATGGACTGCTCTCCCAGAGGTCCGAAGATCAATTCCCAGCAACCACATAGTGGCTCAAAACCATCTGTAATGGATCCAATGACCAATTCTGGTGTGTCTGAATATAGTGACAGTGTACTCACATACATAAAATAAATATTTGTTTTAAAAAGGACTCAATTCAAGAACAATTTTTGCTGACTAAACATTCCTACATGTTATCTCCAACTTGAGCAGGGTCAACTTATCCGAAATCATCTCTACTTGTAGAGAAAAGTTTCTGTCCTTCCACTAGTAGCTTACAACTATCATTTTGGTAAATGTCTAGCAGGAGATTCTGTGCCTTACTCCCCTCAAAATGCTACAATTTTGTCTATCTTTAGATTGAAGATTTTGTCTGTCACAATCTCTATGAGTTCATATGTGCTGCTTGCTATACTGTTATATCCAGATGTCTTTTGTAGTCATCCACTGCCTTTGAAATATATTCAACCTTCACCATTTCCTGAAATGTTTCATGTTTCTCTCTCTCTCTGTCTCTCTCTCTCTCTCTCTCTCTCTCTCTCTGTGTGTGTGTGTGTGTGTGTGTGTTTGTGTGTGTGTGTGATGTATGTTTCCTTAAGGTTGAGCAGTTATGTTCACTTAGCAGCATAATATTAATAGGTCCTCCCCTAGGGTCTATTGTCCTATGAAGTCAAAAGTTTTTGACTCAATAATAATACAAATAGAGGCTTCATCTTTTTGAGTAAGATGTAAATCTAATGAAAATGTGTTTGTTTACTTCCATGATTTCATTCCACTATTACACCAGTGAACATTTCTTTCTAGACAGTCATTATTTTCATTTACAGAGTGCATAGCTGGAAATGATTATTAGTTTTTTGATAACTTGCATAATAACTTACAACACTATGAACCTGAGCCAAGAGGGATAACGCATCCTGGTCTGTACTAGTTTGATTTCAACACGTTAAATGACTCAAGCAATAGTTTCTTAGTTGTGTGTGTATATGTGTTTGTGTTTGTGTGTGTGTATAGAGAAGAGAGGGATTTCAAGACCTCCTTGGCTGACTCCAGCAAAAAAGTAACCAGGTCCTGGCACTGAGAGAATATTTTGTTATCCTGTATTTTCTATAGGTGAGTTGTTTTCCCATTATATCATAATTCCATTTTTAAATTTTTAATGTACATGTAATCAAGAGATAGTTGATATTCCTAGTAGGATGTTTAAAAAGACAGAAATTAAATATTATAATTGTGCAATAGACTCAGTGAGCTACCACTTGGAATTTGAGCAGGAATAATGAAGAGTTCTTCAAAAGCTTCCTACAACAAAAGTAATTAAATTTATGGACCGATGAACTAACTTAAAGAATTGAGATGAGATTTACATCTCTAGTGAGGAGTTTGGAGATAAGTGAAAAGTTTGTATAAAAATCTTTGCAAGAAATAAATGTAAGAATTCACTCCAGGGATAAGAAAGGGAATGTAATATCCTTTAGAAATTTAGTTGTTTATCATAGCATAAACAAAGATCATTGATTTTGCTAAGAAATCTATAGGGATAATTGAGAAACATAGCAGTGCAGGTAAATATGTACATATATGTACCAGCACACACATGCAATTTCATGCAAATGTTGGTGGACATAAAATATGTAAATTGTTATTTTCTATAATGGAAGGTTAATTTAAAGACTTTAAAATGAAAATCATATAGGCATTTATTTGGATTTATTATTTGGAAACAAAAAGTATGTATAAAGAAAATAACAGAAAAGTGAGGCAATGTTTCCCTCTGGAAGCAGAGCATTGGAGGTAGATGGAGTTGGGGGTGATTTAATGGGTACTAATTTGGGAAAGACATTTGGTTTTCATATTTGTGTGTTGATAGTTCTGATAAAATCTTACCAAGTAATGGGCAAAATACATATAGGGTGATGTCCCTGTCAATCATTTGTGCTGACCTGACATTACATATGGTTCTCTTTAGCGTGTATTCAGTAATCAGCCTAATCTAGAACGTAGCTGTCAATGTCCTAAGTGCTTGCGCATGAACAAAGCAATAAAAATTAAATTTCTATAGATTTAATTCATGGATCATCACCCAAGCTCCTATATTGTTCTTCTGTTTAACCAATTGTGTTGGAATTAGATGGATCTAAAAAAATTAAATATAAAAGGTAAGATATAAGTTAAGAGGTAAAGATATAAAGAACAAAAGGTAGCCTCTTAAAAGCCTTATAGACATTTAAATGAAATAAATGACTTGAAGTAGAAATGGAATTTTGGTACTACTTTAGATTTGAGAAAGCACAAATTTATGGCAACTTCTATGAAATCTCAAGGGAACTTGAATATAAAACATGATTTGGAAAAGATTGAAGAAGATTTGAATTTTTTTATTTTAATCTACTTTATAATGCTACAGTTAGCCTAAGGATGTATATATGAAGGAGATAGAGTTAATAGAATGGAAATCAGCCTTATAATGTCAGTCTCCCAAAAGATTACTAAGATTTTTAATCTTACAGATCTTTTGCTTACATAGTATGGTTCCCCATTTGTGTTTATGGATTTTCTGTGAATGTACAGGTGTGTGTCTCAGCATTTGTATGTGTTCTTATTGTTTTTTCTCTAGACTTCCCAAGGACACTATTTTTAAAACTTTCTGGGTTTTGCTTTTGGTAGACCTTTTTTCTTTTTGGTTGGTGTGTTCTGTATCTGTCTTATAATATTTTTTCACCACCACCACCATCGCCATTATTATTTTTAGATGTTTCATTATTTTCTTACACAATATATCTTTATTAAAGTTTATTCTCTCCTTACTTTGTCCATTTCTTTCTACCTCCTCTCCTATCCATATCCACTCCCATTTTGTCTATCACTAGAAAGTAAACAGACTTCCAAGGGATAATTATAAATCATGACAAAATAAAATATAGTAAGATAAAACATAAACTATAGTATTAGAGTTGGGAAAAACAAACCAAAAGAAAAGAACAAAAAGAAAGCACAAGAATCAGAGAGATACTTCTTCACACACTCAGTAATCTCATAAAATGACTAAATTGGAAACCATAATATATACACAAAAGACTTTGGGCAGACCCATGCAGACCCTGTGCATGCCACTTAAGTCTCTTTGAGTTTATATGGGCTTTGATTGTGTTGATTAAGAGGGATCATTTCTCCTTGTGTCTGCTAACTCTTTTTGACTTATTCGGCCTCCTTCACATCCTGGGAGTTCTCTGAGGCCTGTGGGGAGGGATTTGATGGAGACATCCCATTTAAGGCTGAGTATTCCAAAGTCTTTCACTCTCAGCATAATATCTGGCTTTGGGTTTATTTTTTCATATCTGCTGTAGGAGGAAACTTCTCTGTACAAAACACTGATCCAAGAGTATAGCAGAACATCGTTAAGAATATTTGTATTGCTAGTTTTTAGTCCAGTAGGATTTGATTTTACTCCAGGTCTCTGGGCTAGTTTCTTGTTCTTGATCACTAAAGTGTTATATGGAAACCTAATACAGTGGACAATAACTAAAATATAAACATGTGCGAAGGCAATGCAAGAGAAATATCCGAATAATGGAGGAGACATTGTCCTAAATTATCATCTCTTTCCAACAAATGAAGCTTTTGTGTAATGTTACTGGTAATTGAGCTGTTGGTCAAAAGGTTCCAGGAGAATCCCCAAGCAATACAGGCTATTAGCAAGACTATAGGTTGCTCTCCACAAAGTGACAGAATGGCTCCATTGCTGAGGACAACACCTGATCCAGCCCACGCTACCTCTACCCTACCTTTGGGCACCAGGTCACCTGGCCCGTGCAGGTCAGTCAACAGGGTCTAGCAAGAGAGAGAGAGTGGGGAAAGGAGGGACAAAAGAAGAAGAATGGAAACAAGACAGAGGATCTGATCAAGTCCCATTTGTTGAAAGGAAATCCTGGGTATATATAAGCACAAGCACCAGAATGCAGCTGAAGGCACTTTACCACATGTACCCTGCAGCTGTGGACACTAAAAAAGAAAACAAGATATGTCTGAGAAAAACATATGTTTATCAGAGTGTACCCAGCTATTGTAGGCTGTTGAAAACAAGTCTCTTGTCAGGGTATATGGCCTGAGATGGCTGAAAAGATGATTGCCACTTTCTGCTAGGAGTTGGCTCCCAACAAACACCTACAGAACTCACTGAATATGGAGATTTTGAGCTGGTGCCTTCAAAGTATATTTAATACTAAATTCTATCATCTTTGGTACAAGAAGGTACTTAGCACACTACCAAAATAGACATGTAAACATCAAGCAAGCCACAAACACTTTGATTGACAATGGTTTTCTGTCTTGCAAAATATGCTAGGACAACGGTGGTACAAATCTCTTGGAAAAAAACCAATGCTTATATGGTTCAAACTAAGCCCCACTCCATGAGATGGTACCCATACTCAGCACTGCTTGAGTTAATATCTTTTCTTTTGGATGTTTTATTTACATTTCATATATTATCCCCTTACCCCATCCTCCACCCACCCAGGAACCCCCATCCCCTCACCCTTCCTCCTGCTTCTCTGCAGATGTACCCCCCCTACCTACTCCCCCCACTCCCAACTCCCCACCCTCAAATTCCCAGCTTCTGGGGCGTCCACCTTCATGAGACCAAGGATATCTTCTCCCATCTATGCCCAGGAGGGCCCTCCACTCTTACATATACAGCTGAAGCCGTGGATCCCTCCCTAAGTGCTCCCAGGATCCTGGTTTAGACCCTGGGAGCTCTGGTTGGTTGGTATTGTTGCTCTCCTCATGGGGCCACAAACCCTTTCAACCCCAACTGTCTTCACTCTAACTCCTCCATTGGGAACCCCATGATCAGTTCAAGGGCTAGCTGTGAGCATCTGCCTCTGAATATGTAAGACTCTTGCAGACCTCTGAGGAGACATCTATATCAGGCTCTTATCAGCATGCACTTCCTGACTTCCACATCAGCATCTACCTTTGGTGACTGCACATGGGATGGATACTCAGGTGGAATGGTATTCAGACGGCCCCTCCTTCAGTTTCTGTCCCTCACTTTGTCTCCATATTTGCTCCCTTGAGTATTTTGTTGCTCCTTCTAAGAAAGACCAAAGCACCCCTACTTGGACTTTCTTCTTCATGAGCTTCATGTGGCCTGTGAATTGAATCTTGGGTATTTCAAGGTTCGGGGTTAATATCCAATAATCAGTGCGTGAATACCATGTGTGTTCTTTTGTGATTGGCTTACCATACTCAGGATGATATTTTCTAGTTCTATCCATTTACCTAGGATTTTCTCGAATTGATTGTTTTTAATAGCTGAGTAATACTCCATTGTGTAAATGTACCACATTTTTTGTATCAATTCTTCAGTTGAAGGACATCTGGGTTCTTTCCAGCTTCTGGCTATTATAAATAAGGCTGCTAGGAACATAGTTGAGCATGTGTCCTTGTTATATGTTAGAGCATCTTCTGGGTATATGCCTAGGAGTGGTATAACTGGATTCTCAGGTAATGCTATGTCCAATTTTCTGTGGAGCTGCCAGACTGATTTCCAAACTGGTTGTACCATCTTGCAGTCCCACCAACAATGGAGAAGTGTTCCTCTTTATCCACACCCTTGCCAGCATCTACTATCACCTGAGTTTTTAATCTTAGCCATTCTGACTGGTGTGAGATGGAATCTCAGGGTTGTTTTGATTTGCATTTCCCTGATAACTAAGGGTACTGAACATTTCTTTAGGTGCTTCGCTACCATTCGATTTTCCTCAGTTGAAAATTCTTTGTTAAGCTCTATACCCCATTTTTTAAATAGAGTTATTTTGTTGTCTGAAGTCTGATTTCTTGAGTTCTTTGTATATATTGGATATTAGCCCAGATGTAGGATTGGTAAAGATCTTTACCATCTGTTGTTTGCCATTTTGACCTATTGACAGTGTCCTTTGCCTTACAGAAACTTAGCAATTTTATGAAGTCCCATTTGTCAATTCTTGATCTTAAAGCATATGCCATTGGTGTTCTATTCAGGAACTTTTCCCCTGTGCCCAAGTATCCAATGTTCTCTTCTAGTAGTTTCACTGTATCTGGTTTTATGTGGAGGTCCTTTATCCATTTAGAGTTGAGCTTTGTTCAAGGAGACAAGAATGGATCAATTTGCATTCTTCTACATGTTGTCCTCCAGTTGAACCAGCACCATTTGTTGAAAATGCTGTCCTTTTTCCACTGGACAGTTTTAGTTCCTTTGTCAAAGATCAAGTGACCATAGGAGTGTGGGTTCATTTCTGGATCTTCAATTCTATTCCATTGATCTTCCTGCCTGTCTCTGTACCAATACCAGGTAGTTTTTATCACTATTGCTCTGTAGTACAGCTTGAGGTCAGGGATGGTGATTCCTCCCGAAGTTCTTTTATTGATGAGAATAGTTTTCGATATCCTGAGTTTTTTGTTATTCCAAATGAATTTGAGAATTTCCTTTTCTAACTCTGTGAAGAATTGAGTTGGAATCTTAATGGGAATTGCATTGAATCTGTAGATTGCTTTTGGCAAGATGGCCATTTTTATTATATTAATCCTGCCAATCCATGAGCATGGGAGATCTTTCCATCTTCTGAGATCTTCTTCAGTTTCTTTCTTCAGAGACTTGAAGTTCTTGTCATACAGGTCTTTCACTTGCTTGGTTAGATTCACACCAAGGTATTTTATATTATTTGCAACTATTGTGAAGGGTGTCATTTCCTTAGTTTCTTTTTCAGTCTGTTTATCTTTCATGTAGAGGAAGGCTACTGATTTGTTTGGGTCATTTTATAACCAGCCACTTTGCTGAAGTTGTTTATCAGTTTTAGGAGTTCTCTAGTGGAAGTTTTGGGGTCACTTATATATACTATCATATCATCTGCAAATAGTGATATTTTGACTTCTTCCTTCCGTATTTGTATCCCTTTGATTTCTTTTTGTTGTCTAATTGTTCTAGCTAGGACTTCCAGTACTATATTGAGTAGTTAAGGAGACAGTAGGCAGCCTTGTCTAGTCCCTGATTTAAGTGGAATTGCTTCAAGTTTCTCTTGAGTTAATATCTTGTGTATGCAAATAACTCCTGTAATTCATTAACAAGAAGCCATATAACTAGTTTTAAATACGTGCAAAGATTTGGCAAAACATTTCTTTGGATAGAATCTACAAATGAACAAAAGAGTTCATATAAAAAAACAACACTTCTATAGTTAAAACTATTATATTTAAAACTACAATGAGTATTACCTCACTCTGTGTGGACCTAAATGGAAAATAAGATAAATAAAGAAAAGAAGTAGTACTTAGATTGTGAAGAAATTGGGACTGTGGTACATCATTATGGAAGATATACAATGGTATATCTAGAAGAAGAAAAGTAGCCTAGAAGCATAAGCAACTGAAATATTTATCCATGTGTGAAGGAATAAATAAATACCTACATACAGTAGGTAAATAACATTTGGCCTCCAAAATTTATATGACATATTATAACATAAATTGAGTATATTATAGTCCTGGAATAAGCTTAAACATATAGCTAATATTGTATAATTAAACCAATAGATAGTATTTAAATAAAAGATGTAATTAAAAATAAAGTATTAAAATTCGTAGCTATATTAGTTAATACAAACAATGAGTAAGTAGTCCAAAAATGTGAAAGAGAGCAAGGACAGTTATATGCAAGGATTTAAAGGGAGGAAAAAGTAGGGAGAAATTTTTCAAATATCTCAAAAAATAAAGGAAATAATTTATTAAGATGGTGAATTTTATTTTTGTTTCTTACTATAATAAAATTAAGTAAGGTAAGAAACACTTTCCATCATCTCATAAATGATCATATTTGAATTTTTTCCGTGGGCTTTATGTCATTGTGTAAGTTACACTTGTATGAAGATGAACCTGAGGCAGCCTTCTGTGGAGTATGCTTATTTTATTTAAGGAAAATACTGTTCTTTGTGAAGCCATTGGGTTACATGGAATTATACAAAAAATATCTATGCTGTGTATATATATCCAATCCAATGCTATTTACTTTTGTTTTTGTAGTCTATCAGTTTAATTGGGGAGATAGATTGAAAGAGCTGAACCTGGATCTTGGCTTAGAAAAATGTGCAAAGTGTTTTCTGAGCTTATGAAGGCAGAATCCTAAGAGGACAAAATAAATTGTCTGAGAATTTGTCCTATTGAATCTGTATTCAAAAGAGGAAATGTCCAGAGAGAACCGATCTAGAGTCATTACCATGTTCTCTTCTTCAATATTATGTTTGTAGTTCAAAATATTCAAAACCATATATTCAGATCATTGTATTCTCTTTCAGTCTCATGCATGGGAGGTACAAAATAAATATTAATTTTATACATGAATACATGAGTTATTAGTTTCTTTAAAAATGCTAAAGAATTTGTATTCTAAAGTAACACTGAATTTGAATTCAGTCAAAATATTAGTCTAGTATTTTTAATGATCCAGCCAGGGAGGTCATTTGAATATTGGCAAATCACAACATCTTGAATGAAACAGACATCATCTATTAAATAGGAATGTTATTACTGAGAAAAAGAAGCAACAATTTCAACCTAGTGATCAAATTAGAATATGCATTTTATGCTTTTTAGCCATGTTTTAATATAAAATATAGCATAATATTAGATTTGAGAATCCATTGCATGCACTATTCTATGCTTGGTGTTATGAATGATGAAAAAGAGCATGATCTTGTCCTTCATTCAGAAACCAGCACACTAATCAATATAATTTTAAAGGATTGCCTTTTTTATTCCTTTTAAAAATTGGATTAATGAAAGGATTTGAGATGGATAATTAGATACTAAATAGCAAACTCTAGTGTTAGGCGTGACTGACTAGTTTAAATGGATTGACAACTATCTTCTAGGATCTTGGGAAATTTGTTTTGTCATAGGCCTTTATATGACAGTGCTCAAAATGTTTACTGATTGTGGTGATTGATTACACTATTCTATAACACCTAAAACAAAGGTCTAAAACTAGAAGTTAAAATCCAGAGATGTTCAATATACCAACCAGGCCACTGAATGTGAGTATTGTAGCTGACAGATGCTAGTAACAGTTTATAATTTGTTTTTGGCATGGTGAAGGGCATCTTTTACTCTACTACCTGTTTATTATTCTAACTGACCAGCAAGACAGTTTTTCTTAAGTTACAGGCTTTATATTTTATAAAAGGTAAAATAACAAAAAATCTGGGCACTACAATTGGTATGCTCTGTTCTCTGGAAACTATTGAAGTGTCTGAGGAGGAATAGTTCTGAAGAACCATCATAGATGAAGGAGAAGAGACAGAGATGTGAATAGTTGATAATAGCATGTCACTGAAATTCTTATTAATAATATCCTTCAATGATAGCAGTCCATGAATTTTACAGGTCTTTGAGACCATTTGGAACATGTCTTACTAATCCAGTATCTGTTAAATTCTCAAATACTAAGGCAAAATGTAACCAAAAATGAAAAATCATGTAAAAATACATCCATATTTATATAAATAAATACAAAAGTACTCTCACTCTAGTTCATAAAAGGATAAAAGGCATGTAGAGATAATTAAAACAGAATGAGCCCAATTTCTTTTCTGTATTTTTAAAATTTTATAATGATATTAACTTGCTAAAATATCTGATTTTATTTATGTTATATAGCATTAACTATAGGATTACATATAACTTCATTCTTTTACTTACAAGTAAAAATTTCCCTAGAGTGTTATTTACAATACCCATGAAATTTGAGATTATAATACATTGAGAAATTTATCATAAGGCTGACATGTAGTAGTAACAATTTGCCTCAGAAAATTGAATCAGCTATTCATTTACATTTTCTTCTGGTCATTCAGTATTTCCTGATACATACAGACTTTAGGACCACAGAGATAAAATCAGACACCTGCTCTGTATCTTGGCTAGAATTCCCTCCCCCATTTTTCTTTTGTTCTTCTTTAGAATAGTATATCCTGACTGCAATTTCCCTTCCATTCCTTCCAGTCTATCTTCCTACTTCCTCTCTCCTCCAGAACAGACCTGCTATGCCTCCCCTCATAAAAGAACAGGCCTCTCAAGGACACCAACTGAACACTGAATAATGAGCTACAATTGGAACAGGCACATCCTATTAATAAAGGCTGGACTAGCCAATCCTATAGGAATAAATGGGTCCCAGGAGCAGGTAAAAGAGTCAGGGACACTGTCTGCTCCCACTATTAGGATTCCCACAAAACACTAAGTTCCTCAACCATAGCATATATGCAGAGGTCCTAGGTCAGCCCTCTACAGATTTCCTAATTTCTGAGAGTTCCTATGAGTCTTGATCAGTTTATTCTGTGGACCATGATCTCATGATGAAACTGACCCCTCTGGTTCCTCCAATCCTTCCTCCCCTTCCTCAGCAGGACTAGAAGATCTCTGACTAATGTTTGTCTGTGACATTCTTCATCAGTTCACATCAGTTGCTAGATGAAGTCTCTTCATGAGGATTTTGCTAGGCTCCAGTCCCAGCATGTCCTGTAGTCATGATTAAATGTAGGTTGAAGTCTGTGTCCCCAGTGCTGCCACTTAAGGACTTGCCTGGTTACAGAAGAGGGCTAGTTGAGGCTTTGTGTTCCCTGTTACTAGGAGTCTTTGTTAAGGTTACTTTCCTAGATTCCATGGAGTTTCCATTACACTAGGTTTCTCCCTTGCCCCTGAAATGCCTTCCAATTCCAAGTGCTTCTCCAGGTATTTTCTCCCTCCCTCCAACCCACCTGATCCCTCTGCTTCCAAAGCCCATCAACCCCCAGTCCACTGAAAAAAATCTATTCCATTTTCCCTTCCCAGTGAAACACATGTTTCCTTACCAGCCACCCCTTACTACCCTCTTGTCATTTATCTTCTCTGGGACTATGGACCATAGCACAGTTGTCTTTTACTGAGCCACTAGGATCTGATTTTAAATTAAAAACCAAACAAAAAAAGCAAAAACAAACAAACAAACGTTGAGGTATGGGACTTCTTTACTTCAATGTTTATCATAATTTATTGACTTTGGGACTTTTAGCACTGGCTGATCAAATCCTTGAATACTTTCAAAAATTTAACTTCCTTTTTAACTCTCCTACTGTCCTACTTGATAAATCATAATCATCTTGGTAGTCAGTATGTCCTTAAGTATAAATGCCTATTTTTTTACCCATCAATTCAATTATGTTAGGTAACTATAAGAAAAAAAGGGGCGGAATATCCTATAATAAAATTTAAGTGTGCCCTAATAACACACATTTTTTTGTATTTAGAGTTTTTATTTATTTTTACCATAATTTTTATTGATCCCTTGTAAATTGTACATAATGTACCCATAATCCCACTCTTTTCCCCGTACCAGTTCTTCCATATTTACTCTAAACCCTTGTAACTCCCACATACAAACACACACACACACACACACACACACAAAACCCAAAAACCAAAAAAAAAATCACATCATGGAAGCTCTAATGTGTTACAATGTGTTCCACAGTATACTCTTTTGTCCACACATCTTAACTTGCAAATTCTCATTGCAATGAGGCCTTAGTACGAGGCCTTTGTATTCCGCTACTCCATTTATACTAGATTTCAATGGAGATTCCTCTAGAATATCTTGCTGTTTTCCTGAGTTATTGGGGTCATGATGCTTTAGTTCTATAGGACAAGCCCCTTCACATGATCCAGCAGCTTATAAATAGAGCAGGTGTTGGGGTGGGGCAACTCAAAGACCCCAATGCCATCAACTCTCCAGCCCCCAAGCCACATGAGCCAGCTCTTATGCTCTTCCCAGGCAAGGGGCTGGGGAAAAACTACTCAGCAGATATCAACCATGGTGCCACACCTGTGGTTTGGTGGCCAGTGTGGGGTTGGTCCAGCTCAGGGCGATACAAATCAACATTGGCTCAGAGAGCAGCCCAGAACAAGGAGGGCCACATGGCCTTTGGTGTTAGTATGGGCCAAAGCCATTGAAACAAACCCCCTACTGTAGAAGAACAACAGGCTCTTATATGACACTGGGCAGCAACATGGGTCCCCAGATATCACTATGACATCATATGGCAGAGCAGGCCTCTCACATCAGGCTGTTCCTCAATGCCTTAGGTTTTCCAGTTTCTCCTCTAAGTGCACACTGTTCTGCTTCACTTTCTTTCCAATCTTTCTACCACATATGTGCTCATCCTAGTGGCACTTCTCCAAGCCAACACCAGAATGGCAACAGGCTGGGCTCACAGCCTCTGGCTATTTTCCATCCTGGCCTACTTTAGTGCCTGTATTTAGTTTTTGTGATTCTTTTTATATTTTTCAATATCTTAGATGCCAACCATTCAAACAATGCTGATTTGATCATTATAGTTTGTATATATATGTATGAGTATTATTGTGTATTGTTTATAAATATGTATTACTTTCTGATAATTAAAATCAAAATGATTTTTAAACTAAATTCTCTTAAGAATACAATGATTAGAAATCATACTCCTTTTGGAAAATGTTGGAAAAAATATGTCTTTATTCATCAATTGATTTACTGGTCTAACCAATTAAAATTAGTTGGAAAGTATTATAATAATCAGTACTACTACAACCATACTTAGATAATATGGAATACATACCATATAATCACAGAATTTAGGAATAATAGGGATTCATAGAAATAAAAATGCATTTTAAGTAAAGGATTGATGGTTTGAAATCACATCTTACACCCAGCTTTTCACACCACTGGTAGTCTGTGTTTTTGAAAACATGTGATGACTGTTTATAAATCATTAAGTAACTCATTTGTCTTTGTAAATCATTCCATCTTCTATCAAATATGAAATCAGAAATAAAATCTAGAACCCAATCACAAGAGCAGGCATCAAAATGAGTGATATTGCAGACATGAGAATAACAACTTAGTATATAACTCTTGCCAAAAACTAGATCTTTTTTGACTAATTTGAAGAAACTTTTAAACACCATTCTGTGCTTTCCAAGTAGAGGGGCAATATGTTAAGCATTCTGCTTAGCTTATGAAGCAAGTAAATGGCACAGCCAGTAGTGAAATCCACATTGCCTATCACTCAATCCATTGTGCATGTTTAATAAAGTAACTCCAAAAACACAGTTGTTATAGGAGACGTATTGGGCCTAAAATGTTATATAAAGAGGTAATAGTTGTGTTTTTCAGAATGCATGAAGGAAGGCAAGGACGGTTGGAGTTAAAGGATAGCCTGAGTTACATAGCAAGACACCATCATCGATAAAACATAAAATTATTTATGTGACAGTGTAGGAATATTTATTCTTGAAGAAAAATGAGAAGGTGTTAACTGGGTAAAGAATGTAAAGATAACAGGGTATGTAAAGTTCAGGAAGAGAGTATCCTACATCCAAAGGATCATAAGAAGGTCACTATGACTGAAAAAGAAAGCAAGATGGCAAAAGGCCTAAAATAAGCATCTAAGAATGGTCTGGGCCCTGAGTATCATATCATGGAATTATATTTTTATTCAGAGGACAATGGAAACAGTAAAGCTGTAGGGAGAAAAATGGCACGCTATCATTTGTCTTGTAGGAAAATGCTCTTATGTTGCAAGTGTCACCAGTGAGGAAAAACCACAGAGAAGTAATGCAATGTTTTGAGCCCTAGGTAAATAAAACAAGTTTATAAAACATGCTTCAATTTTGAAGAATACCCAGATCTATTGAAATCTATTAACAACAGATAAAACTGTTCAGCTTGAGCTGTGATTTTGCACATTGCATTTACATAAAGGTGCCAGTATCTTATGTAAGCAGTAAAATAATGAGATCCATCCAAGAATTTAAACAAATGCATATAATATTTTTATCTGCAGGACATATTCAACTCCAAAGTACTGTCAGTTAAATACTAGAGGAAGATATGTTCTGCCTTTGTTCAATTTCTTTATGTGTCATTTTTTTATAATCCAGTGGAATTAAAAGCAAAAAAGTAAATATTGTTTATAGATAATTCAGTATGACCAGAAAAGGTGTTGAGATTATTTTTATTCTGTTGTAATTTTATTATTTTATTCACCAACCTGGAAGAATTGTTTCCTAAAATCAGTATTCTACACCAGCCACCTCACTACATCTTGAACAGCAAAACCTTAAACCTTAAAAAGCTGCCTTCTACAGGTTCTCCTGGGACTTCATTACTAGAATGATGCAATCATTCAGTTGAGCCTTTAGGGCCTCAGAATGATGGGAAAAAATACCCAACTAGCCCACTGTGTCCTTTAGCTGCCACTGATAGACTGGCACCACATAATACTTCAAGTAGAATAACTGCCCTACAACCATGGAGATCCAACTTTACAACATTAACATTGCAGGATTTCCAGTTAGAGTATATTTTTAAAAGCTGTTTCTTTTTATTTTGTATTTATTTATTAATTTATTTGCATCTCAAATGCTGCCCCCAGTCAACCCTCAGAGTCCCTCCTCTCTTCTCCCTCTCCTTCTTTGAGTGGATAAGGACCCCTGGATACCCCCCCCCCAAGCCTGGCATATCAAATCTCTGCCAGATTAGGCTCATTTTTTCCCTCTGAGGCCGTACAAAGGAGTCTTGTTGGGGAACAAATACCACAGTGAGGCTACAGTATTAGCTTCAGTTGTTGGGGGATCCACTTGGAGACTGAGTTGCATGTCTGCTACATATGTGCTTAGGGCTGCCTTCAGCCTGTGTATGCTCCGTGGGTGGTGGCTCAGTCTCTGAGAACTTCCAGGGGTCCAGGTTAGTTGAATCTGTTAGTCTTCCTGGGTTCCCATTTACTCAGGGCATTCAATCCTTCAAGCAACTCTTCCATAAGAGTCCCTGGCCTCCTTCCAATGTTTAGCTGTGGGTATCTGCATCTGTTTCAGTCATCTTCTGGGTAAAAGCTTTCAGAGGACAGTAATACTAGGATCCTGTCTGAAAGCATAACAGAGTATCATTAATAGTGTCAGGGATTGGTGCTTGCCCATGGGATAGGTCTCAAGTTGGACTTGTTATTGGTTGGCTGTTCCTCAGTCTCTGCTCTATCTTTGTCTCAGCATTTCTTTTAGGCATGACAAATTTTGGGTCAAAAGTTGTGTGGGTGAGTTGCTGTCTTTATCTATCCAACGGGTATCCTATCTGGCTATGAGAAGGTGAACTCTTCAGGTTCTTTAGGCATCCCAGCTAAGGTCACTGACACTTAGTCCTGGGAGCCTTCCCAATTTCAGATCTCTGGAACTTCCTAGAGATTTCATTAGCCCCACCTCTGGAAGCTTCAGATTTTCATTCATTCTCTTGACTTTCTGTGTATCTCTCCTATCTCTCCTCTTATTTGATTCTGAGCCCCAATTCTCCTCTCCCTTCTTAACCCCACTTCCCTCCCAAACTCTGCCTCTTATAGCTATTTGTTCCCCCTTCTAAGTGGAGGCATTGCCATCACAGACCTCAAGATGTACTATAGACCAATAACAATAAAAACTACATGGTATTAGTACAGAAACAGACAGGTTGATAAGTGGAATAGAATCAAAGTGCCAAAAATAAACCCACACACCTATAGCCACTTGATTTTTAATAGAGAAGTGAAAACCATATAATGGAAAAAGAAAACATTTTTTTACAAATGGTGCTGGTTTAACTGGATGTCTGTACGTAGAAGAATGAAAATAAATACATATTTTCACCTTGAAGAAAACTCAAGTCCAAGTAGATATAAATCTCGATCTGAAATTGAATACACTAAATCTCATAGAGAGAAAATTGAACTCTTTGGTACAGCAGACAAATTCCTGCACAGAACATGAATGGCTCAAGCTCTAAGATCAAAACTTGATAAGTGAGACCTTATGGAACTGAAAATATTCTGTAAGGCAAAGGTCACTATCAATAGGACAAAACAGCAGTCTACCCATTAGGAAAAGATTTTCACTAACCCTACTTCCAACAGAGGGCTAATATCTAAAGTGTAATTCCAACCAAATAACCCAATTACAAAATGGAGTAGAGCAAAGCAGAAAATTCACAACATAGTAATCTGGAATGGCCAGGAAACACTGAAAAAAGTTTTCAACATCCTTTGTCATCAGGGAAATACAAATGAAAACAACACTGTTATTTCACCTTACATCAATTACAATGGCTAAGATCAAAACGCAATGACAACAAATACTGGTGATGGTTTAGAGAAGGGTGAACACTCTTCCGTTGCTGGTGGAATTGCAAACTTGTACAACAACTCCAAAAATCAATCTGGAGGTTTATCAGAAAACTGTAAACTGTTCACCCTGCTATATCATTCCTGGGCATATACCCAAAAGATGCTCCAACATACCACAAGGACACGTGCTCCACTATGTTCATAGCAGCTTTATTCATAATTGACAGAAACTGGAAGCAATCCAGGTATCCCTCAACCGAAGAATGGATATAGAAAATGTGGTCCATTTACAGAATGCAATATTATTCTGCTATAAGAAAAAAAATAAGGAAATCATGAATTTTGCAGGCAAATGGATGGAACTAGAAAATCTATCCTGAGTACGGTAACCTAGACTCAAAAGGACACTCATGGTATACACTCACTGATAAGTAGATATTAGCCATAAAATACAGAATAATCATGATAATCCCCACAGACTCAAAGAAGTTAAACAAGAAAGAAGGCCCAAATGAAGATGTTTCAAAAGGTTGTATTAACCTTCTTCTTCCTCTTCCTCCCCCTCTTCCTCATCCTCTCCCTCCTTCTCCTCCTACTCTTCTTTTAATCTTTATCTCTCTTTTACAATCCAGTTGCTATCCCCCTCCCAGTCTGCCCTCTCATAGTTTTTCATCCCATTCCTCCTCTCGCCTCTCCAAGAGGATGTCCCCACCCCACCCTGCTGGACCCTCCCAGTCCATGGAGCCACAAGTCTCAAGTCTTGAGGGTAAGATGCATGTTCTCTCACTGAGAGCAAGCCAGGCAGTCCTCTGATATATATGTGTCTGAGGCCTCAGACCAGCTAGTGTACGCTGGATCCTTGGTGGTTCAGTGTCTGAGAGGTCTAGGGGTCTAGGCTACTTGAGACTGCTGGTCTGCCTATGGGGTCACCCTCCTCTACAACTTCTTCCAGCCTTTGCCTAATTCAACCAGAGGGGTTCCTGACTTCAGTCCATTGGTTGGGTGTAAGTATTGCATCTGTCTCAGTCAGCTACTTCTTGGGCCTAAAGGAGGGCAGCCATACTAGTTTCCTGTATATAAGAATAGAAATAGCATCAGTAATAGTGCCAGGCCTTGGAACCTCCCCTTGAGATGGATCCCAAGTTGGGACAGTCACTGGACCTCCTTTTTCCTCAGTCTCTTCTCCATTTTTGTCCCTACTGTTCTTTTAGAAAGGTCTACTTCTGGGTCAGAGTTTTTGACTCTGGGATGGTAACCCCATCCTCACTTGATGCCCTGTCTTTCTACTGGTGGTAGGCTTTACAAGTTCCCTCTCCACACTGTTGGGCAACTCATCTAGGTCCCTCCCTATGAGTCCTGAGAGTCTCTCAACTCCAACGTCTCTGGTACATTCTAGATGGCCCCCCACCTCCTACCTCTTGAGGTTGTCTGTTTCCTCCTCCTCCTTTTCATTCTGCTGGCCCTCAGGGCTTCATTCCTGTTTCCCCCTCCCCAATCCCTAACCATGTTCTCCTTTCCCCCTTCCCCTTCCCTCTCCCACCCTGGTTCCTCCCTCCCTCTGCCCTCTGCTTTCTGCTTCCTCCCAAGTGGGGTTGAAACATTCTCACTTGGGACATTCAGCTTGTCAAACATCTTAATTTCTGTGGATTGTATCCTGGGTATTCTGTAATCTTTTTTTTGGGGGGGGGGCTAATATCCACTTACTAGTGAGTACATTCCATGCATGTACTTTGGGGTCTGAGTTACCTCACTCAGAATATTTTCTAGTTCCATCCATTTGCCTTCAAGGCTCATGTTGTCCTCATGCTTAATAGCTGAATATTATTCCATTGTGTAAATGGACAGAACAACATTTTCTATATTCATTTTTCTGTTGTGGTACATCAGTTTTCTTCTTAAAGGTCTTCAAAAATAGTAATAATTTAGATGAAACTAATTATTATATATATAATTTTTGTCTGAGTCAAACTATTGTTTTGTGTAAAATTACTTCTAGTATGCTAACCATCTATAAGACCAAAGTATTTTACTATAATGATTTCTTATTTGCATAATGACAACTGTGAGTGAAACAATTGTGATCATATATTTCTCCAACACTTTCCCTCATGACATAAACTGAAATATACATTAAAAGAGTCAATCTTAGCTTTCCAGCATTATGAAAAAAGAATTGAATCTTTATATTAAAATTTTGTATGCTAAAAAGTTTAGTCTATGGTAAGTATGAATCCCATTAAGACGTCTTGCTCAAAGGCTATGGTGACAAAAGGATAGGTTGAATGTAAACTATGGCAAATCTGAGGTGTCTGAGTATTGATTACTTCTTTTCTAAAAAATATATTATATTTTCATAGCTAGTACATTTACATAATTAATGTACTAGTAAACATATAGAAATAATCCAATAATTATTACTGAGGGAATTAATGAATAATCAGATGAATCACAAGCTAAATTATGATTACATCACCTGAAATGATTTCTTGTGTCTTCCCATGTAGTTAAAAAGAAAATACACGGGATCTATTAGGTGTAGCTGGACTGAGTTTAATAAATGCATTTTGAAAATCCTTTTCATTTTCTGTTTTATATATTCTGACTTAAAATTTACTGCTTTCATATAAATTGATGTGGAGGACTGGGACCTGTTTGGTATGAGAAAAGAGAAGCAAGGTTTTAGTTATCTTTTCTGCTTTTTGACATTTTGTGACCATAGCAATGTGTGAATTAATTGTAATTTTAGATACAACATCTGAAGCATGCTTCTGGAAATTGCAAAGCAACATTAGTTCTATCTTCTGCAATAAATTGTCTTAGCCATGTGGGATGATCTTGTATCACTTCTCTAAACTTGTGTTCATTATAGGTGAGGCTTTCCAAATTTGTTTCTATCTAGGGATTCTTCTTTATATTGAAAGAAGACCTTATCCAGTCACCTCTAAAACCTTGAAACTTTTCATTGAATGCAACTATTGAACATAAGTGGAGACAAAAATGTTGATTAGAATATAGATTTTTCTGGGATATGTTTTTAAAAATGTGACTTCTCAGGAAAAAGGAATTAATATATGGGTGTCCATCCCTGTTACCATCTTTGGTACATTTGCTAGATATTGACAAATATTCATTTTTGGTGTTCTCTTTTTGTTGGATAATAAGGTGACACTTGGGATAAACAAAGAAATTTAGACTTCACAAAAACCTGAAATATGTCTACTTTCAAAGTCACTTTGTTTGATTCATTCTAGAACTTGTAGCCTGTGGTATAGATAATCTGTGGTCCTTTATCCAATCAGTGAAATTATGAATTAGCCTATACAGGACCATAAATAACATATTTGGCTAACAAGTAATCAGACAGCATTTGAAGATTATTACAAGCCTTGTTGAATTACTATTAAGGGAGCAAATTAGATAGACTTTTGTGAGTCTCACATACTCATTAATTAAAAATATAAAAATATATTGATTAATTTGTAAAATCATCATTTCTCATTGAATCGTTCATAATTAAGATCCTTGTGAAAAATCTAATATGGCAGTAATAGAATGCTCAGATTTAGGATATTACTGCTATAATAGTAAACAATTATGTAATTTTGATGTCTCAAGGTGTCTTCTAAGAAACTTCATGTGTGTTTTTCCAATCAGTTACAAAACGGTATTAATGTAGAATCACTCTTGTCTTCTAGTAAACTGACTGAAAGCGTTCCTAACACTTGGATACTTCCTATAGTCAGATTTTTAAAATATTCTTCATTGTTTAAATTGCATATTCAGTTTTTAAATTTGACGTTTTCCGTGTGTTTGATTTGTTCAATAAAAATCTTTCCAAAGTGATATGTTAATAAGGAGTCTACAAAGAGATACCTTGTATTTGGTAGAGTGGAACCCCTGCCTTGACTGACTAGCACAGTGGAGCTAGCTCTGGAGGTGTTAGTGTCGGTAAGTCAGCTCCAAGGTACAACAGCTGGAAAGGTAACCCTCCTTCCTACTAATGGGGCATAAGATAAATAGTCTAGCTGGAGCAGCGTTGAAGAGTTCTGCCGGGCCATAGCCCATGAGAGGAAACCTGGTAAGGTCAAGCTAAAGGCTTGAAGCCCAGGAGACCCTGAAGAGACTGGACTATAGGAGCTTCACTTTCTTTCAGCACTAGTCCCTTGTCATGCAGCCACAGCATCCCCCCCACATAGAGAGATGTGTGGCCATCAGTCATGTAAGGGCAATGTCCTAAGCCCTTCCACATGTAGATGAGGCATCCCTAACATCTCAGAACAACACAATAGGAAAAAAGATGTGACCATAATCAACTAGACTCAACATAGAGTTCTCCATGCTAATGAGGTACCTAGAGGTCCAGAGGGTGTTCCAAATAAGCTTCCCTTCCCTGACATTCCTCCAGAAGGTATTTAATCTCAGGCCTACACTGAGAAGTGGGGTATGGTTCTATGTATCCATTTTCCACCATTAAAATAAACTGTTTAGAATCACAGACTGCCTCTTTTCATTGAGATCCACAGTGGGGCATCATGGAGAAGGCCTTCACCCATAGAGTGGCTGTCTAGTCTCTCATAGAAGGCTTTGCTGCACTCCCAGCTACAACGGCCACCAAGCCAACCACCATCACGTCAAGCCAAGGAATCTCCCTGCTGGGACAATCCTGATCTCCCCTTTTTCCCACTAGCCCTGTATTAGATGCAGCCTGTGGGCCCCCAACTCCATTCTCTGCTCTTCTGCAACTTCCAGTGGCACCTGGATTTCCAAGGGCCCGAGAGCCCCATAGCTCCTGACTTGTCACAGGCTCAGGAATCCCCTAGCCATCTCCAGCTTTCCCACGTCTCAGATTGTGCTTTCCCACCCCTTGAGTGGTGTTTCTGAGCTTCCCTGCAGCCCAAAATCTGCCTAGCAGCAGCGTGAGATAAGTACAATAAAACTCCCTGTGTCCAGCCACCCCAAGCAGCCATGCCTTGTTGGGGAGTGGAAGTGGGCCCACAACCCTACAAGTTCCACCCTAGTGTTTAATATAACAGGAAGCCTGGGCACTGACTAGCTCAGCTATCATCCAAGCCCAGTTCCAGGACTCTGAGTTGGCCCAACACAAAATCTGTAAAGGGTTGGGACCCATGAAAGGGTAAATCCTGCTTATCCAATGCTGCAAGATCTTCATGACACAGGGCAATGAGAGGATAACTGGGAAGAGTCCTGGTAAGGATCCAATATTGATGATGTCACAGACTCCAGAAAAAGTGAACAAGACCAAATGACTAACTGAAATGAACATTTGCAAGTAAAAAATGTGTAGACAGAGCAATATACTGTGGAACACACTGTGGCATTCTACAGCCTTCATGATGATATACTCTATGCTTTTGTGTGTGTGTGTGTGTGTGTGTGTGTGTGTGTGTGTGTGTGTATTTATTGGGAGGGAGTTGCAAAGGTGAAAGGTAGATATGAGGAGACATGGAGATGAACAGGACTGGGGTGTATGATGTGAAACTCAAAAAGGATCAATAAGTTAAAAATATAAGGAATCTAAGACTCATAAAGCCATTTTTTATTATTTTCCTGTATTAAAATTGGGCTTCTCACTGGAACTGTAGTTACCACGTACTTGCCTAGCATGTGGTATACCTTATAGTCTTCAGTATGCAAAAACAGTCACTGATCTTACATACTAGAGTATGAGAGGCCCTGTGTGAGACACTAGTCGTAAGTTCCTAGTTGAGTGACACCAGTCCCTAACGAGCAGTCTCTTAGCTCATCTATAGCTCACTATATATGCATAAATGAACACAGTGAGAAAAGTCACTAAGCACAGTCTAGTGCAAATTTACTGTGCAAATGTGTGTTGAATTGTTTTTCAATTTAGTGATTGTGGTAGTTCTCTTAAATCATAATGATTTGTGGATACTTTATTACACACAAATAACTGATATGAAATCTTGAGTACTAGAAAATGTAGCTCATAGAGGTTCCACACTTTTCTCAGGGCCATAAAGCTCAGGAAGTCCAAACCAAGGCTATAATATAAGTTATTATTTGAGGGAGCAGTTGTGGTTGTTTGTCATTAGCACTAGTAATTGTGATACCCCCAAAATGCTTTCAGTGCTTTTATGATAGGTCTACACTAAAGATAGATGTTGTGGAAAATACTGGAGCATGTGTGTGTATGTATGTATGTGAAACAATCCATTCTGTTGAACTGTTTTAAACTGGAAAATGCTATAAACATTTAGAAACAGAGAAACCCAAAGCGAAAAGCACTGCACGTGCCTTCACAAGCAGTTTTGATATGGTTGTTGTTGTCAGTGCCTCACTCAGAATATCTGTTCTGAACGATTTTTTGAGATCCTTTAGAAATATGAATTCTGGACAGCTGCTCTTATAGCAATGACAGTGCTAAATTAAAATGACATCCTGAACACCCATTCACAGAACAACATAAAAATAGTATTGCAATACAGAAATGAGAGTGACTAAATGTTACAGAAAATATTTTATTTTTGCATTTTTTAGAATAAAGATTTCATTATTCAGAAGCCAGTTTCTCATTCTAAACTTTGCTTTTTCAATCTTTTCTCTAAGGAGCATTCACATAATTTGTGAAAGTTATCATTGGCCTTACTTGTGAAACAGTATCAGAACAACTAAAAGAAATGAAAGGAACAGGAATATTTATAAGCTTCTTGGATTGAAACTGACATGGAGACTTTTGAAGGGAGCAGATATGACACAACATGTAGGCATGTGCCACAAGTCACCTGGTGAAAGGAGAAAAAATGAGTGATATCCAATGAGTACCTTCTTGAGTAAAATGTCTTAATATATACTAGAATCTCCAAAAAGCAAAGCTTATACATTTCTTTTGTGCATCATCCAGGAAAGAAATGAGCATAAATACCTATGTGTACAGACTCACTTGGCTATTCAGGTTATTGAAACAGCAAAATCACAACCAATTAAACTAAACTAAACTAGCTAACTAACTAACTAACTAACTAACTAACTAACTAAATAAATAAATAAATAAATAACATATAAAATGAAACATACTCAGCACTCAAAGGAAGCTAAGAAGTCCTAGGAGTGGAGAGGTTATCATTTAGTTTCAACAGAAAAAGAAAGAATAAAATCCAAATCAAAACAACCACCTGAAACTCAAAAGGCAAAACATGGAGTGCCTTTTGTGTTGGTCAATTATTCCTGAACATGTATCTGCCTTGGAGTTTGGTTGATGTACTTTCCATTGGAGAAAACTAATTTTAGTCTCTCCTAGAAGGAAAGAATCACTAATAGCTCCTTGGTTAAGGATGAGACTTGTTTTGGCATTTCAGTTTTGTTATATTGGTTTTTGTTTGCTTTTATTTTCATTTTTAAACATTTTTTTGTTTTGTTACTCTTTAGAGAGAAGGTGCATAAAGCTGGTTGCATAGAGAAGAGGGGAGGTTCTGGGAGGAGTTAGGAGAAAGAAAGGAATATGATAAAATATATAGTATGAATAATCTTAAGTAATGAGAAGGAAAACAGAAAGAGAGTTGATGACTGCATAATTTTATAGGTATTAAGAAGTGAAATTGTAGAAGACTCTCCATGTACATAGAATGTGCTATTTTAAACTCCTGGTAACATTAAGTGTATGAGTGGACTTGATTACCTCTGGTGCTTCTAAATGTGGAGTATGTAAAGCATGTGGATAGAGACTTAAAAGATAACATTCCAAAATCATTACTGGCCTAAAACTCTTCATCATGCTGAAAAAATAGATTAGTTGAAAAGTAATGGATTTTTTTTATTTTTACAGCAAATTAAAGGATTTTGTATTAACCAGCAATGCATTATATAAAATAGAATTTAGAGAATGATAAAACTCAAACTCTTACTAATTAAGTTTAATATCCACTTATCAGTGAGTATATACCATGTGTTGTCTTTTGTGACTCAGTTACCTCACCAGGATGATATTGTCTAGCTCCATCCATTTGCCTGTGAATTTCATGAAGTCATTGTTTTTAATAGCTGAGTAGTATTCAATTGTGTAAATGTACCACATTTTCTGTATCTACTCCTCTGTTGAGGAACATCTGGGTTCTTTCCGACTTCTGTCTATTATAAAAATGGCTGTTATGAACATAATGGGGCACGTGTCCTTATTACATGTCATGGGCCACATGAAGCTCAAGAGGAAGACCAAAGAGTCAATGCTTCAGTACTACTTAGTAGGGGGAAACAACATAATCAAGGTAAGTAGAGGATGGGAGGGACTTGGAAGGAACAAAAGAGTAGAAGGGGGAAAAAGTGGAAGAATCAGGTAGGGAAAGAGATTGAGGAGATGTACAGAGGGTTAGGAAAATGAACAGAGGTGTGTAGCAATGGAGGATGGGGAACTTGGAGTAGCAACCAGAAAGTCCCAGATGCTAGTAAAGCAAGAACCTCGCAGGTCCCCACGGGGATGACATTAGCTGAAATACCCCAAAAGGGGGATAGAGAACCTATCAAGACCATATCCAGAGGTTAGACATGCCCCCCTGGTGGAGGGATGGGGCAACCCACCCATCTCTAAAATTTTAATCCAGAATTGTTCCTGTCTAAAGGAAATACAGGGACATAGAATAGAGCAGAGACTGAAGGAAAGGTCATCCAGAGACTTCCCCACCTGGGGATCCATCCCATATGTAGACACCATCAGACTGAACACAGGGAACCCAATGGAGGAGTTAGGGGAAAGACTAAAGGAGCTGACGGGGCATTATCTGACATTAATGGGAGAGGAGGCCCTTGGTTCTGTGAAGGCTTGATGCCCCAGTGTAGAGGAATGCTAGGGCAGTGAAGCTGGAGTGGGTAGGTGGGTGGGGAAGCACCCTCATTGAAGCAGGGGGTGGATAGAGGTTTACTGCTCTTTCAGAGGGTACAGGTTCAATTCCCAGAATCCTGTGTAGTTCTGGGGGATCTGACCCCTCTGGCTCCTGTGGGTGTCTGTACAGACGTGGTGCACATAAATATTTACTAGCATGTGTGTGCATGCATATATACACATAAATAAAAACAAATGAATATTGGCCATCACTGGTGGTATATATCCTTAATCCAGCATTTAGGAAGCAGAAGTAGGCAGATAGTTACGATTTCCATGCCAGGAAAGATGCATGGTGAAGACCTCTATGAAAGTTAAGAAAAATAAGCTAATAAATAAGTACACCTTGAAAAGAGAAATTAGTTCTTTATCATGGAACTTAAACATATCTCTCTAACACCAATAGAGACTATGCTTTGGCTAATACGTATGTGGGCAGATTAAAGCTTATTAAAAGAAAGGCAGATAATAACTAAACTTGAGATGAAATAGCTGTCTTGAGTTAAAGTGTTCGTCATATAAAAATGTATTCATGTATATGTAAAGGCTGGGTGATCATTTGGAAGGGATATTTTCAAATGAGTCAAATCATTGATTGAATGGATATGTGAGTGATTTCTTGAGTGTCATCTAGCAAAGAGATTTCTGCAATCCTCTATGCTATTCTCTATCAGCTTACAGATTCCTTTATGGATTCAATAACTTTGGTTAATGCTATAATGGCACTGACAAACAGGTGCTCTATAGTGATTCTCTTCATTGTTTTAATGTTGAGCAGTTTCCAATTTTAATGTTAAAAGAAAATTAGTAAGTGTATATATGTATTTCAGGAAATGCAGAAGAGGCAGCAGAAAGAGTTTCATGCTCATCCATACTTTATTGTCTGTGAGAAACCTGATAAATGCTTTACCATATAAATCAGCACAACCCATCATTGCGAATGAATCATTGGGACCATATTAAATGAATATTGTATTTAATGAGAGACGTGGAAGCAAAGATGTAATGTAAGTGTATAAAGTTGGGAGGCAAGAAGAACACGTGACTTAGAGTGTCAAACTTCACTTATTATTGACAGTAAAAGCAGAACTATATGTTTGATTTCTTTTTAAAAGATTGAATAAGTTTCCATAGCATTAATTACATTTCTCTGCCACATGACTTCTCACCTTGTTTTCTATTCCATTCACTATTAATACATTGTATGGACTGCTGACCACCGTCTGGAATACAATTCTGATCTGATAAAACTAGAATGAACATTTTTGAAAGTCTTTTTTATATGTTGAAAATTAAACTTATATTTTATATGTTATTGTGCACCATTTAAAGCTTTATTTCAATCATATATCCCATAGTTTCTTACTTATCTCTCCCCTTCATTCATGCTGAATTTCAATTGCTTACCATAAGTTCCTTGTTCTTTACTGATTTTACTTTTGATATCATCTCCAGTCTGTGTGTAAGCATCTTACCCACTCATCAGAAAAGCTAATCAAGCTACTACGTTGCCAACCTAGATGTTTTAAACTTGTATTCCCCAAGACATATTTCTGCTCCTTAGCCATCATCATTTTCTTTTCTTTACTAACAGCTAAATCATTATTTTAAATTTCTTTTGTGTTAAATATGCTTTTTATTTTTGTCCTTTTCTTTTACCATTACATTGAACTATATAAAATTGGAGGTTTTCAGTTACTTTTGACTCACAGAAGCAACAATGAAGAAAAGAGAGAGGAAAAAATAGGGAGGAAAGAAATAAATAAAGAAAATAAAGGTTTGAAAAGAGAGAGAAGGAGCAAAGAAGGAAGAAAAGGAAGTGATACTCTAGTCTTTCTTTCTTCAGGTTTGTTTTGGTTCTTCAGATTAAGGTGGAATTCTAAGAAAGAAAATACGAATAATAAACCATCATAGGCATTGGAAAGTGTGGAGCAGAATTCTTTCCATTTGTTCTCTCTGTGTTAGGATACAAACTACTTAAAGGTAATAATCATGTAGCATATGTGGTGAACAGATCCCTAAGGAAAATCAACTCAGCATGGAAGACAAAAAAAGAAGATGCTACTGAGAAATGTCACATAAATGAAAGCTGAAAAGGCCTTGGTAGATGAGTTGAGCAACAGAAGATTGACGATCTGTTTATCCACAGGAATAAAAAAATCTTAACTAGAACATCAAGCAAGCAGATTGCTACCCCTCAAGCTCCAAGCCTCTAGGGCCATAGTTACTGAAATTTTCTTCCCCTTCCTCCACCTTCAATATATCAAACCATCCCAGGAATATAGGAAATAATGAATGACTTCCAAAGCTATTAGCAATATATTTAGAACATTCAAGCCTGCAAGGCATAGAAGTAAGAAGATTCTTTTTTAAGTTAAATGTCACTTAGAAACTTCTTACCAGCAGATCCTGGATCTGAAAAGCAGTTCTCTAGGTGACACACCTTTCATTTGGCCGTTCAGTCATCTGTTGACTTCTTGGTCTGGGGGTTAATAACACATGATTAAGAAGGAAAAATTCTCCCTTTGGAGGGAAAATTGAATTTCTGTCAGTCAATCCTTTTTACTTCAGGTTAAAGAAACTTCCTCAAAAAGAGGGCATACCCTAGCATCAGAAGTGTCAATCCCTACAATATTGATTAAGAACATTGGTTCTAACTTTTAAACTGAGTATTTCCAGTATGCCTCAAATGGAATTTTGCAGGCAGAAAAGATGCATAACATGCACATAGGAAAAGGAAGCTGTTGTACTGAGTTTTTATTGTTCAATGACATTACTTATGTTATAAGATTAGCAAAGATCTTACAGGCTTCAAAACATGACACTTTTAGTGGAGAAATGGAGACAACAACCCACTCATAAAACCTTTAACCCACAATTTATCCTGCCTATAAGATATGCAGGAATAAAGATGGAACAAAGATAGAGGGAATGACCAACCAATATCAGGCCCAACTTGAGACATACCCCATGTAAGAGAGACAACCCCTGATACTCTGCTTTGCTGCTGCACAGGAGCCTAGCATAACTGTCTCCTGAGAGGCTTCATCCAGGGCAGATGAAACAGATACAGAGACCCAGAGCCAAACATCAGGCAGTGGTAAGGAAGTCTTGTGAAAGAGTGGGAGCATAGAATTGAGCTAGCCAGAGGGGTCAAGGACACCACAAGGAGACCTACAGAGTCAATTTACCTGGACACACAGAGGATCACAGAGATTGAATCACCAACCAAAAAGTATGCAGGGGCTTTACCTAGGCTGCCTACACACTGGTAGCAGATGTGCAACTTGGTCTTCTTGTGGGTTCCCTAACAATTGGAACAGAGACTGTCTCTGACTTGATTGCCTGCTATTGGATCCCCTTCCTGTAACTGGACTGCTTGGTTGAGCCTCAGTAGCAGAGGATGTGCTTAGGCCTACTGTGACTGGATGACATAGGGTTGGTACACAAGTAGTGCCCAAGGGAGGCTTCCCTCTTCCTATGTGATAATGGGGGGAGGGATTTGTAAGTATAGGACTGGGAGGAGAGGAAAGAGGAGATGTGAGGTAGATGTAAAGGGAATAAACTATTTAAGTTAAATAAATAGTCATAGTACTCTCTGATTTCTATCATAGGACTTTTAATCAGAAGATTCCAGGGTCCAGCCTTTAGGCTGGACTTTTCATGTGTTGGTTATCCTTAAAGCAATGTAGCTCTGTGTGAATTGAAGGAGGGATGTAGCCTTGGGGTATCTTCTTGGAAGAGTTGTGGCTTGATGCTTATTTTATAAAACATCCTATTGATCTCAGAATCCTCTCCATGATGCGTGACTAACTTTGTCTTTAAAATCACTGTATTATTAACAAAGAGCTCAATAGCACTTCAACTAGCCAGAGTCTCAGTTCATGCCACAGTTGCTTACTGTCCAGGATGGAGATATAAGTTGGGGATGGGGCAATGTCATATAGTAGATGACAGGGAGAGCCCCAAACAAACTGGGATTTGATTTGTTGCTAGTACATTTACTAGCTCTGTGACCTTGGGCAAAGTTTTTAAGGTCTTGATGATTTAATTATCTTAACTGTAAGAGAGGATGAAAGCACAGAAATATCTCACAAAGTTGTTCGAGTGATAAATGAGATAAGCCATGTAAATTGTTTAGCAGAATGTCTACTCTCCATTTCTCTATAAAATAAAGGAACTTTTGTTGTAGAAAAACAACAGTTATTATGTGTAAATTATCTTGAAAAGGCTTAGGAACATAGTAAGTATAAAATTGCAAAGTATTCTTCAAGAGACAGTTGAAAGTTCCATGAAAAGAAAAACAAACACATACATTTCTTCATTAGCACAGGCAATTAGTGTTTTTAGGAGACTTGCCTTCTCTTTTCCCTAAGTTCTTCCATGCTTCATATAACATACCTTATAGGATTTTTTTATTTTGAATTTTTAATCTTCTATCCAGCTGCAGCTTTTCTGCCTGACAGTTTTTTTTTTCCCATTTCAATTCCTCAGTTCTTTCCAAATAATGAATAGTTCAAAATGGGTGTGATGGCTCATGCTGGTATTCTGTTATCTGGACAGTTGGAACTGCTATGAGTTCAAGGTATGCTAAAGCTACATGGTAAATTTCTGACCAGTCTAGTCTATAGAATCAGACCGTGTCTCAAAGTATCCCAGAAGAAGAACATTGGCAATAATGAGGGCAGAGGAAGAGGTCAAGAAGGAGAAAGGAGAGAGGGAGGAAGAGGTTAGAAAGAAGAGAACAGGGAGAAGACTATGATGACAATGGTGATGATGAGGATGACAATGATTTAGGGGAAATTTTACTAGAATCTTGAAAACATTTTACTTTCTCTCATATTAGCATTGATTTAGTTATGTAAATCATCTACTTGGAATGCCTACAACAAATTATTTTCATTTCCTTAGCATTGTATCATCCTCAAATTTCTAAAACTTGATCTCAAAATTCAATCCTTTCAGGAAAAATGTTTTTGATGGGACAATACAGCCTGTAAGTTAAGTATTCAGATTCTTCACTGGGAAATTCTTTGCTTTCAGTACTAATGCAAGCCCAGTACTCTATTGTCATTACCTAAGATAATTGTTGCAGCATCATGATACTGTCCCGTTTTTTTTTCTCTTTTAAGGCATTATTCATTAAAGTAAAGGTTTAAACTATCAAAACTATCCTTTTATTATTTTTAACCACTGTCTTGCCTATACAATACTATTTTATCTTCTTAAAATGACACAGACACTGATATTTGTAGATATACATACTGACAAGGATGTTTATAGTGTTTTATTATAAATTGTATTGGAAACGTTGTAAAAGGGAAATATTTGTCAGTGAGAAAGAAGTTTGCAAAATATATTGAATTTTAGAGATAAATAATGCCTGATATAGTTTTCATTTTTAATATTTTATATTCTGTTTTCTGCTCCAGCATGCATTATGATACCTTGTTTATATAGTAGGTTAAAAAAAGGATGATTAGCTATAAATCGATAAAGGAAATAATTTTGCAGTATGTGATGAGTAGGTGATGAGATAAGTTTAAGACAGCTCTAATTGTGACTTAGTAAAACCAAATATATGAAACTACTGGGTATTTATATCTATACTTAAATCTACGAGTATAGAATGATGCAACAAGATTTTAAAAATGATTGTTGTGGAATGATTTGGATGTATGTTGTATAAATTTGAAGTAATTTGTGACAATAAAGTTAACACCTACTAAGATGTTAAAAATGAGAGCTTTGATTTCAAGATAGAAGGATATATTTGCATATTTATCGTACTAAGACTGAATGAGATTATACATCCAGGAAAAAGTGCATGTCACACTCACTAGTTTATTGCATTAATATATGCTTTCTTTTGGGGAATGACAGTCCTCAACTAAAGGACGTATTATATCTGGAAATTTAAATTTCTACTCAATATCCCAGTTAGTCTGAATTTTGTCTCTTCAGATATGAGCCAAGAAAATTCAATTAAGTGAAATTAATTTGCCTAAATTTTACCCCTTCATTCCTTGTATGCTATTAAATATTCTATAATTCTATAATATATAATAAGTATATATGAGTGATATGATAATAATAGCATGAACATTATAAAATATCACTTTATTATGTATAACAGTAGCTCATCATACAAGACCAATATAGATTATTTTTGAATCAAGCATTAACATATTATAAGTGAATTCAATCTCAAAGAGAAATTCCACCTTTGTTTTGATGAGGTAGATCACTTCCTCTACCCTCCCAAAATTTATAAACCAGCTACAAAACTAAAGCTATTATCTCTCCTACCATTATTTTTCACTTGTGTGCAACAGTCTTTAGTTTTTGGAAGAAGATATATTGAAAACTGAAATAAAATATTTTTATTTTTAAATTTTGAGGGCACATATGTGTTTTCTTCTTATTTTTATTGGAAAAAATAGTTACAAGAGAAATATCATTTGATAATAAATAAACCTTAAAAACAGTGGTAAAAATAATACATTGTAGGAGATATTTAATTTCAGAAGACCCCTTACAGTTTATTTATAGATTTTTCAAGATAAATAGGACAAGAAATGTAAAAATACAGCTTTGTATCTACAATACATAACAATATTTGTAGATATAGGAAATGAAAAATACTCAAATATCTTGCACAGCTCTTAATATGCTACCTTAGCTAGTAATTCTTCACAATGGAGATTTATATGTATTATTATATCAATATAGAAAAATGAGTAGTACCAATTTTTTAAATACAATTCTTATTCTGCAATTTTTCAAACTAATATTAAAGTTATATCATATTGCCTTAGTTGTTTTCTTTTTATTGTTTGATAAGCCACTATGATCAAGGCAGCTAACAGAAGAAATTGTTTATTGGCAGCTTCTAGTTTCAAAGGATGACTCTATGACTATCATGTCAGGAAACATGGCATGAGACAGGCAGTCCTGGAGTTAGAGATGTACCTCAGATTCTACACTCTTATCCATGTGTAGGGATCAGAGAGACTGAGGCAGTAATAATGATGTGAGATTTAACATCTTTAAAGTCCACCTCTCCCTTCTGACATACCTCTTTCAACAAAGTCATATATCCTCTACCTAAGTCCACAATCTAATATGTGTTTATCAAAAGACACTGTTATTTCCCCTAGAACTCTGTATAATATAGTTTACCATTCTGCATTATACTTGATTGTTGTCTAAGTTTTCTTTATTCTGCTTTATTAAAATATACAGTGTTTTCCTCTAGATTCAGAAATAACTATTCATATATATTGTGCATGTTTGACAGCCATCATTTAAACCACCACACACAGATTCAATTTTACAACAAGTATTTTTTTTTCAGATCAATGCCTGCTCCTGGAAAAATATTCTGTTATTGTTTTGTGACATTGATATCTCATTCCTCTCCGAATTAGGGGGGCAGTCAATCTCTTCTAGAGAACTAGTCTAAATGTAAACATAGTTAATGGCCTTTGAAAAATATTCACTCATTTATTAAGTCAATAAATACTTAATGATCACTGGTGATGTTTAAAGTACATTTGAGTAAATGAGTAACTCTAATGAAATTCAAAATGTGCTCAGGGTTATAAATGGTACAAATAAGATGCTATTGAACTACACAGAGAATAGTGATTACATTAGGAAGGTACTTCATTGAGAATAAATTTTGAGCTTACTACAAAATTTCTATAGAAGAAAATGTAATAGCATTGGAAATGGTAATTTCTGTTTGAATGAATTAAAATTTAGATCCTGTAAATGATAGAATAGACAGTCAGAAACAAAATAAGAAACAATGTCTACAGGGCATTCCACTGATGAGACTTTGGAGGTTAATTGCTGCAATGTCAGTCTGTACCACTATTATGACAATGGAACCTAGATCATTGGGAAAATACAAATAGGATTCAGATCGATATTCAGGACAAAAGAACTAGTATTTACCAAAAATTACTGTCATTTCCCATAAAACTCTTTATAATTAATTTACTTTCCTGCAGTATGTTAGATGGTTAAATAAGTTGTCTTTTCAGTACTAAAATTTACAGTGATATAGTCTAGACATAGGTAAGAGATAGTATCTAAATTGCTTCACTCTTAAATCCAAAAGAATAACAAATGATTGCCACCTAGGAAAGCCAAGATATCTTTAATATTATTATTACATTGTTTAAAGATTGTATTTTTATTTTTTATATTTTTTTATTGGATGATTTATGTACATTTCATATGTTGTCCCTTACCCCATCTCCCACCCACCCAGGAACTCCCTATCCCCTCACCCCTCCTCCTTCTTCTCTGCTGATGTAACCCCTAACTCCCCCCCACTTCCACCTCCCCACTCTCAAATTACCACACCCTGGGGTGTCCAGCCATCATGAGTTCAAGGATCTCTTCTTCCACCTATGGCCAGTAGGGCCCTCCACTCTTACATATTCAGCTGAAGCCTTGGATCCCTCCCTAAGTGCTCCCAGGCTGGTGGTTTAGACCCTGGGAGCTGTGGTTGGTTGGTATTGTTGCTCTCCTCATGGTACCTCAAACCCTTTCAGCACCTTCAGTCTTCACTCTAACTCCTCCATTGAGAACCCCATTATCAGTTCAATGGTTAGTTGTGAGCATCTGCCTCTGAATAAGTCAGACTCTTGCAGACCTCTGAGGAGACATCCATATCAGGCTCTTATCAGCATGCAATTCCTGACTTCCACATCAGCATCTACCTTTGGTGACTGCACACGGGATGGATACTCAGGTGGAATGGTCTTCAGACAGCCCCTCCTTCAGGTTCTGTCCCTCACTTTGTCTCCATATTTGCTCCCTTGAGTATTTTGTTGCTCCATCTAAGGACTGAATCACCCCAACTTGGTCTGCCTTCTTCATGAGCTTCATGTGGCCTGTGAGTTGCATCTTGGGCATTTCAAGGTTCTGGGCTAATATCCAATAATCAGTGAGTGAATACCATGTGTGTTCTTTTGTGATTGGCTTACTTCACTCAGGATGGTAATTTCTAGTTCCATCCATTTACCTAGGAAACTCTTGAATTCATTGCTTTTAATAGCTGAGTAATACTCCATTGTGTAAATATACCACATTTTTTTAATCCATTCCTCAGTTCAAGGACATCTGGGTTCTTTCCAGCTTCTGGCTATTAATAAGGCTGCTATGAACATAGTTGAGCATATGTCCTTGTTATATGTTTGAGCATCTTCTGGGTATATGCCTGGGAGTAGTATAGCTGGATCCTCAGGTAATGCTATGTCCAACGTTCTGAGGAACCGCCACAATGATTTCCAAAGTGGTTGCACCATCTTGCAGTCCAACCAAGAATGGAGGAGTGTTCCTCTTTCTCCACACCCTTGCCAGCATCTACTATCACCTGATTTTTTAATTTAGCCATTCTGACTGGTATGAGATGGAATCTCATGGTTGTTTTCATTTGCATTTCCCTGACAACTAAGGATACTGAACATTTCTTTAGGTGCTTCTGGGCCATTCAAGGTTCCACCTTTGAAAATTCTTTGTTAAGCTCTATACCCACTTTTTTAATAGGGTTATTTGGTTGTCTGGAGTCTAATTTCTAGAGTTCTTTGTATATATTGGATATTAGCCCTCTATCAGATGTAAGATTGATAAAGATCTTTTCCCAATTCATTGGTTGTTGTTTTGTCCTATTGACAGTGTCCTTTGCCTTACAGAAACTTAGCAATTTTATGAAGTCCCATTTGTCAATTCTTGATCTTAAAGCATATGCCATTGGTGTTCTGTTCAGGAACTTTTCCCCTGTGCCCAAGTATTCGAGGCTCTTCCCCACCTTCTCTTCTATTAGTTTCAGTGTATCTGGTTTTATGTGGAGGTCCTTTATCCACTTAGACTTGTACAAGGAGATAAGAATGGATCAATTTGCATTCTTCTATATGTTGTCCTCCAGTTGAACCAGCACCATTTGTTGAAAATGCTGTCCTTTTTCCACTGGACAGTTTTAGCTCCTTTGTCAAAGATCAAGTGACCATAGGTGTGTGGGTTCATTTCTGGGTCTTCAATTCTATTCCATTGATCTTCCTGCCTGTCTTTGTACCAATACCAAGTAGTTTTTATCACTATTGCTCTGTAGTACAGCTTGAGGTCAGGGATGGTGATTCCTCTAGAAGTTCTTTTATTGTTGCAAATAGTTTTCTCTATCCTGGGTTTTTTGTTATTCCATATGAATTTGAGAATTTCCTTTTCTAACTATGTGAAGAATTGAGTTGGGATTTTAATGGGGATTGCATTGAATCTGTAGATTGCTTTTGGCAAGATGGCCATTTTCATTATATTAATCCTTCCAATCCATGAGCATGGGAGATCTTTCCATCTTCTGAGATCTTCTTCTATTTCTTTCTTCAGGAACTTGAAGTTGTTGTCATACAGGTCTTTCACTTGCTTAGTTAGATTCACACCAAGGTATTTTATATTATTTGCAACTATTGTGAAGGGTGTCATTTCCCTAATTTCTTTTTCAGTCTGTTTATCTTTCATGTAGAGGAAGGCTACTGATTTGTTTGAGTTGATTTTATAACCAGCCACTTTGCTGAAGTTGCTTATCAGGTTTAGGAGTTCTCTGGTGGAAGTTTGGGGGTCACTTAAGTATACTATCATATCATCTGCAAATAGTGATATTTTGACTTCTTCCTTTCCTATTTGTATCTCTTTGACTTCTTGTTGTGGTCTAATTATTCTGGCTAGGACTTCCAGTACCATACTGAATAGGTAGGGAGAGAGTGGGCAGCCTTGTTAGTCCCTGATCTTAGTGGAATTGCTTCAAGTTTCTCTCCATTTAGTTTGATGTTGGCTACTGGTTTGCTGTAAATTGCTTTTACTATGTTTAGGTAGGGGCCTTGAATTCCTGATCTTTCCAAGACTTTTATCATGAAGGGATGTTGAATTTTGTCAAATGCTTTCTCAGCATCTAGTGAGATGATCATGTGGTTTTTTTTCTTTGAGTTTGTTTTTATAGTGGATTACATTGATGGATTTCCGAATATTGAACCATCCCTGCATTCCTGGGGTAAAACTTACTTGATCATGATGGATGATTGTTTTGATGTGGTCTTGGATTCTGTTTGCAGAATTTTATTGAGTATTTTTGCATTGATGTTCATAAGGGAGATTGGTCTGAAGTTCTCTTTCTTTGTCGGGTCTTTTTTTTTTTTTAAGGAGAAATGACTTTATTTTCATTCACGATCCCAGGGCACAGGCCCTCATTGTGGGGAAGTCAAGGCAGAAGCGTCTAATAAGTAGTCATAAGAAGAAAACTATAAATGTATTCATGCTTGCTTGTACTTAGCTTCATTTCTCCATTCTTTTACAGTTCAGGACACCCTGCCTCAGTGGTGGCATGGTTCACAGTGGGCTAGGTCTTTCCAGATGATTAACCTAATTTCCCATGCCTACAGGCAAAGTCAAAGTAGACAAACTCTCACGGAGTTTCTCTTCCCAAGATTCTAGTTCATCTGAGGTTGACAATTAAAGTTAACCACCACAATAGTATACGATAAAGCACTTTGTGACACACAGACTCTTTGTCAGGTCTTTGTGGGGTTTGGGTATGAGTGTAATTGTAGCTTCATAGAACGAATTGGATAGGGTTCCTTCTGTTTCTATTTTGTGGAATTGTTTGAAGAGAATTGGTATTAGGTCTTCCTTGAAGGTCTGATAGAAATCAGCACTAAAACCATCTGGTCCTGGGCTTTTTTTAGTGGGGAGACTTTTAATGAATGCTGCTATTTCCTTAGGGGTTATGGGACTATTTAGATGGTTTATCTGCTCCTGATTTAACTTTGGTACCTGGTATCTGTCTAGGAAGTTGTCCATTTCATCCAGGTTTTCCAGTTTTGTCGAATATATGCCTTTGTAGTAGGATCTGATGATTTTTTGAATTTCTTCAGTTTCTGTTGTTATGTCTCCCTTTTCAGTTCTGATTTTATTAATTTGGATATTATCTCTGTGCCCTCTGTTTAATCTGGCTAAGGGTTTATCTATGTTGTTGATTTTCTCAAAGAACCAGCTCCTGGTTTTGTTGATATTTTGTATTGTTCTTTCTGTTTCTATTTGGTTGATTTCAGCCCTGAGTTTAATTATTTCCTGCCTTCTACTCCTCCTGGGTGTATTTGCTTCTTTTTGTTCTAGAGCTTTTAGTTGTGCAGTCAAGTTGTTAGAGTGTGCTCTCTCCAGTTTCTTTTTGTTTGCATTTAGAGCTATGAGTTTTCTTCTTAGCACTACCTTCATGGAGTCCCACAAGTTTTGGTATGATGTGTCCTCATTTTCATTGAATTCTAAAAAGTCTTTAATTTCTTTCTTTATTTCTTCCTTGAGCAAGTCATCATTGAGTAGAGAGTTGTTCAATTTCCATGTGCAAGTGGGTTTTCCATTGGTTTTGTCATTATTAAAGACCAGTCTTAGTCCATGGTGATCTGATAAGATAAAAGGGATTATTTCAATCTTTTTGTATCTGTAGAGGCCTGTTTTGTGACTAATTATATGCTCTATTTTGGAGAAGGTACCATGAGGTGCTGAGAAAAAGGTATATTCTTTTGTTTTAGGATGAAATGTTATATAGATATCTGTTAAGATCATTTGGTTCATAACTTCTGTTAATGTCAAAGTGTCTCTGTTTAGTTTCTGTTTCCATGATCTGTCCATTGCTGAGAGTGGGGTGTTGAAATCCCCCACTATTATTGTGTGAGTTGTAATGTGTGTTTTGAGCTTTAGTAAAGTTTCTTTTATGTATGTAGGTGCTCTTGTATTTGGAGCATTGATGTTCAGAATTGAGAGTTCACCTTGGTAGATTTTTCCTTTGATGAGTATGAAGTATCCTTCCTTAAATTTTGATTAATTTTGGATGAAAGTCGATTTTATTTGATATTAGAATGCCTACTCCAGCTTGTTTCTTGGGACCATTGGCTTGGAAAATTGTTTTCCACCCTTTTATTCTGAGGTAGTGTCTGTCTTTGTCACTGAGGTGCGTTTCTTGTATGCAGCAAAATTCTGAGTCCTGTTTGTGTATCCAGTCTGATAGTCTGTGTCTTTTTATTTGGGAATTGAGACCATTGATGTTAAGAGATATTAAGGAAAAATGATTATGGCTTACTGTTATTTTTGTTATTAGAGGTAGAATTATGTTTATATAGTTATCTTCTTTTGGGGTTGTTGGAAGATTACTTCCTTGCTTTTTCTAGGTTGTAGTTTCCCTCCTTGTGTTGGCGTTTTCCATCAATTATCCTTTGAAGTGCTGGGTTTGTGGGAAGATATTGTGCAAATTTGGTTTTGTCATGGAATATCTTGGTTTCACCATCTATAGTGATTGAGAGTTTTGCTGGGTATAGTAATCTGGGCTGGCAATTGTGTTCTCTTAAGGTCTGTATGATGTCAGTCCAGGCTCTTCTGGCTTTTATAGTCTCTGGTGAGAAGTCTGGTGTAATTCTTATAGGTCTGCCTTTATATGTTACTTGGCCTTTTTCCCTTACTGCTTTTAGTATTTTTTCTTTGTTTTGTGCATCTGATGTTTTGATTATTATGTGACAGGAGGTATTTCTTTTCTGGTCTAGTCTATTTGGTGTTCTGTAGGCTTCTTGTATGTTTATGGGCATCTTGTTCTTTAGGTTAGGGAAGTTTTCCTCAATAATTTTGTTGAAGATATTTACTGGCCCTTTAAGTTGGGAATCTTCATTCTCATCTATACCTATTATCCTTAGGTTTGGTCTTCTCATTGTGTCCTGGATTTCCTGGATGTTTTGAGTTAGGAGTTTTTTGCATTTTGCATTTTCTTTGACAACTGTGTCAATATTTTCCACCGTATCGTCTGCATTTGAGTTTCTCTCTTCTATCTCTTGTATTCGGTTGGTGATGCTTGCATCTATGTCTCCTCATCTCTTTCTTAGGTTTTCTATCTCCATGGTTGTCTCCCTTTGAGCTTTCTTTATTGTTTCTATTTCCATTTTCAGATCATGAATGTTTTTGTTTAATTCCTTCTTTGTGTTTTCTTGCATTTCTTTAAGGGATTTCTGTGATTCCTCTTTAAGGGCTTCTACCTGTTTACTTGTACTCTTCTGTATTTCTTTAAGGGAGTTACTTATGTCCTTCTTATAATCCTCTATCATCATCATGAGAAGTGATTTTAATTCTGAATCCTGCATTTCCAGTGTGATGGGGTGTACAGGGCTTGCTATATTGGGAGAACTGGTTACTGATGATGCCAAGTAACTTTGGTTTCTGTTGCTTATGTTCTTGTACTTGCCTTTCACCATCTGGTTAACTCTAGTGTTACCTGCCCTCACTGTGTAAGACTGGAGTCTGTATTTCCAGTTATCTTGCTTGTGGCAGAGCTCCTCAGAGTCCAGATGTCTCTGTGGTCTTATGATCCTAATCCCCTTGGTGGAAGAACTCCTGGGACTCAGGCTACCTCTTGGATCTGGAAATCCTTCTGCTCTGGATGCAGTGGTTCCTCTAGGATGGCTCAGGATATGATGTCTCCCAAGTGCAAACCACCTTGGTGTCTGCTGCTCTGAGTGCAGTGGCTCTGTGGCTGCTCTGAGTGCAGTGGCTCCTCTAGGATGGCTCAGGTTTCAGTAACTCCACAGGAGCAGACTAACTCTGTGTCTGCCCCAGCCCAAAGGACCAAGCAGGGAGGAAGGGAAGTGGAATTCCGGAGAGGTGGGGTTTGGGTAGCTGGTGTGTCCTGAATGTCCCTGGCTCCCAGATGTATCTCTGGGGCTTAGGGAGTGAGATGGAATTCTTACAGGCTGCTCTGAGTACAGTGGCTCCTCTAGGATGGTTCAGGATTCAGTATCTCCACAGGAGCAGACCAATTCTGTGTCTGCCCGAGCCCAAAAGACCGGGCAGGGCTAAAGATTGTTTTACTCAATTATAACTTGTTGTCATTAAAAGTTGTCATTAATTATTTTATTTGCTGTATTATTATGTATCAACTAGACAAAACAGTTTTGGAGGCCAAACTCTATTACTTTGTAGAATAATCCTAAAGGAAGGGATTATATATATTCTAATCAAGAAGAAATATTTTAAAATGGCATTGGGGGTCTTAATATTTAATTACAAATGTTAATTATATTTAATACAGGGCTGGAGAGATAGCTCAATAGTTAAGAGCACTAACTGCTCTTCCTGAGGTCCTGTGTTCAATTCCCAGCAACAATATGGTGGCTCACAACCATCTGCAATTGGATCTGATGTCCTCGACTAGTGTGTTTGAAAGCTATAGTGTACTCATACAAATAAAATAAAATAAACTTTAAAAATAAAATAAAAGAAGAATATAATACAATCAAGCAGCATACTTTCTAATTCTATGGCTTCTAAATAAATTCGTGTTCACCTGTCTTCTCAACAGCAGATCAAATTTGTTTTCCCTTCCCTTTCTGTCACATCAACAAATGCTCTTTACTTAGTGAAACAGAACTTTGTCATCCATAGAGTTCTTATGAGTATTAAGGATTCTTAATTTAGAATTTTGGGGGTGTTATCTTTGGCTGCAAATAATTTAACAATCCTCTCTACCTTTTAATTCATCATTCAGTTGCAGTCAGTCTACAAGGTGGAAAAATCAGAACATAAATAAGGATTCTATAGATGAAATATGTGTAAGTGGACTTTTGATCTAGAATAATTTTTGTTTATGAAGAACAGGTTCTGTTAACAAATTAAACCTGAAACCTGAACAAGTTGTATGGAATTTCTAATGGTAAAGCATTCAGTGATTGAACAACTTGCTATGTATTCTCTAAGTTGTATATTCCATTCTGTGCACTCAGTATCAACAAGCAACTGCTATTTATTTTACACTTCAGTCCAAATATGCTTACCACATCTTCCACTCTTGGCCTGTTAAATACTTTGTTTTACTTAGTGCTTTGTGCTTATCAACCATGAATGACTCATGCCAATACTGAGTGTTACTTATGGTACCAGAGTGCTTTTAAATCCATTTCTCTATTTCCTTATATTGTATGTTAAACTTTTTCTAAAAGGGCTATACTCATTTGATATTTATGTTGTGAAGCTAAATAATATTTATCCTTCTTCATTAAACAGGAGAGTCGTAAGAGGCTTATTTAATTGGTAAGCTCATTGGCTGTGACAATCTCAAACAAAGTAAACTTTATTATCCTTGACTCAATGAATAATATAGAGAAGAAGTAAAGAACACTAAAGTTTAGAAACATAACATAGCAATATATAGATTAAAGAGATAAGAGGGTTTTAATATTGCCTCAGTCCCTTTGGGACTGGAAAAGCAAACCATATTGCCAGGGGAAGAGAAATATGAAACTAGAACTTCATAAAAATAAGCTATAACTATTCAAAATTACCTAGTATGGAAACACTTTGCTTTTACCTGATTATAAACTAAAAAAATCAAGAGGCATTAGTTCTATTGGTAGTACCAATTTCCAAACATTATTGATAATAGTGTCAAGCAGTGTTAGTTCTGCCCACTGATGTCAACAATTACATTTTCCTTGGCCCAGCTACCTGTCCTGTTTTTGTAGTAGTTCTTGATGGCTGTTACTGAAATGTAGCACTCTATTACTATCTTCAACTAATCAGAATTTGGTTTTGTTATTCACTAAAGAGAAGCTATTACAAAACTATATTTCATACTCTCCTGGGGCAAAAAATGGGCTTAATAAAGACCTGTAATCATTAAAGGCCTGTTTTCATAGATTTCTTGTGTTTTTCACAAATTTAAATCATTCCAAGATATTGCCTTCTTCATACCATTTATACTTTTTATTTTGCTTCCTAGCAATGAGTGGGAAATGAAATAGAAATGGCAGGATAGAGATGTAACCACTGTCCTTAAGAGACCACATGAAGAGAAACTTGTTCTTGGTACATAATACAAAAGAAGAAACATAAAGACCAATGTAGCTACAAATCCTTCGATCTTGTGGTTTGAATAAAAGTGGCCCTCATATGTTCATGTTTT
>NW_021604563.1:2015698-2094532 GCF_004785775.1 Grammomys surdaster
AAAAAAAAAAAAAAAAAAAAAAAAAAAAAAAAAAAAAAAAAAAGCGACAACACATCCCCGCAAGCCCACTCGCTCGCCCACTCTCCCGCCCTCCCTCTGTCCCTCCCTCCCTCCGTCCCTCCCTCCCTCTCTCTCTCTCTCTGTCTCTCTCTTTCTTTCTTTTACTCTCTTATTCTGTAATGAGCTACTTCTCTAGAATTATGTCTGCCTGTGTCATGCTCTCTGTCATGATAACAATGAGCTAAGCGTTTGACACTGTAAGCACACCTCGATTAGCTATTTTCTCTTATAAGCATTGCCTTGGTCATAGTGTGTTGTCACAGAATAGAGCAGTGACAACAATATCAACCAATATGTTTTTGACCTAAGACCTACTCCATGATATGGAAGTCATACCCAACACTGCTTGAGTGACCGAGAACCTGAGTCTAGCTACCCCAGCACTCTTGAGGAATACCAAATACTAATGTTCTAGTAAAGGAACATAGCAATAAAAAGACTTCTGATGATATTCAACTATACTCATAGATCAATACCTTGCACAGCTATCATCAGAGAAGCTTCTTCTTGCAGCAGATGAGAACAAATACAAAGACCCACAGCCAGACATCATGAAGAGAGTTAGAGGCTTTGGAACACTCAGCCTTAAATGGAATGACTCCATCAAACCTCTCTCCTCAGGGCTTACAAAACCCTGCAAAAGAGGAGGCAGAAATAATGTAGGCATCAAAGTTGGACCAACATACATAGGAACTCATAGAGACTAAGGCAATATTCACAAGACTTGAATGGGCCTTCATGGGCTTATACCAAAAAGGGGTCCTGGAGCTGAAAGGAGAAGTGAACGAAAGACCTCATCCGTAACCCAGAACTTGTCAACAGTTGATAATCACTTGCAAACAGAAATTTAATTCCCTCTAAAGGACTCTCCAGGGAAACAAATGATTCTCAAGGCTAGGTCATATGCCCCCTTGTATACGGGCAGTAGAAAATTAATTCAATGGTATATTTAGAGGTTACTTGTCTTATAGAGGTTACTTGCCTTAAACTGTCATGACAAAGCTGTTTTTGCTGTAGTTCTGTATTTATACACTACATGTTCTTCATGTATATATTATGACAACCTATTTTGTGTTTTAAGGGTCTCCTAAGGGTATAAACAAGTGGATCTTTGTTTTCTCTGCTTTATCTTAGGTTCTTTAGCTTCAGTTTATTTTGTCTTATTCTGATTTGTTTTTACATGCACATATTTCATTGTATTTAAATAAAATCATATTACCTTTAAATTCTTAAGGTGAAGTTAGGAAAGGCTGGTATGGAATAATGATAACTAATTATAAACATAATGCTATTATTAATAATAGAGGTATAGTATAAAGTTTATATTTATTGCCCACTGCAAGTTTTCAGCATAGTCAGAGCCCTTTACTTGCTTATGTCATTAAACAATAACTTCTTAGGATAGGAATTATCATTTCCATTTATAGAAGGAAGCTGTAGTCACAAAGAAGTAGCAGAAAGTTAAAGAACTAAGTAGAGAAAGAAGATATTTTTGATACTAAAATCTCAACTTCTATGAACTTTTCTACCTTAAAATTAGCATAGTTATCAACTTTCAGTTCTTATGTACATGGGTCTAATAATACATCAGTACAAAGAAAAATTTGATGGAGATGAAAGAGTAAAGGAAAGTGAAAAGGAAGCCATCATTTTTGTCTGCTGTTCTCAGCACTATTGCTTTATATAAATATTTTATCTTCATAACAATCCAGAGACATTCTTTCATTCCTATCTATCTATCTATCTATCTATCTATCTATCTATCTATCTATCATCTATCATCTCTCTCTGACATTTTAGGAAACAGAGGTTCAGAGAGATTAAGTAAATTGTCTAAGATCACAGAGATAGCAAGTATTCAAACCAGAACACAAATTCATCCTGAAATATAGAAATACTTGATTGTTAGCCTCTTCAAATATTTTTCCAAGAAAAAGTATATAAAGGTAACAGATTTTCTATTTTTAACTCTCTTATAGGTTTTCATTTATTTGTTTTTGGTGGTGGATGAGTGAGTACAAATATATTTGACAATGGAAGTATAAAATCCAATGGAAACCTCCACAGTTTTTGAATGTCTATTTTAACTATACAGAGAAGTTCATAGGTTTTGAGTCTGGTTTCTGGTATGTGGTGTTGATCTAGATATTTAATCTCAATTGGAAGTTACTACCCCACCTTTGATAATTCAGTTCCCAGATAAAAAACATACAATTTTTATATTAATAATAAGCTTCAATCAGCACTAAACCTGGGCAGATATCTAACCATCATACTGTTATGCCTACTTTCCTATCAATAATCCTGACTCATAACTTGCTATTTTCCATGTGGGCTGATCTTAACTCCAATTGGCCAGACCTCATGTCCATGCATTCATAACTCACCTACCTCATGACATCTCTCCTGTCTCCACTTTCTTCCCTCTCTCCTTTGTGGTCTCTCTCCAGAACAGAAACCAGGAAACCCAAACTCTCCTCTCTCTCTCTTCTTCCCTGATATTGGGTGTAGGAATCTTTATTCACTAATCAGGGAAAACTTTGGGGGCAATGTTACACAGCATCATTTAGGTATATGCAGGCTCTCTCATCCCTGGGGTCAACCAGGCCTTGAGGGCCAGTATTTAGCATTGTAATACACAACAAATGATCAAAACACAGCAGTGTGATGCTTTATAAGTTTTTTTTTATAATAAAGTTAGTTAAAAAATTTTTTTCATTTTCAGTCCTCTTTCTTGGGAATTACTCTAGGTTGCCAATACATACATTTTCTTGTTTTTCTGTTAATTGAGTATGTCAAAGGAGAGAAAAAAGATGGAAGAATAAAGGCAGAAGGGAAGGGAGAAATGGAGATTAAAATTAAAGAAAAATGTATAGTAAATATAGAATCATATCAATCATGATCTCAATAAACCATGAGACCTTCTATTTTGATAATGTTATAACACTTCACGATTATTTTTAGTTCACAGACTTACTTGATTTCTATCTAATAAGAGTGATATTAATTTCAATAATTCAGCTGGTATTGTCTTCCTTTACAAAACATCTCTGGCCTCTGAGAGATCAAATCATTAGAGAAGCACAGTGTTGTATTTACAGAGATTGACTAGAGTATTTTCCTCCATGCTTCAATTTCTTTACTTCAATTACTGTGGTTTTAATCCTCTACATTGACCTCACTGGATTCCCTGTCTTTTGAAAATGACTTTATTAAAGTTTCTCTTGTTTATTATAAAACTAAAAATAGTACTCAGAAGATCATTTCATAGCTCCCCAACTTTGTCTAAGCTCCCATTTTATAGCTAGGATTATACATATTTTACTTTTCTATTATTGCTGTACTTAAGGGAAATGGGTGATTTTTTGAGGGCATAACAGAATATATGTATAAAACAATATTAAATGATAAGGAAAGGTGAGTCATGGGAGACAAATATAGAGCCAGCAGTAGATAAATACAATGGAGGACATAGGCTTGTCATACAGTTGTCTTGGTCATTCTTCTGCATAAGGGATCTATGACTAGTCTTCTTCAATACATATGTACTCATTCTTTTTTATTTCAATGTGCTTTGGATTGTGGGTTGTGAATCTTGCAATAAATCAGAAACTTATACACTGTTTCCCTTCCTAATACTGATGAGTGATGTTTTCTGAGAACTCTAGGTATCAATATACTGCTGCTTTAAAATTTTGACAGGATTTCTAGCTTTTGATTAAAATATTAAAATAGTGTTTAAATTTCTAAGGAATTCTTCTAAAATAGCAGCAACTTTGAAAGTGGGTTAAATAACATACATTCTTCAATTCACATGAAATTTGATCAGATTGAATGTTATTTCAACAAAAAATACCAGAGAAAGTTAGTAAGAAACATGTCAAAAATTATTGTGAGATGTTGCATATATGAAGATGAAGGAAATGATTAAATATTTGGAGAGCTTTATATTTCATTAAAATATTTTGAGGATGAGGAAATATCAATTACTAAACAGTTAATCAATACATATGGATTACTAATTATATGCTGAGCAGCTCTTTTGATATTTCTTCCTTTGAAGTCCATCTTTCAGTAGAAGTAATATATGATAAATTAATAATGCAAAATAATGTCAATTCATGATAACTACCTTCAAGGAAAAAAAATAAAGCTGGTTAAGAGGACAACAGCACAATAAATGAAGAAAGGGAGAGGGTGAATTATTTGGGACAGTTCAGATATTCTTGCCCAAATTTTTGAAAACCCATTTACTGAAAATAGTTCTACCATATGTTTATCAGACAACCCACTGGAAATATATCATTGTCCATACCCCCTAAAAAGCTTGATTCTCCCTCCCTCAGTGGCTATCAACTGCAAATAGTTCCTGAGTATAGGTTGGGTCCTAGGAAGAATTTACCTCATTTATAGTGGTTTGTATACATCACATAGTATCCTTGTATACAACACATTGGTCAACACTCCTTTTTCCCATTAATGGACTGTTAAGTTACATCGTATCTTGGTACATCAAAAATCCCATTAATGTGTCAATTAATTTCTTTTTGTGTAATATTTAGTAGTTTAATTATTGGATTGTATGGTACTTCTATTTCTTTTAAACCTACCTTCCATCTTTCCTTCCTTCCTTCCTTCCTTCCTTCCTTCCTTCCTTCCTTCCTTCCTTCCTTCCTTCTTTCCTTCCTTCCTTCCAAGCTCCTTCCTTTTTTCTTTCTGTCTGTATTTCATTCTCCCTGTCCCTGTCCCTATCCCTGTCCCCTCCCCTTTCTCCTCCTCCTCCTCCTTGTTCTTATTCTTGGTGCTGTTCTCCTTCTCCTCTTCTTTGTCTTCCTTCTCCTCCTTTTGCTTCTCCTCCTCCTTTTGCTTCTCTTCTTCTTCTTCTTCTTCTTCTTCTTCTTCTTCTTCTTCTTCTTCTTCTTCTTCTTCCTCCTCCTCCTCCTCCTCCTCCTCCTCCTCCTCCTCCTCCTCCTCCTTCTCACAATGTCTCAGGTATTCCAGGCCTTGCCCATATTATGTATATGAGGATGACCTTAAATTTCCATTACTTCTTTCGCATCTTGAGTATTAGTGACTCTGCCCCAACTTTCCCTGTTGATGGGGAGCATAATACAAAGCTTTGTGCATGTTAAATGAGCACTACCAATGGAGATACCTATATAATTCAATAATTCTAATTTTAATAGTTTGTAGAGTTACCATACTCTTTTCCATAATGATGGCACTAATTTAGACTTCTATGAATGGATGTTCAAGAGTTACTTTTCCTCCATATTACTCTAGCATTTATTGTCTTCGCTGTTTCCTATGATAGGCATTTTAACATGATACTGATGATTACTATAGTGAAATATGTTTTTTCATGTATTTATTTGCCATTGGCATGTATGTATATGAGAAGTAATATTTACTGAGAAGAAAATATCATTATCAGCTAGAAAGAGGATTAAAAATTTTGAAAGTTCCTGGGTGTCTTCTTCTTCTTTTTGTACATATTCAGCATATTATACAATACATTTGTTGGAATTGGAGTTTTATGTTGTTAAACTTTAAAGAGATTTAAATATCAAGTTTTAAACCACAATTTTTATAACTTTCTCATTTTTGTCTTTTATTTATTTATTTATTTATTTATTTATTTATTTATTTATTTTTTACACTACAGATATTATCCCCCTACTTGTTCACCCTCCAACTGTTCCACATACTATACCTCCTCCCGACCCCCCTGTCTTCATGAGGATGTCCCCACCACACCAGACCTCTAAACTCCCTGGCACCACCAGTCTCTTGAAGGTTAGGTACATCTTCTCTGACTGAACCCATAACCAGCATTCCTCTGCTGTATATGTGTTGAGGGTCTCATATCAGCTGGTGTATGCAGTCTGGTTGGTGGTCCAGTGTTTGAGGGATCTCGGGGTCCAGACTAATTGAGATTACTGTTCCTCCTACAGGGTCACCCTCCTCCTTAGCTTCTTCCAGGTTTTGCATAATTCAGCCACAGAGTTCAGCAGATTCTGTCCATTGGTTGGGTGCAAATAACCACATCTGACTTTTTCAGCTATTTGTTGGGCCTTCTGGAGTGTGGTCAAGATAGGTTCATTTTTTATGAGTGCTCCATGGCCTCAGTATTATTGTCAGGCCTTGGTACCTCCCCTTGAGCTGTATTTCACTTTGGGCCTATCCCTGGAATTTCTCTTCCTCAAGCTCCTCTCCATTTCCATCCCTGCAGTTCTTTCAGACAGGAACAATTATGAGTCAAGAGTTTTGACTGTGGGATGCCAACCACGTCTCTCACTTGATGCCTTGTCTACCTGCTGGAGGTAGTTCTATAAATTCCCTCTCCCTTCTGTCAGGCATTTCATCTAAGTTCCTTCCATTTTAGTCCTGATAGTCTCTCATCCCAGGTTTCTGATGCATTCTGGAGAATGCTGCCAACCTCCTACTCCTGAGGTTGCCTATTTCCATTCTTTCTGCTGGCCCTCAGGGCTTCAGTCCTTTCCCTCTCACCCAATTCCAGATCAGGTTACACTCCCCCCCCCCGACCCCCATCCACTTTCCCTCCCAGTTCCCTGTCACCCTCCCCAAGTGTGATTCCTTCTTCTCCCTCTCAAGTGGTACTGAGGCATCCTCACATGGGCCCTTCAGCTTGTTGACCTTTTTGAGTTCTATAGACTGTATCTTGGGTATTCTGTACTTCTTTTGGCTAATATCCATTTATTAGTGAGTACATACCATGCATGTCCTTTTGGGTCTGAGTTGTCTTACTCAGGATGATATTTTCTAGTTCCATTTGTTTGCCTGCAAAACTTAAGATGTCCTGGTTCTTAATAGCTGAGTAATATGCCACTGTGTAAATGCACCACATTTTCTGTATCAGTCTTCTGTACTTGAACATCTGGGTTATTTCCAGCTTCTGGTTATCACAAACAAGGATACTATGAACATATAGGAACACTTGCCCCTGTGGCATGGTGAGGGATCTTATGTCTTCTTTAAAGAAATGCCAGCTACACTTCCTGGAGGGCCAGGACCCAGAGACCAGAGAGAAAGGGGGAAGAGGGAGGGATGGAGAGAGGGCTGAGAGAGAGGTAGGGAGAGGTCAATAAATAATTCCTAATGATATTCAACTGTACTCATAGATTGTTGCCTCAACCTATTGTCATCAGAGAGGCTTCACTCACCAATGGATGGAAACAGATTTAGAGCCACACCGACAAATATTAGGCAGAACATGGGCAATACTGCAGAAGATGGGGAGAATAGTTTATAGAAGATAGAGGGGTCAAGGACAATACAAGAATAAACAGAATAAACTAACCCATGCCCATAGGGGCGCAAAGAGCCTGAAGTAAAAAGCAGAGAACCTAAATGGGTCTGACCTGGGAACTCTACATATATGTTATAGTTATTTAGCTTGGTATTCTTGTAATGCTGGGCAGTAGATACTGTCTTTAAGACTTTTTATTGTGCTTAGGATAATTTTCCTTCTACTAATTGCCTCTTCCAGCCTTAATATAAAGAAAAATATCTAGCATTATTGCACTGGTTATGCCATGTTTGGTTGATAATACTGGGAGGCCTGCCCTTCCCTTAGGGAAATTGAGGAGGAGTGGATTTGGGGAAATAAGAGATGGGGGAAGGGCTGAAATGAGAAGAGGGAGAAGCAAATGCAGTCAGTGTGTAATAAATAAAAGAATAAATAAATAAATAAATAAATAAATAAATATTAAAAGGAAATATCAACTAAATTCCTTTGCCTAATTTTTAATCAGCATATTTGATGTTTTTAATTGATTTGTTTTGTTACAACACACACACACACACACACACACACACACACATGACATTAAATCTTATTATAAAATATTATCTCACAAGGTTGAATTTTATTATTTTCCTGATTTGGGTGAATTGTTTCTTTGTATATTTTATAATTCACTAAATTTTCTAAAAACAAAGATAATGCTTTCTTTGCTAGGAAGTTGATATCTCGATTTGGGTAAGTAATTAATGATGCATCATTTGTTCCTTTTATTGATGCCATATTTACATTATTTTTTTCTTGATCTCACTGTCTATATAGTGATACTGCAAATTTTTGTTTGTTTGTTTGTTTTTCAAGACAGACTTTCTCTGTGTCATCCTGGCTGTCCTGGAACTCATTCTGTAGACCAGGCTGGCCTTGAACTCAGAAATCCATCTGCCTCTGCCTCCCAAGTGCTGGGATTAAAGGCATGAGCCACCACTGCCAGCCCCATCCTGGAAATTTTTAAAAACAGTTATTCATTCTAGAGTTTGTAGATTTGTATTATCTAAGAAAGGTTTTGTGAATCAGCCTCCTCTGAGATTCCTGACAATTTAATTGGCATGATCATTGGTCACATTTCTTCCTAGTTCTTGGAATGTCAGGATTGATTTCTGAGCATTCAACAATTATCTTAAGAATCTCTTTTAAGAAGCATATCTAGAACCTGTAAGAATCACAGGAGTTGGCCTGGAGATTGACTGGACTATCCAGGAAGTGGGATGGATAATGGACTTGGTTCTACAAGGATGGATGCTAAGTGTTGGAACTTAGTCTACAATGGCTGTAGACTTTCTGACATGTGGATATGTGTATTTGTGTGTGGAGGGGAGGCTTTAATAATATGTGCATCTACCATAGATTCTCACTCACTGGACACCCATATTGACATTGAATCTTATTACTAGGTGTGCACCAAGAAAAGCCTAGAACCAAAGTTTATTCAGACAAGCTTGGGTTTTGTTTCCATTATGTTGAAATGAAGTCTATGTTTATAGGGATAATTCTAAGATCAGTCTGTGGGGATTTCTGTGACACTTGTACCTGATCTTCCAGGAAGTAGGATACTTGAGACTGATCTGAAACCTGAGACCTACCTTGTACAATGGCAAGTATAGATACTAAGTTTGAGAGAGCTGGACTTGAGCCATCAGTCACAAAGGCAAGACTAATAACTGAAACAACAGAATCTGTTCTAGAGCATGACAATACAGAGGCTGACCTAAACCTGGGTGTGTAGGTACTATACTAGTGAGTTGGTTTACTAGACCTGATCGAGATCTTGAAAATATAAAATCTGGAGCAGAATCTAGACCCACTAACTCAGCTCAAGTTTGAATTAGTAGGGCCTGCCACAGATTCAATTTCAATAGAGACTGAAAAACTCATTTTATAGGTTTTGATCTAGAGTTCAATGAGCATAAATCTAAGCCTTTGGGCCCAGGAATTTCCCACAGAACATCAGTTGTTAAGGGTGAATCCAGATTTGGTTTGGTACAAAAGCTTGGGACTTCTGGGTTTTCATTACTCAGGCAGTCATGGATGCCAGTTGAAGGGTACTTGGCTGGTTTCCAAAGCAATGTAGGTCTACTCATGTTGAATTTTGTTGGGGTAATTATACTTTCGTAGCCTGAAGAAAACTGAATATTCCTTTCCTTCTTTTCACAAACGGAAGGCATATCTTTCCATACTCTGCTTCCTGGGGTTTTGGGAAGGTTGAAAAAGATGTCAAACTGTCCTTATCACCATTTTCAGTGTAGCTTTTCTTTTTTATGTTATACAGCCAGGTAATGGCATCTCTAATATGATTTTGCTAGTTTTTATAAAATTATTCTTATACATGGACAATGATCAATATAGATGTTTCTGTGGGGGGAGAAATAATTGTATTATAATTTATACAATTTAGATGTTCACTGAGGCATCATGTTCTATAATTAAACTCCCATTTTAAGATATTAACAAGGTGAAAAACTTTTCCTACTATAACATTTAGAGATGTGCTTTAGAAAGCTTTTAAAGAACAAAGCCATTAGGATGGGAACCCCTGTTACTGAATTGTATAGGCTTTATAAGAAAAACAAAGATGAAACATGCATAGCAATAATTGTTCTCTGTACCTTGTAATGTATACTGTCATGTAATGAGTCTGCAAACAAAAAGCTCATCAGCACACTTGACTCTCCCACACTGATCAGAAGTAAATCTCTTTTTGTTAGTATCTAGTACTGTACTATTAGCAACTTAAAAATGTATGAATGATTCTAGAATGATCAGTTCTTCAATATTTCTAACATTTACATTCAGACCAAAATCTTAAACATTATAATCAATAGATGCAATATGTTTTTCCCCTAAAAATCAAGGACCGAATTTACAAAAGATTGTTTATATCATCAATATCTGCCTCTTTTGGTTGTTTTTCTCAACAATTTGTCTCAAGGAGGAAGTATTATAACCCCATAGTATTGCTTGGTGTGCTTTCTATTTTGTCAACTGAAGCTACTTCGTACAATTGAAGAAGAAGAGCTGCATGATGATTTAAAATGTGGGTTTCTTGTTTGAAACATTCTTAAATATGGAAAAATAGAAAGTAGAGGTAGGAATAAAAAACGACAAAAAGTTCCTGGGGGAAAACAAACATTATTAACACTTGCAACTCTTGAAAAAAATTATCGTGGCTCAATTCACAAGTCTAGCCGCCTCATCTTAAAGAACAAGAACTAGTGTCTCTTAAAACACTGATAAGTTAATACTGAGAAGACTCACATATGATTCCTGAATAGTTTTCAAATCTGTTGGGCTTTGAAATGTATAATTAATACTTATTATTCTCTCTTTCTTTGTCTACCAGCTGTTTAATCACAGAAAGAAAGAAAACAAGATTTTTTTCCTTTAACCAGTGAAAGCATTTGCCAGATTTAAAGAGAAATTATACTTTTAAGTATTAAAAATCTTTCTCACTAAAGGGACAAATGAATTGAATTATGCTCAAACATTATAACTGAGCAAAGGCAAGGAGGAGCTTATCGATGACACCATTTTCTAAAACTGGTATTTCATAAAATAGTAAAGCTTAGTTTGGAGAGAGTTTGTGCTCTGCAAGACAGTTTTCATCATTTTGCTATCATGTCTAGTATGTAATATTATATTGTTCTGTTCATTATATATCTGTTTAGATTTACACTAGGAAACTCTTATAAAATTCCAATTTATACCAACTGACTGTGGCAAGCTAGACATGATGAAAAGCTTACATTTATTTATTAGTACTCTTAATTTTAAATACCTTGCTTTAATGCAAAACTCACTAATTCACCAATGACATTATTCACAGACCTAGAAAAAAAATCCTAAAATTCATAGGAAAGCACAAAAGACACCATATAATCAAAGCAATCTTGAATAAAAAGAACAAAGCTAGAGGCATCACAATATGTGATTTCAAGATGTATAGAGTCATGGTAACCAAAACAGCATGATATTGACATAAATACAGACATATCAACCAAAAGAACAAAATAGAGAATAAAGATCTCAGAAATAATTCCATGTATCTACAGACAACTGATTCTCCACAAAAGCACCAGAAACATGCATTGGGCAAAGGACAGCCCCTTCAATAAATGGTTCTGCAAAAGCTGGATAGATAATCACATATAGAAGACCTTGACCTTTCTTGCTCACCCTGTACAAACTGAACTCAAAATGGATCAAAGCCTCAAAGTTAACATCTGAAAACTTGAGAATATTAGAAAGAAGCTCTTGGCAGACTTTGTAAGACATTGGAACAGGCAGTGAATTTCAGGAAAGAACACCAACAGCAAAAGAAGCAAAAGTGAAATTTAACAAATGTATTGTATCAAACTAAAAGCTTCTGTACAGTGAAGAAAGTAATACACAGAATGAAGAAACAACCTAAATAATGAGACAAAATTGTTGCTACTTGTGACAGTGAATAGTACATAAGGTAAAAAAAAAAATCTTAACAATAAAACCCAAGTAATCTAAGTGCTAAAGATGGACAAATGATAAGGAACATTTCTTTAGGTGCTTCTCGGCCATTAGAGTTTCCTCAGTTGAAAATTCTTTGTTAAGCTCTATACCCCCTTTTTAAATAGGGTTATTTGGTTGTCTGGAGTCTAATTTCTTGAGTTCTTTGTATATATTGGATATTAGCCCTCTATCAGATGTAGGATTGGTAAAGATCTTTTCCCAATTTGTTGGTTGTCATTTTGTCCTATTGACAGTGTCCTTTGCCTTACAGAAACTTTGCAATTTTATGAAGTCCCATTTGTCAATTCTTGATCTTAGAGCATATGCCATTGGTGATCTGTTCAGGAACTTTTCCCCTGTGCCCAAGTATTCGAGGCTCTTCCCCACCTTCTCTTCTATTAGTTTCAGTGTATCTGGTTTTATGTGGAGGTCCTTTATCCACTTAGACTTGAGCTTTGTACAAGGAGATAAGAATGGATCAATTTGCATTCTTCTACATGTTGTCCGTCAGTTGAACCAGCACCATTTGTTGAAAATGCTGTCCATTTTCCACTGGACAGTTTTAGCTCCTTTGTCAAAGATCAAGTGACCATAGGTGTGTGGGTTCCTTTCTGGGTCTTCAAGTCTATTCCATTGTTCTTCCTGCCTGTCTCTGTACCAATACCATGTAATTTTTATCACTATTGCTCTGTAGTACAGCTTGAGGTCAGGGATGTCGATTCCTCCAGAAGTTCTTTTATTGTTGAGAATATTTTTTGATATCCTAGTTTTTTTTGTTATTCCATATGAGTTTGAGAATTTCCTTTTCTAACTCTGTGAACAACTGAGTTGGGATTTTAATGGGAATTGCATTGAATCTGTAGATTGCTTTTGGCAGGATGGCCATTTTTATTATATTAATCCTGCCAATCCATGAGCATGGGAGATCTTTCCATCTTCTGAGATCTTCTTCGATTTCTTTCTTCAGGGACTTGAAGTTGTTGTCATACAGGTCTTTCACTTGCTTGGATAGATTCACACCAAGGTATTTTATATTATTGGCAACTATTGTGAAGGGAGTCACTTCTTTAATTCCTTTTTCAGTCTGTTTATCTTTCATGTGGAAGTCAGGAAGTGCATGCTGATAGGAGCCTGAATTAGATGTCTGCTCAGAGGTCTGCAAGAGTCTGACATATTCAGAGGCAGATGCTCACAACTAGCCATTGAACTGATAATGAGGTTCCCAATTGAGGAGTTAGAGTGAAGGCCATTGGAGCTTAAAGGGTTTGTGGCCCCATGAGGGGAGCAACAATAAGAACCAACCACAGCTCCCAGGGTCTAAACCACCAGCCTGGGAGCACTTAGGGAGGGATCCATGGCTTCAGCTGTATATGCAAGGATGGAGGGCCCTGCTGGGCATAGGTGGAAGAAGAGATCCTTGACCTCATGAAGGCTGGACACCCCAGGGAGTGGGAATTTGAGGGTGGGGAGGTGGGAGTGGGGGGGTAGGTAGGGGTTACATCCGCAGAGAAGAAAGAGGAGGGTTGAGGGGATAGGGGGTTCCTGGGTGGGTGGGGGATGGGGTAAGCAGACAACATATGAAATATAAATAAAACATCCATAAAAAAATTTGGACAAATGATCTGAATAGACATTTCTCAAAGGAATAAATATATACACCAACAAATATATGACAATATTTAATAACACTAGCCATCACAAAATATAAACCCAAAATTCATTGATATGCCATTTATCCTAGTGGGAATGGTTATATAAAAATAACATAAAATTGCTAGCAACAATTTTGTAAGAATAAACTTGTATACTTGATTGCTAGGAATGTTGGTAAGTACAGTCATTGTGAAGAACAATGAAGAGGGTATTTAAGAGTAATAGTATAAGAATGAGCTCTAAAATTAAACACCTAACTTATTTCTGAATATATGGAAATAAATTAAACGTAGTAAATTGGTGTCTGTATGCTCATGTTTTTACTGCAGTGTTCACAATAGCTAAGATGCTAAATCAGCCTAAATATCCATCAATGGTTGAATAGATAAAATGTTATTATATATCTATATCTATATAGACATATTTATATGTATATACATATATAAATAAAATACTTAAATTTGACAGTTGTTGTCTAATCAGCCTACTAGTCTATCCATAGGCGAACAGTCAAAATTTAGTATCTGCAAGGAGTATTGAAAATAATTAAATGCTATTATTTATTGTAGAATAAACATAATTAAGGTACCCTCTCAAATGATAAACTACATATTAAGAAAAACAAATACTGTCTTTTTGCTGGGGCAGACTCCTAGCTTTTCTGTTCCTGTGAAAATACCATACCTTGACCCATCTTAGAAGAACCACTGCACTCAGAGCAGTGGGTAAGAGCCATTCCCCACAACCCTACACTCCAGAGCTGAAGGGCTGAGTCTGGGGAACTCAGGACTCATCACCCACTCAAACCCTACCCTCCAGAATACAACTCCCTTGGTCCTTTTTGCTGGGTCAGACTCCTAGCTGGTCTGTTCCATGTCCTGACCCATGCTAGAGGAAACACTGCACTCAGAGCAGCAGGTAAGAACCCTCCCCCAAATCAGAAGCTCGAGAGCGGCAGCTGGGAGCCAGGCTCACTCAGGACCCTTCCACTACCAAAACCCTGCCCTCTAGAATACCACCATCCTTCCACTGCACTCAGAGCAGTTGGGGAAGCTAGACTCACAGGAGCTCTAACATGCCTAGAATCATAGCTCTGCACCTGATCCTACAACATCCAGAGGAAGCTGGACTCTGAGGAATTCTGACACAAGCAAAATGACAGGAGAGACAGGCTCCAATTAGAGACAGTGAGTGAAGGTAGCACTAGAGACAACCAGACTGTGAAAGGCAAGTACAAGAATATAAAAACAGAAACCAACGTTACCTGGCATCATCAGAACCTAGTTTTCTCACCACACCAAGTCCTGGACACCTCATCATACCGGAAAAGCAAGATTCAGATTTAAAATCACATCTCATGATGATGATAGAGGACTTTAAGAAGGACACAAATAACTCCCTTAACAACAAGTGAACACATGTAAACATGTAGAAGCCCTTAAAGAGGAAACACAAAATCCTTTAAGCAATTGCAAGAAAATATAAACAAAAACGTGAAGGAATTAAATAAAACCATCCAGGCTCTAAAAATGAAATTAGAAACAATAAAGAAAGCTCAAAGGTAGACTGCCCTGGAGATAGAAAACCTAGAAAAGAGATCAGGAGTCATAGACACAAGCCTCACCAACAGAATAAAAGAGATAGAAGATAGAATCTCATGTGCAGAAGATACCATGGAAAACACTGACACAACTGTCAAAGAAATGCAAAATGCATAAAGCTCCTGACTGAAAACATCCAGGAAATCCAGGACACAATGAGAAGACCAAATATAAGGATAATAGGTATAGAAGAAAAAGAAGATTCTCAACTTAAAGGGCCAGTAAATATCTTCAACAAAATTATAGAAGAAAACTTTCCTAACCTAAAGAAAAAGATGCCCATAAACATACGAGAAGACTACAGAGCACCAAATAGACCAGACTAGAAAAGAAATTCCTCCTGTCATATAACAATCAAAACATCAAATGCACAAAACACATAAAAATATTAAAAGCAGTAAGGGGAAAAGGTCAAGTAACATATAAAGGCAGGCAGATAAGAATCACACCAGACTTCTCACCAGAGAATATAAAAGCCAGAAGATCCTGGACTGATATCATACAGACTCTAAGAGAACACAAATCCCAGCCCAGACTGCTATACTCAACAAAACTCTCAATTGCTACAGATGGGAAAACCAAGAAATTCCACGACAAAGCCAAATTTACACAATATCTTTTCACAAATCCAGCCCTACAAAGGATAATAGATGGAAAACTTCAACACAAGGAGGGAAACTACAATCTAGAAAAAGGAAGAAAGTAACCTTCCAGTAAACCCAAAAGAAGATAGCTACACAAACCTAATTTCACCCCAATAACAACAATAACAAGAAGCAACAATCATTTTTTCTTAATATCTCTTAACACCAATGGACTCAATCCCCCAATGAAAAGACATAGGCTAAAAGACTAGATATGTAAACAGGATCCAGAATTTTGCTACATACAGGAAACACACCTCAGTGACAAAGACAGACACTACCTCAGAGCAAAAGGTTGGAAAACAATTTTCCTTGCCAATGGTCCCAAGAAACAAGCTGGAGTAGCCATTCTAATAGTGAATAAAATAAAACTTTCAAACAAAAGTTATAAAAAAATATAAGGAAGGACACTTCATACACGATAAAGGAAAAATCTACCAAGATGAACTCTCAATTCTGAATATCTATGTTCCAAATGCAATGGCACACACATTCATAACAGAAACCTTACTAAACCTCAAAGCAAAAATTGAACCTCACACAATAATAGTAGGGGACTTCAACACCCAACTCTCATCAATGGACAGATCATGGAAACAGAAACTGAACAGAGACACAGTGAACCTAACAGAAGTTATGAACCAAATGGATCTAATAGATATCTATAGAACATTTCATCCTAAAACAAAAGAATATACCTTTTTCTCAGCACCCCATGGTACCTTCTCCAAAATAGACCATATAATTGGTCACAAAACAGGCCTCAACAGATACAAAAAGTTTGAAATAATCCCTTGTATCCTATCACATCACCACAGACTAAGGCTGGTATACAACTATAACAAAAACAATGGAAAGCCCACATGCATGTGGAAACTTAACTATGCTCTACTCAATGATGACTTAGTCAAGAAAGAAGTAAAGAAAGAAATTAAAGACTACTTTAGAATATAATGAAAATGAAGGCTTGTCATAGAAATACTTATGGGACACAAAGGAAACAGTGCTAAGAGGAAATCTCAGCTCAAATTGCCTAGAAAAAGAAACTGGAGATAGCATACACTAGAAGCTTGATAACACACCTGAAAGCTCTAGAACAAAAAGAAGCTAATACACCCAAGAAGAGTAGACAACAGGAAATAATGAAACTCGGGGCTGAAATCAACCAAGTAGAAACAAAAAGTACTATACAAAGTATCAAAAAGCCAGGAGCTGGTTCTTTGAGAAAATCAATAAGATAAATAAAGCCTTAGCCAGACTAACACGAGGGTACAGAGAAAGTATCCAAATTAATAAAACCAGAACTGAAGATAGAGACATAACAATAGAAACTGAAGAAATTAAAAAATCATCAGATCCTACTACAAAAGTCTATATCCAACAAAACTGGAAAATCTGGATGAAATGGACAATTTTCAAGACAGGAGCCAGGTACCAAAGTTAAATAAAACGCAGATAAACAGTCCCATAACCTTTAAAGAAATAGCAGAATTCATTAAAAATCTCCCCAGAAAAAAAAAAAAAAAGCGCAGGACCAGATGGTTTTAGTGCAGAATTCTATCAGACTTTTAAGGATGACCTAATACCAATTCTTTCCAAGCTATTCCACAAAATAGAAACAGAAGGAACACTACCCAACTCTTTCTATGAAGCCACAATTACACTTACACCTAAACCACACAAAGACACAACAAAGAAAGAGAACTTCAGACCAATCTCCCTTATGAATAATGATGCAAAAATGCTCAATAAAATTCTTACCAGCTGAATCCAAGAACAAATCAAAACATTCTTCCTTCATGATCAAGTAGATTTTAACCCAGGAATGCAGGGATGGTCCAATATGTGGTATTCTATCAATGTAATCCACTATATAAACAAAGAAAAAACCGACATGATCATATCACTAGATGCTGAGAAAGCATTTGTCAAAATTCAACATCCCTTCATGGTAAAAGTCCTGGAATGATCAGGAATTCAAGGCCCATACCTAAACATAGTAAAAGCAATATACAGCAAGTCAGTGGCCACCCTCAAACTAAATGGAGAGAAACTTGAAGCAGTCCCACTAAAATCAGTTACTAGACAAGGCTGCCCACTCTCTCCCTACCTATTCAGTATAGTACTGGAAGTCCTAGCCAGAGCAATTAGATAACAAAAGGAATTCAAAGGGATACAAATAGAAAAGGAAGAAGTCAAAATACCACTATTTGCAGATGATATGCTAGTATACTTACATGACCCTAAAACTTCCAGGAGATAATTACTAAAACTTATAAACAACTTCAGCAAAGTGGCTGGATATACAATTAACTCAAACAAATGAGTAGCCTTCGGTACTCAAAGGATAACCATGCTGAGAAAGAAATTAGGGAAATGACACCCTTCACAATAGTCACAAATAATATAAAATGCCTTGGTGTGAATCTAACCAAGCAAGTGAAAAATCATTATTACAAAAACTTCAAGTCTCTGAAGAAAGAAATTGAAGAAGATCTCAGAAGATGGAAAGATCTCCCATGCTCATGGATTGGCATGATTAATATAATAAAAATGGCCATCGGTGTATTTCTGAAAGCAATCTACAGATTCAATGCAATCCCCATCAGAACTCCAACTCAATTCTTCATAGAGATAGAAAGAGCAATTTGCAAATTGATTTGGAATAACAAAAAACTAAGGATAGTGAAAACTATTCTCAACAGTAAAAGAACTTCTGGAGGAATCACCATTCCTGAACTAAAACTGTACTACAGAGCAATAGTGATAAAAAACTGCATGGTATTGGTACAGAGACAGGCAGGAAGATCAATGGAATCGATTTGAAGACCCAGAAATGAGCCCACACACCTATGGTCACTTGATTTTTGACAAATAAGCTAAAATAATTCAGTAGAAAAAGGACATCATTTGCAACAAATGGTGGTGGTTCAACTGGAGGTCAGCATGTAAAAGAATGCAAGTGGACTCATTTTTATCTCCCTGTACAAAGCTCAAGTCCAAGTGGATAAAGCACCTTCACATAAAACTAGATACACTGAAACTAATAGAAGAGAAGGTGGGGAAGAGCCTTGAAAACGTTGGCACAGGAGAAAAGTTCCTGAACAGAACACCAATGACTTATGCTTTAAGATCAAGAATTGGCAAATGGGACCTCATATAGTTGCAAACTTTCTGTAAAGCAAACGACACTGTCAATAGGACAAAATGGCTACCTACAGATTGGGAAAAGATCTTTATCAATTCTAAATCCAATAAAGGGCTAATATCCTCTATGTAGAAAGAACCCAAGAAATTAGACTCCAGACAACCAAATAATCCTATTAAACATGGGGTATAGAATAGCTGGATTTGTTCAGTTCTTTATAGGGAAATATGTGAAGATTCAATTATGTGTAAAATTAATATTTATAACTAAATCACTCTATTGTTCACTTGATGGTCTCCATATTAATTACAGTTCACTACAAGAGGAAACTTCTTTGATGATCATTATTATATGTACTGATCTATAGTTATAGAAATATGACATTAGGAGTAATTTTATTGCTATGTTTTCTTATCCCTTAAGGTCAATAGCCAATATAGTCTCAGGTTCTTGGCCTCATTAACAATGAAGGGTACAGGTCTTAGATCATGAGTGGTCCCTAATCCTATATCAATTGTGGTTAGGAACTTCTATAACATTTGTGATACTATTACACAAGTGGGCATATCTTGCAGTCAAGTCACTATTGCAGCTCATAAGGATTTTAGCTGAGTCAGTATAGCCCATTATGATAAACTCTATTAGGGTAAGGATAGTTCTTCAAAAATGAGCTCCAGTCAAATTTATTGACATTTAATTTTATAAGTACGTAATATTTTCATCAATAAAGCCTGACCTTCAGGATATGAAGGGTAATGTGTAGATAATTGTCTATAATGTTTCGGGCAAATATACAACACTTTGGGCCAACAACTCAAAATTACATAACCCATTCTAGGGCTTTGATTTAGTAACATGTGATGGCTAGTTTGAGTATTGAGTCCTGTATTATATATTAATAACATTATTTATGTATAATATATATATTATATATATTCATTTTGATATGCTTATTTATAGGAAGCCTCTACAGTTTCTTTGGCTCAGCTATCCATTTCTTCTCCCTTATTGTCAAGGCCTGAAACTCAGTTTTCAATATCTATTTTTGCTTTGGGGAAGTTTACCTCAGAGCTTCTGTTTAGTTTTATAAACTTTCCATTTCTAGATTTAGTTTAGTTTAGTGATTCTACTTCTTTGTTAAATTCTACTTTTATACCTTGCATTATTTTCCTTATTTCATTCACATGTTTATGTTTTTATTGATCTTCATTGTGGCACTAATTCATAATGTATTTAATATCCTTGAACATACTCATAGCTGCTAATTTAAAGTCTTTGTTTTATGATTTAATTAAATTAGTTTTCTCATGCAGTAGGGATGATGGCTTCTGAAGGAGGCATATGTTCTTGTATTGGGTTTTTGTTTTCATTTTCTTTTGCCTTTGTACTGGGATCTAAGCATCTAGAGTTATGACAACTGTGGTTTCCTTGGTGTAGATATCAGTTCTCAGCTTTCCTGGGTGTGTGTTCAGTTTTCTGATTGCTGCTTCCCAAGTCTGATTAAGTTGTAGATTAAAAGCATGCTTGTTTTTTAGTTTTGATATCATTCTGAATATATGGGTTCATACTGACTGCTCCTAGATCTGATTGGAGCTTTGTGTTCAGATGAAAGTTGTCCTAGAATAGTGCAATGAGGGAGGAGTTTAATGGGTGATAGGCTAACATAGTAAGAGGGACTGACTCTGGAAATCTCTTAAGCAGGAATAGGGATCCAGCTGTACTAAAGTTAATAAAGGTAGAACTAGGCTTACCTTTGCATGACCTAGCATGTCAGCACGTTAAAAGGAGACAAAAGTGGGCTAGAAGAGGGGGCTGAGGGTGACAAACAGCATGTACTATGGGGAAGGAGGGTACAGCCAAGTATGACAACTACAGCGTCCCTACTACAGAGATGTTCTTCAGTTTGTCAGAATTCATACAAAAAAGGGATATAGTCTTGTGGAAATGGCTATAGGGAGGCAGAGGGAGAATAACTTAAATGTGAGCTTTGATAAAAAAAAATCTCATAATATCTGAGCCTCAGTTTCCATAATTATAAAGTGAGGATTGAGATACTGGCACATAGTTTTCTTGGTGGTTGTGAAAGTTAAAGAGTGGATAGAACAGTCATTTGACCATAGTAAACATGACATAAACTTTCTTTAACTAAGTGGTATGGCACTCTTGAACTGAACAGAAGGCTAAAGGTAAGTGATAAAAAAGAACAGGTAAGGCAATAAGGGTTTAAATATAAATCTCATTAATTAAAGATGAGCCCCAAATGAATGCTAGCACCAATGAATATGGGGTAAGGGATGTGCTTAACTAAATGAAGATATGAAATCTTATTTTAGTTTCTTTGAGATTCTTATTATAAGATTTTAAATGGGACCAATTCTCCCACCAAAGGCAGCTTCTTTTTCATTTCATTGTCAGTAAAAATGATTTTCACTCATATGAATGCACTCATGAGATCTATCTGACAGTTTCATCATCTGAAGAAATTGTTTTTTATTACATATGCTTTTACCATATACATTTTCTTGCTATTGAAAATCAAGACATGCCCTCAAACAATCTAATTTTGTGTTTTATTTTTAATGGAGGTTTTAATGTCAATAATTTGTCAAGGAATATAGAGTAGTTTGGAAACCTATTTCAGAGTGATTGATAAAATATTTCTTGCTAACAATATTTTAGTTTTCTTTGGTTGATATATAGATGGAAATAGTTTGAATAGCATAAACTAGTATTTTTTTTTTTTGCCAAAGGTGTTTTAAAAAGTCACCATAAATCAGAGAAGTAGTACTTTATAGAGAGGTATATTCCTAGAAAATAAGGTGTCATGTTTCTAAAAGCAATATCAGTTGCTCTCTAATTTGAGGAAGGCAGCCAGTTTATCAGTGGCATGAACAGCAAGAAAACAGCTATCTTAAAGGCTCTGGGTCCCATCGTAGAGAAGATGCTTTATTTTGTTTTTGCCATCATCCCTGTATAGGCCAAAAGGGAGGTTTGTTTTCTAGGGTCATTCAGGAATGCACACTGTAATCTATGTCCACAATATAATTGGAGAAGGGAATTTGGAATACTATGCACTAGCTATTAGGCCTTAAACAGGAACTTGAATTTATGCTTGTATTTTAATAGTAATAACCATATCTCAACTTTTAAATTCAAGAAGTCTGGAAAGCACAATGATACAATCCATCAAAAATGAGACCAGAAGGAAGGAAGGACAAATAACAACACAGTCATTTGATAAAAACTCAGAGGATCATTTTATTTTATTTAGTTACCCAAAATTATATATCAAATGAAACTAAGGAACTTGGGCTGACAACATTTCACATGAGAATCAGAGACTTGGTTTTCAAGTAGGTCCCATAACAATTGGAGATGGGGCTATCTCTAACCCTGTTGCCTGCCTTTTCATCCCTTTCCCCTCACTGGGCTGCCTTGTCTGGCCTCAGTGAGAGAGGATGTGCTTAGTCTGCTGAGACTTGATGTGCCATGGCCAGTTGGTACCCGTGAGGAGCCTCTCTAGGAGGGGGTAATGAGGGAGGAGAAATGAGGGTGAAACTGAGAGGAAAGGAGGGAAGGGGCTGTGATCAAGATGTAAAATGAATAAATAATTAAATAAATGAATAAGAACCAAAGACTAACAACAACAAAGACCCAAAGACCAACCAACAAACCAACAAACAAATAAAAACAGTACCAGGTACTAGAAACATCCTTTTAAGTCCATGTTCAGGTTAGTCCAAGTGACTCTCAAAACAATAAAAGTTATCGCTGTTGCCCTTGGATTATTATCAAAGATAACACTCTATTGTGAAAGATACTACACATTTAGGACCAGACTTAGGTTATTTGAACTAGATCTCATTGAAAATCTTCCTCATTGTGGCTTAGTTTCCAACGTATCAGAAAGTTTTACACAAGCTTCCAAAGGAGGGAAGCAATTACTACTAGTCCTACCCAGCTATGAACCGTATCAATTATCAACATAGCAAAATATCCACAAATATGCTATAGTGGCCTTTACATATTGATGGTAACCAACACCTGCACAAGAAGAATTATAGTTAACTAATAATGTAAAAAAATAATTAAAACCACACATCAGTTACTAGAAATTTAGCCAAATATATAAGGAAAGTGGTGTAATAAACTTAAAAGAGAGTATACAATCTCCATTTGGCTAGACCAGTAAAATTCTGTAACTACATTCTAAATATTATTTTTATGCCTACAGATAACTTTAGCTATCACCCCTCATCAAAGAAACTTTTCTTCAAGGCAAATTGAGTACATTGAAGAAAATATAACTGGGTACAATGCAGAGATTAGTAGATACCATCGGAAGCAAGAGCTTCTGTATCTATGGGTCAGGGAACATTATAGAAGTGTGCGCGCGCTTGTGTGTGTGTGTGTGTGTGTGTGTGTGTATGTGCCTGTGTGTGTGTGTGTGTGTGAAAGCCAGACTTATACACTGAGTGTATCCCTCTATCAGTTTCCACCTCATTCTCTCTGTCTTTTCTCTGTGCTAATGTGTGGTCAGAATAACAAGAAGTATTCTGTGAGACTGTGTCTTTCTTTCTTTTACTTATATATTTTTTTAATATTTTATTTATTTTATATGTATGAGTACGCTGAGCCGTTTCCAGATGTACCAAAGGAGGGCATAGATTCCATTACAGATGGTTGTGAACCACCACTATATGACTCCTGGGAATTGAACTCAGGACCTTTGGAAGAGCAGTCGGTGCTCTTAACCACTGAGCCGGCCAACTGTGTCTTTCTTTCTAAAATTTATTTATTTATTCATGTTAAAACCAATATCAGCCCTTCTACTCCTCAATGTACCCCCTAACACAAGTCTTCTCCCCACTCCACCTCCATCTTCTCTTTTGAGTGTAACCCTCTGGGTGTCACACTCCCCACACTAAATTCCCACATCCCATTTCCTCACCCCTGCACATCGAGTTACTGTGGGACTAGGTGCCTTTTCTCCCAATGAGGTCAGACAAGGTTGCCCATTTAGGGGCTGAAGATTCACAGTAGCCTAGCATGGCTGCCCTCTGGGAGGCCCAACATGCAGCTGAAAGAGTCAGATGCAAATACTAGCACCCAATCAATGGACAGAATATGGGACACTTGTGATTGAATTGGAGTAAAGCTAGAAGAAGCTGAGGAGGAGGGTGGCACGATGGGAAAACCAGCAGTCTCAATTAACCTGGAACACTGGGATCTCTCAAACAATGAGCCACCAACCAGGCAGTATACAGCAGCTGATATGGGACCCCAACACATATACAGCAGAGGACTGCCTGGTCTGGCATCAGTGAGAAAAGATGTGTCTAACCCCAAGACACTTGAGGTCCCATGGAATGGGGAGGCCTGGTGGTGTGGGGGTGGCAAGGTGGGTACTTCCTCTTGGAGACTGAGGGAAGAGGTATGGGATGGGGAATGGTTGGGAATGGACTGGAAGGGAGATGAAGATTGTACTGTAAAGAAAGATGAAAGAATAAAAAAGAAAAACAAAACAAAACTGAAATATACATTCTTTAAACTTTTCAGAAGCTATAAATTACTGAACATCAACAGATAACAAGCAGGTTTTAAAATAACAATATTGTAAAAATTTCCTAAGGAAAAGTTGGAGGTCTAGAATGTAGTAAAAAAAAATGGAGATGAAGTACTGAGAAAGGATCCTTCTCAGCACAGTGTCTCCAAGTCACTGCTCTGAAAATTGCTTTAATATATTTAGGATATAAATTTGGTAAACCTTTGGGCAGGTAAGTTATCTTTATTTTCACATTTTAAATGCCAGAAATAATTTTCTTGCTTAATTTCTACAATGCTATCTTTTATAATAATCAGATTTTATGGAGTCAGCCTTTTGTTGGATGGTGACATTTTCCTGCATTTCCATAGACATTTTCGTTTTTGACACTCTGAACATTTCCGACCTATTTAGTTATAACTTTCTCTGGTGTCTAATTTCATATAATGTTCACTTTAAACTTTTGACCCTATTTGGGGATGGTTGCTGCTCATATTAAGCACAGAATTTGAAAATCATAGTGTAGCATTCAGATATTTTTGCTACCACTCATGCCATCAGGCTATTGCTTGAGGCTATTCTTTAAAACTTCCTGCAATGTAGATTATCAAAGTTTGTGCCATATTGTATCACATTTTGAACTGCAGAACAAATAGCATCATTACATACTAAAATTCTTGGACTCTTCTCTAAAAGCCAATTCCTTTTCATCTCACCACTGCGTTTATTAAACTGTAATGTAATTACATGCATCTTTCATGTGGGGTTTGAAATGTTCAAATTAAGTGGTTGAAATCAGTAGACATTTTTATCAAAATTAAAAAAAAAAGTTTTGGCTTTTAGACTCCAAACATTAAGTAAAAAAATAAGAGTCTATGGATGGTGATACCCCCAGAAGTTCTTTTATTGTTGAGACTTGTTTTTGCTTTCTTGGGATTTTTGCTTTCTATATGAAGTTGAGAATTGCTCTTTCCATGTCTGTGAAAAATTTTGTCAGAATTTTAATGGGAATTTTATTGAATCTATAGATTGCTTTTGGCGAGATGAGCATTTTCAGTATGTTCATCCTACAGATCCATGAGCATGGGAGATGTTTCCAACTTTGGAGGTCGTCTTTAGTTTCTTTTTTCAGAGACTTGAAGTTCTTGTCATACAGATCTTTCACTTGCTTAGTTAGAGTAAAACCAAGGTATTTTATATTATTTGTGGGTATTGTGAAAGATGTTGTTTCCCTAATTTTTGTGGCCTATTTATCATTTGTGTAATGGAAGACTACTGATTTGTTTGAGTTAATTTTATATCCAGCCAATTTGCTGAAGTTGTTTATCAGCTATAGGCATTCTCTGGTAGAATTTTTGCATTTGCTTATGTATACTGCATCATCCTCAAATAGTGATACTTTGATTTCTTCATTTCCAATTTGTATCCCCTTGATTTCCTTTTGTTGTCTTAATTGCTCTGGCTAGAACTTAAAGCACTATATTGAATAGATACGGAAAGAATGAGCAGTCTTGTCTTTTCTCTAATTTTTGTGGGATTGCTTCAAACTTTTCCCCGTTTAATTTGGTGTATGTTGGTTTGCTATATATTTCTTGCACTATATCTAGGTATGTGCTATGAATTCCTGATCTCTCCAAGACTTTTAACATGAAAGGGTGTTGTATTTTGTCAAAAGCTTTCTCCCAGCTAATGAGATGATCATGTGTTTTTTTCTTTGAGTTTCTTTATATGGTGGACTATATTGATAGACATATTGTACCATTCCTACCTTTTTGGGATGAAGCCTATGTGATCATGGTGAATGATGGTTTTGATGCATTATTAGATTGAGTTTGTAAGAATTTTATTGAATATTTTTACATTCATATTCCTAAGCTAAAATGGTCCGATGTTCTCTTTCTTTGTTGAGTCTTTGTGTGTTTTAGGGTCTGTATGAACTGTGGCTTTATAGAATGAATTAGGTAGTACATTCTGTTTCTATTTTATGGAATAGTTTGAAGAGTGCTGGTATTAGCTCTTTCGTGAAAGTCTGGTAGAATTAAAAGTCTGGTAGATTTAAAATCATCTGGCCATATTTTTTTGTTTTGCTTTTTTTGTTTTTGTTTTGTTGTTTGTTTTTTGTTTTTATTTTGGTTGAGAGATTTTTAATGACTGCTTCTATTTCCTTAGGGGTTATGGATTGTTTAAATTGTTTACCTGATTTTAAGTTAACTTTGGATTTGTGGTATCTCTCTAGAAAATCATCCATTTTACCTAGATTTCCCAGTTTTGTTAATTATAAGCTTTTGTAGCAAGATCTCACGATTTTTAAAAATTTCCTTAGTTTCTGTTGTTATGTCTCCCTTTTTATTTATGATTTTGCTAATTTGGATACTGTCTCTGAGCTTTTTAGTTAGTTTGGGTAGGGGTTTATTTATCTTGTTGATTTTCTCAAAGAACCAGTTCCTGGTCTTGTTGATTCTTTGTATAGTTCTCTTGGTTTCTAATTGATTGATTTCATCCCTGAGTTTCATTATTTCCTGCTGTCTACTCCTCTTAGGTGTGTTTGCTTCATTTTGTTCTGGAGCTTTCAGGTGTGCTATTAAGTTGCTAGTGTAGGATCTCTCCAATTTCTTCACCATCTCTGACCTCAAGCTGTACTACAGAGCAATCATGATAAAAACTACATGATAGTGAAGAGACATACAGACCAATCAAAGAAATATAATTGAAGATGAAAAAATGAGCCCATGAACCTATGGACACTTGATCTTTGACAAAGAAGCCAAAATCATAGAGTGGAAAAAAGAAAGTATCTTCAACAAATGATCCTGGTCTAACTGGCTGTTGGTAGAAGAATGCAAATTAATCCACATTTATCACCTTGTACAAAGCTCAAGTCCAAGTGGATAAAGAAGCTCTATATAAAATCAGATACACTGAATCTAATAGAAGAGAAACTGAGAAGTAGCCTTGAATGCATTGGCACAGGAGAAATTTCCCTGAACAGACACTAAAATCAGCATTTAATCAAATGAGACCTCAATAAATGAAAAGCTTCTGTAGGGCAAAGGACATTGCCAATAGGACAGAACTGCAACATATAGATTGGGAAAAGATTGTCACTAAACCTACATCTAATTAAGGGCTAATATCCAAAATATATAAAGAACCCAAGAAATTAACCTCCCAAAACCAAATAACCCGATTTAGAAATCAGACAAATGCATGGAACTGCAAAATATCATCCTGAGTGAGGTAACTCAGATCCAAAATGACATGCATGGTATGCACTCACTAATAAACAGATATTAGCCAAAAAATAAGTACAGAATACCCAGAATACAATCAACTAAACTCAATAAGGTTAACAAGCTCAAGTTAGGATGCTTCTATCCCACTTTGGAGGGAAAAGGAAGCAATCATGGGGGCAGAGGGAGGGAGGGACCTGGGTGGGGAGGAGACAGGATGGGAAGAGGGGAACATGATCAGGTATTTGGGGGAAACAGGAGTGAAGTCCTGAGGGCCAGCAGAATGAAGGTGGCGAGACCCTCTAGAATGTACCAGAGACCTGGAAGGTGATAGATTCTCAGAATTGTTCCTGTCTAATAGAACTAAAGGGACAACAAAGGAGACAAGATGATCCTGAGGGAAAGGAGGTCCAGAGTCCTGTCCAAAGTGGGATCCGTCTCAAGGGGAGGCCCCAAGGCGTGACACTATTACTGATGCCATGATGTGCTTACAGACAGGATCCTAGCATGGCTGGCTTCTGAGAGACCCAACAAGCAGCTGACTGAGACAGAAGCAGATACACCAAACAATGGACAGAAGCCTGGGACTTCTGTGGTTGAATTAGGGAAAGGCTGGAAGAATTTGTGGAGGAAGGCAGCCTCCAAAGGAAGACTAGCAGTTTCAACTAACCTGGACCCCTGTGATCTCTCAGACACTGAGCCACCAACCAAGCAGCATGCACTAGTTGATCTGGGACACCAAACACATATAAAGCAGAGGATTGTCTGGACTCAGTGAGAGAAGATTCGCCTAACCCTCCAAAGACTTGAGGCCCCAGGGAGCGAGGAACCCTACCCTGGCAGTATGGAGTGGGATATGAGGGCCGTTCTCTTGAAGACAAGGGAGATGAAATGGGATGAGGAACTGTCAGAAGGTAGAGTGGGAAGGAGATAAGGACTGGATTGTAAATATATATATTTAGTAATTTTAAGAAATTGGGTACAGAGCTAAAGAGAGAATTCTCAACAGAGGAATGCAGAATGGCCAAGAAGCACTTACTGAATTATTTAATATTCTTAGTCACCAGGGAAATGCAAAGCAAAATGACTCTGAGATTCCAGCTTACACAAATCAGAATGGCTAAGACCAAAATCTCAGGTGACAGCACATGTTGGTGAGGATGTGGAGAAAGAGTAATACTCCTCCATTGCTGATGGGATAGCAAACTGGTACAACTACTCTGGAAATCAATCTGATGGTTCCTAAGAAAATTGGGAATAAGTCTACCTGAAGACAAGGCTGTACTGTTACTGGGCATATACCCAAAAGATGTTCCACCATACCACAATGACACATGCTCCAGTATGTTTATAGCAGCCTTATTTGTAATAGCCATGAGCTGGTAACAACCCAGATGTCCCTAACCTGAAGAATGGATACAGAAAATGTGGTTCATTTACACAATGGAATACTATTCAGCTATTAAAAATGAAGACATCATGAATTTTGCAGGCAAATGGATGCAATTAGAAAATATCACCCTTAGTAGGTAACCCAGACTTAAAAGGACATGCATGGTATATATTCACTGATAAGTGTATATTAGCCAAAAAGTACAGAATATAATGATGCAACCCACAAACTTAAGTTCAACAAGAAGGAAGGTCCAAGTGAGGATGTGAATTTCAATCCGACTTAGAGGGAAAAACAAAATAATCATGGGATGTAGAGGGAGGGAGGGACCAGGGAGGGAAAGGGGTGGGGAAAGTAAGGGCAAAATTAAGTATGTGGGGGGGGGGTGCAGGAGAGAAGCCCAGAAGGCCAGGAGAATGAATCAAAATATGCAACTGAGGGGGGTGGACTGTGGGAAACCTCCAAAACATCCCAGAGACATGGGATATGAGAGGCTCCCAGGACTCAGTGGGGATGACCAACAGTGGGGAATGGAAGCTGAAGAGACCACCTCCAGTAGATAGACAGGTACCCAGTTGAGGAATGAGGTCCCCACTTTACCTTCAAAATGTTTGACCCCTGAATTGTTCCTATCTAAAAGAAATACAGTGACAAAATTGAAGCAGGGATTGAATAAAGGCCATCCAGTGACTTACCCAACTTGGGATCCATTCATTGTGCTTGCACCTAACCCTGACACTGTTACTGATTCCATGTTGTGCTTGCAGACCAGGGACTAGCATGGCTGCCCTCTGAGAGGCTCTACCAGCAGCTGACTGAGACAGATGCAGATACTTACAGCCAAGCATTGGACTAAGTTTGGGGCCCCATATGTAAGAGTTACAGGAAGGATTGAAAGAGCTTAAGGGGATGGTAACCCCATAGGAAAACCAATAGTATCAACTAACCTAGACTCCCTGCACCACAATCACCCAGGCTTTCTCTTGAATGATATTTAATAATTTAAACAACACCTTACAACTATTTGGGGGTTTGCATCCCAAATGATTTTATAAACTATACATGTGTTAAAATTCTTTACCTATACATGAAAGACATCTTTCAGCATTGCATCTCCAGTTTCTTTCAAGGCTACAGCTAGCCATATGTGAGTTGATAGCTAATTTTAGACAAAAACACAGAGTGGTATATTGCTGTAATATGACTGCACATTGTACAGAAAGGAAAATATCATATATTCAAACTGGTAGCATCACCTAGGTGATAATTTTGGAGATTTTATGCAAGCTTTTTTTTTCAAACCTCAAAATGGATACACAATATTTATCACATACTTTCTTTGAGGCATTTGTTTCATTATAGCATATTTCCTTATAAGTTTTCTTTTCTCAGAGATCCAGTTTTATTACAGAAAAAAAGTTTGCACACTAGTTAGCACAGATCATATTCTTGCTTTCTCATCAATTACTTGCACACTTTGATTACAATTTCTACCTCATTCTTTTCAATTTCATATTAGTTGTAAATATGAAATTTTAGTGTTAGGAGAAATGTTAGGAGAAATTATAATGATCATCTGTTAACTCCTTATTAGCAAAGGTAACACTATCAGTATTAATAAAGTAATTGAACAATATCAGATGGTTCACATAATAAAATGTATCAGCTTTTTAAACTCCAATGCTAGTAGCACATATCTGACTGTTATCCTTTAAAACTCTTAGCTAGCATAGAATCTTTAAAGCTTTCTTTCATAGCTTATCTTAGTTTTAATTATTTGGGAATTTAAATACTCTGCCTAGGTAACTTATCAATTCAATATTTTGAATTAATTACTTGAAATCTATATAAAAATTCAAAGATTAAAATAAATACCTACATCTCATACTATCATAACCTACTTGTAATCCTATTAATCTACGGTCATATATCTTGGTAAAGAACAAATAATAAATAATTATCTTCCTTTCATAGATAGTTTTCCAAACTAGTACTTCTTACTACTATAATTGTTAATATTCCATTCTAAGAATGTCATAAATTATTCAACCACTAAATGACTTCTGAGCATTTCTTCTCTAACTGAACTTTTGAATTTTTTAAAATGATGCTGATAAATGATAATGAAAGATATAGTCTCTGTTTTGTGTAATTTTCAAGATAATAATAATATTTGATTCTATTTTGTCTGATCTTCAAGATCTCCAGATCATTTTTATGGCCTTCATATATAGTGAGACAACAAATTGTTTTGACAAGTCTTCTGAGAACCTACATGAAAGGTAGTCTGTTAAAAAATTACTTTAGTAAAATGAGACTTTGAAAACTGGGTTCATTGTAAGAATTTCTATGAATAAAACCGAATGAGTGATGCCTTTTAGAAAAGCCAATGTAATGTCATGTAGCTTTATAAAGTCACTCAATGTCACCAACTTTCCAAGAGTAGGAAAAGCTAACTGATTTTCTTCCACCCATGAGCACATGGAAGCAGCAGGTCTCATGCTGCTTACTGGCTGCCTTGACGAGGCCCTTTTTTTTTTTAAACATTAGCAAATTCAAAAAAAATCTTAGTCTCATATTGTTTTATCACTCCTAATAGCTTATTTCAAAAAACAGTTCAGGACTATAGAACAGACTGGATGACTAATCTTGTCTATCAGTGCAGACTCTGGCAGAACACTCTTTTCAACATCAAGACAAACAGTTGCTGAGCTGTCCATCGAATGCATGCAGCACAGGATGCTTGTCACAACAGGATTTACATCATTTATCTTAGATATAAAACATGTTATCAACACATTGACAATATTAAAGAACATGAAAATTGTACAATGATAGAAATGCAATAGAATATACATATATATGCACATACATATGTGCATATGCACATGCATGCACACACAAACACAGTGATTGTTTCGTTTGCATAATTAATATTTATTCATATAGTATCTGAGATTTTAAAATGGAATGCTATTTAATCCATATACTTTTGGTAAGGATAGAATGTGTTTTGCTTGGACGTCTTTGGAAGACAGTTAGAAGGCATTATCAACATTTACTGTGCAATGACCTAGTAGTTTCATCTATTACAGTTCTATTCATAGACAATGCAAAGTTAAAAGAAGTAAATGAAATATTTATGTACATGAATATCTGTCAGCATATTATCTAAAAAACAGAGACCCCATTAAGAACATAGAATATCTATTAATAAGGGAATAATGCAGATATTCAGTGGACTATTGTTATCCATTACAAAAACATTTATAAGTACTAACTCTGCTGGTCTGAGTAGCTTCTCATGCTTTATTGTTATGTGAATGTAAAACTATTATAATATGAGCTAGTTATATAAGTAAACCATATAATCTTTCATAGCTATTATAATATCTGATATTGATATTGTTAGCATAAACAGATTTGTTTTCACAAATTAATTAGAAAATATAGAAAATACTAAAAGGAAATGGGAAACATTGGTTTTTTTCCTAGTAGAGTAGTAATTTTAGTAATAAAATTGTAGTAATCAGAGTTTGACACACAAATACTTGTAACCATGTATATATAGAGGCATATACCACTTTACATACATAAATACATATATCTTACATATTAGAGACTTACAGGTCATTTTAACTCATTGGTTTTGTAGTTTTCAATATTATTGACTTTCATGTATCTACATATTCATTTATTTATTATGTACAGGGGTGCTAGAGACCCAATCTTCATTCAAAATATAAGAAGATTTCAAACCATGGGAAGGGTGTCATTATTAAACATTTACAAATATTTTGACAGGTTTGTTTAAAATTCAGTTTTGGGTTTATTAATTAAGGTGTTATGCCAAAATCAACAGGAATTTCACACATTCAGTTTTACTCAGAGATTACTATCTTCTAGTCTCTCATACCATTTACAAAAGTAGTAAAGTTCACCAGATTGGATAATATTCCATTTCATTCTTTTCCCTTGCATGTCCTTTGACAAAAGTGCTAATGAGCAATGGAATGGCTGACAATATTGAAACGCTTAAAGAGATTGATTTGCAATTGTCAATGAGATGAAAATGAGAGAATAAACTGACAATAGTTAGTCCTCTTGGTTAAACAAGAATGGATTCTCCTTTGAGAACATTAGGAAGAAATGTAGTAGTTGTACAGTAAAACTAAATGGTATTAAATATGAGCTCTGTAAAATACTGAATCTTGGACAGATTTTTTAATATATTTCTGACTGAAATTCAGATTTATGCTTGGTTGGTAATATATATAAAATGACATATTTTATTGCTTATCTTGATTGTTTTGTTATTATTAATCTATATTCACACCAAATTACTCTATGCCTAACAAACAGGTTTTTTTTTCAGAAATGGCAAAACATAAACTGAAAATACAACATCACACATAAAAATCTTCTTTTAGCACAATTTCTGTATCATAACTGGCTCCATGTATCAGAGAAGTCTAATACTTTTTTCTATAAATAATTATGAAGATATTTTGGCTTAACTTTAATATCTCAGTATAGACAGATTTTGAATAATAAATTTTGACATATGAAGAAAATGTAAGCATACATGTGGCCATGTGTTGAAAAATATCAGTATGGATCTGTCCTTCCTCATAAGATCAATACTTGGAAAGAGATTTCCTCAGAAAGATGCTTTTTCTCATTTAGAAGTACAATGTGATTTCATGCAATTGAGTTGCTATTAATAATGCTACTGAGAAATAAATATTATTGGGGGCATTTATGCATTAGAAACTCTGTTTGAAGTAACTTGTTTAACTATCAGAACTCCAAAATTAGTTACAATTAGTATCTTTAATTCATAGATGTAGAAATTTGGCAACTCGTGTAAAATGATAATTTAATGATCAAGTAAGATTTCAGACTAAGTTATGTTGCCTTCCATATCATATGCTTTTAATGAATGAATAATTTTCTCAATAGTAAATACAGTTTTTGATGGACATTATGGATGAAAATAGCATTTGGTAAGTTTACTGGCATATATCTAAGCAAATTCATAGCAGGATATATTATGATTAATATTTTGTGAGCTTTTGACATTAATGTTAACTTTAGAAGTTGCTTCTTGTATTTTTATATACATGACTTCTATATTAATATTGTCCAATGAGGATTCATGAAGTATTTTAGTTTTCATTATGCAGCTTTCAGTTAGCTAAGTTTAGAAATTTGTTGATTATCAATTAGAAACACATCGTGTGCTTCTGGTCTCAGTCTTGATATTAAGTCACTAGGACCTGACCTTACCTTCCTCTATTAATGTTGTTGATAAGGCTGATTGATTATGGCTTTCCTCTTTCTTTGTCAACGCCTAACTCATACATTTCAGATCTTCATTTTTATCTCCAGATCACCATGCCACCTTTCTCTACTTTGCATTATGTTTGAAAGATCAACATTATGCATTTCTGGATTTATTTTGGATTACGGCAATGTGAATGGCTACAAGATTATCAGATAAAATGAAGACCATTAGGTTTAAAGATTTTTCTTCATACTACTTCCCTATCTAGTCAACATGGACATTTCACTAAAAGGCCAGATGGTCTCTCGACTTCAAATTGCTGTCACAATCAACTTTAGTAGCTCACATTTCGATGCTCTTTATTCCTTATTAGCCCAAATATTTCACCTTGTCCCTTTTTTGTATTGTTCTCCTAATTTTTCCACGTCTTCAAATATCATTTTAAAAATTTCCACAGAATATTCATTGTGAACTGATAACTTTTATGTGTTGGTTTGAATAAGAAAAGCCCCCATAGGCTCATATAGTAAATATTTAGTCATTAGGGAGTAGTACTACTTGAGTGGGATAAGGAGGTTTGGCCTTGTTGGTGTAGGTGTGCTCTTGTTGGAGGAAGTGTGTCACTGGGAGTGGGCTTTGAGATTTCAGAAGCCATCTGGATGTAGAACTCTCAGCTACCTCTCTAGCATTATGTCTGCCTATATGCCACTATGATGAGAATGGATTATGTTTGGAACCAACTCCTAGGAGAAATCGGCTATCATCTTGCAACCATCTTGAGCCATATACCCTGACAAGAGACTTGTTTTCAACAGCCTACAACAGCTGAGCACACTCTGATAAACATCTTGTTTTTCTCACATATCTTGTTTTGTTGTTTATTGCCCCCGGCTGCAAGGCACACGTGGTAAAGTGTCTTCAGCTGCATTCCCCTGCTTATGCTTATATGTACCCATTATTTCCTTTCAATAAGCAGGACTTGAACAGACTCTCTGTTTTGTCTCTTGCACCTCCATTCTCACTCTCTCTCTTGCTAGACCCTGACCCGCGGACTGGATAGCAGCTCAGACTGGGAATGGACTAAACCTCAGAAACCATAAGTAAGCCTTAATTAAATGCTTTTTATAAGATTTTCAGTACTGACAGTGTTTTTTTTTATTACAATAGAACACTGACTAAGAGTGTTCTACTTGAGTTTCTATAGAAATCAATATCTACACTGAGTAGATATTGATCAATGCACCTGTATCTGTGTAGATTTGTAAATCTTATAGTTGAGGAAATTTATCTTAGACTGGTAAGATATCTCAATGGGTAAAATGTTACCCACATAAACCTGATAACCAACGTTTGATATCTTCACCCATACAAAGGAGAGAACCAACTCCACAAATTTAGCCTCTGACCTCTACATTAACACTATAGAGTGTCAACACTTACAAACACACACACACACACACACACATACACACACAGGGAGAGCGGAGAGGGGAGAGCGAGAGAGAGAGAGCACACAATGCATGCAATAATAATACGTAAAACAAAGCATGAATTTAGTTTAAAGACATTCTACTATTCCAGGTGAAGTTCTACATTTCAGATGAGTATCTTCAGGTGGTATGAACAAAGAGTCTTGCAGAAAGATTGGATTTCCAATTTTTTGATGGAAAATTGGAATTTTCTTTTACTGGAAACACCCGTGTGACTAAACAATCAAGATGATTTTAGTTTTCATGAATTAAAGGCTTAGAATCCAAACTGTTGGTTATTTTATGGACAAAGAATGCTTCTAAAGAAGATAATAAGACCCATGGCCCTTTCTGTCCCTCTATTATTTAGTAGCCATGTAGTATTTTTCTTTATACTCTATGACTATCCATAATGATAAGCCTCACCTCAAACTCAAATCAACAGTTAATAAGGATTTATACTTGCAAAAGTGAACCAAAATAACTGCTTTTCTTTGTACGTTAATTATTTCACATGCATGGTTACATTGGTGATATATTAATGGAATATATTTATACAATTAATACCATGATAAAACACCATGACCATGGCACCTTACTGAAGTAGGGCTTATGGTCTCATGAGGAGAAGTGTCCATCATGGCAAGAAGCATGGCAGCAGGACCCAAAGCCTAAAGATCACATATTCAACCCCAAGGATGAAACGGAAAGAACAAAAGAGGTGAGATGAGGCTATATATTCCCAGACCCTTCCCCTAATGTGTACTTCCAGCAAGGCTTCACTAGTTCCTCAAACACCAACAACAACTAGAGAACAAGTATTTAATTTCCTGGACCAATGAACAACACTCCTTACTAAAATGACAAATGGAAACAAAGAGATATCCGAGAGCATTTTTTTGCTAGTATAGAGAGGCAAATATTTAAGGCCTAAGTACATCATGTTCAAATAATTTTTCTGGTGCTTCTCTTCTATCTATTGTATTAGCTTAACTCCTTGAAAGAAGGAAAATGTATTTTCCTTACTAGAGAAACTTATTGCTCATCTTCATGTGATTTGAACAAAGAGTCTTGGAGAAAGGTTGGGCTTTATTTGTTTTCTTATGGAAAACTTGGAATTGACTTCTATTGGAAGCACCTCTGTGACTAATATTTTCTTGCTTATTCTTGACTATTTGTATCCATGGTATTGCTAGTTCCTCAACCTGGAGCTGACCTTAATACTTGCATGTAATTTAAATGATATAAAAGCAAAAATGGAGGAGGAGGGATGGAATGGGGATTAATGGAGGAGGGAATGGGAAAAGGGGATAACATCTGAAATGTAAACAAATAAAATATTGAATAAAAATCTCAAAAATCCAGAAAAAGACCCCAAAAATGATGATTTTAGTTTTCATTGAATTTCTATCATATCAACAGGCAACAAGTCCTAATTTATTTTTCCTCCAAAATACATTTATAGTTAATTATTATGCTTCTGTACTCATTTATGAATTAACATTGTGGGCAAAGGTCTAAATTTTATATGTCTACCTTGTTTGAGGTTCATTTCTAAAATTAGAAGCATAATACATACCATCCCAATTCACAAAGTTTTAATTTCTAGGTGGAAAGACATTATCCAGAAGTTAAAGGCTGTATACCCTATTGTTATCTTAAATACTTCACAGATATCTTACTAAATTTAAAATTAGCACTAGGTCAAGTTTATTTTTTACCAGAACAAAACTTTTCTAAGTTTAGGTCACTTCTAAACAGTTATTATCATCTTCAAAGTACATATTAAATGTAATTACTAGAAAAAATAATTTTATTAAATCCATATTTCTAGATTCTTTGACATATTTTAATAGAATGTACTTTCTTAAGGATGAATGGCTGAGATTTTAATATTTGAACACAGTTTGTAACATTTCCCAAGGAATTTGTCATTTGAAAGTTAGCCTCCAATGTCTACACAGTAAAGATAAAGAAAAATCAATTTCCCTGGAAATGGCTAGTAAGTTTGGTTTGGCCCATGATTCCTATGACACAGTCTCATCTTGTTTGTATCTTGACTGACTACTTTTTGGTAGATCTTCAACCTCCTCATGGATATCGTAAAATCAAGGCTTTAAATATGAGTAATTATAAAACAGAAAACGTAAAATATTGGAAAATTAATGACAGGCATACAGCTCAGCTTATTATTTTCATAAAAATGATCAACAAAGACATATATCTTTTTATTTAAATTGCCAATTTTTATTGAATTGTTTGTCTGTTTTGTGTTTTAATTTTATATTTGTATTATTGTGTAAATAGTAAAATTATTACTTTTGAATTAAAAATAACTTCCAAAAAGATATTATAGCATATAAAAGTATTAGATACCTGTGATTACTGTGTGTCTTAGGATGAACCAAAAAAAATTTTTTATGACACAAGATAATCATGAGTATATGATAGCAATGGTTGACAAACAACAACAACACTGATTATAATAGGCTGAAAGCTATTTAAAGATGAGGTGATTTGTTCCAATAAAATTAAGCAGAAGGAAATTTCCATGTTATATTACTGAAGTGTTAGTTTTTTAAATTGCAAAATTTTGTGTGCAGTTTTTTAAAAAGCATACGAAAAACATAAGTAGGAAATTTCATTTAGAAGATCCAGTGATACCGAGAAGGAATGAAGAAAATGTGTGAAAGATAAGAAAATGTGCTGGGCATGAAGGTGGCAGAAATGTTCTCAAGGATTTCTTGCAGACAGTCAGGGGAGACAAAGCTGTGAAATAGGAAGATTGCATTTGTTTCAAATCTGCATATTCTGCAAGCCCTTAAGCCATTACCTGCAGCTGAGAAGTTCCAATAAAAGTGATTTAAAAACTCATTCTGGATCCTTCCAGATGCCAGTCCCCTGGGGATGCCACCAGGCATTATTTAATATGAGCTTGATTGTTTCAATCCGCTTCCTCTTATAGGCAGTCCCTTCTGTCTGTAACTGACAGGATGTTACTAATGATTGGGCATTTTTAAGAAATCCTACTGGGTTTTGGCATCTATTTCCTGTACATTATCTATGATTTATTTTACTCTCCTTTACATTTGTGTAACTTATACCCAAATCTGAATCTCTTGAATTCTATTTTAAAAATGCCATTTGACAGAATATTTCGTCAAAAGAAGTTAAGGGAAGAAGAAAAGGAAACCTGACTATGAGTCTAGAGTCCTATTACTTAACAAAAAGGAAATCTCACTTTATGTATCTTTTTAACTAAAATTTATGATACTAATAAGATACGATCTCTGGAATCAGGGAGCCTAAGACCTTCTTTAAAATTATTAAAGTAGTAGCATACATAAAATTACAAATAAAATACACAAGATGTTTCTGCTACTCTTTATGAATCCATTATTTCTAAAGGATAACTGGAAATGATGCAGATGTAGATGATACATGAAATATGCTTATACACATACATAGACATAATTAAAATGAAGTTATCCTGTAAGTGGCAATGATGCTTCTAGTAGATATTAGTAGCTCACAAATAATAAGCCCAATGCCAGAAAGAGTTACCTCTTTTGGATTTGTTGGCAGATGAGTTCCAAAAGACCAACATTCATTATAGGTTACTGGTGAATATCCTGATTACTTTCCATAACTTGACAGTAAGAACATGTTTCCAAAGACAACACATGCTTTAGTCATAGAACATAGACATCAAGATGATACTCATTTTTTGTCTTCATACCTACTGGATTGTTTTCATAGCACTGTTCAAGCTACCAAATTCCTCATCCGCAAAACTGTTGAACTGTGTTTACCAACACAGAGAGCCACAGCCCAACAAGGTACAGAGAATACATAAATGCAGAAATTCAATCCCAAAAGGAAAGTATGTTTCAGTACCTTCCTCCAAAGGCTCATGTATCAGTGTAAAAGACTAAATAGAATGAGTGTTAGAACCAGACCTGCTGGATGGCTACAGGAAAACAGTATCTTCTGTCACAACATGATGGCTGCAGATATGAATTTACATAGTATGGTAACCTACAGAAGACATGTATATGTCAAAATTGACCAAATAGCAGAATGAAGATGGGAGTTGGGCATCAAGTTGTACTCCTAGGAGAGAGAGGGTCAGCTTTCTCTAAGAGGGTTGCCCCTAATTAGTCAGCTACACTACAGTAAAAAGCCATATATCCAAGAATATTTGAGCAATACAAACTTGTCTTGATTGTGAAAAAAAGTCATAAATTGGCTGAGAAGGGGGGTAGAGATTTAATTTGGGAAGAGTTGTAAGAGGAACGTGAATATGATCAAAATTTATTGCATGAAATTCTCAAAGAACTAATAAAGTAGAAAACACCTGGAATAATTAACATATTCTCACAATGAATATTATTAGGTAAGTGATAGATTGTATTTTGTCTTCTTATACTACATGGTATGTCACAGATTCTCATTAAATATATGTTAGATGCATAAATTAAAAGTTCTGGTTAAGTGTTCCTTCTTGCATGATTGATTCTGATTGATACTTATCACAAGGAGTTTCACACCTGGAATATTATCATAACTACGCCACTTCACAGTTCCCATAAAAGTGGTCAGCTTTTAAAATTTTGGCTGATGTCAATAAGCTATACATCAAAATCTTTCTTTTTTGGTCTAATTGCTCAAATTTCAGGGTTTGCAATGCTTCACAAATGCCTACCAACTGCATTTTTAAAACTACATTTTAAAAATCTAGATTTTGTGTGTGTATTTCTGTTGGGCATTGTACATATCAAAAAAATAAGGAAAACCAGGTGCACAGTTTTCTTGCAATGTGATTTTGCTCTTCCAAATGTGCTTTAAAAATCCCTATATATCTGTGATCAGAGTCATATCTATAAACCTCCATGATTTTAGGCAGAGAAAATAACCATTAATTTTTGGTTGATTAGTAACTAAAAGCTCCATTATTAAAAAGCCATTTTTTATATGAATATGTTATCTTTAGTATTATCATATATTTCTACAAATAAACCATGTATGCCACTTAGTTGCTGTTCTCTTTTTGGTTTCATTAACTCTTATTTGGTAACTGAAGTAGCATCCTTGCTTTTATATGCACTACTTTAAGAAAATCAATGAATTTACTCCCTATGTCTTGTGGGAAAAGTCAACTTTTGTATTGTACAAGCTGGGAATAAATAAAAGTAAATTAAATGTCAGGCAGTCCCCATGATACTCTTCAGTAATATGTAATTTAGTATTTACAAAAATAGAGTAATCATCCTCTGCTTAAAATGCTATTTTTCTTATCAAACTGAAAAAGCTGTCTTATATTTATCATCATTACCTTCTTTTTTTCTTTATTATTCTTTTGTGATATAGGAAAAGGAAAAATAATAAAATAAAACGTGTTTTCTATCAGAGACATTATAGGGCCCTAGCTTCCTCAGGCTAGTTTTATGAGTCTAATTGTATAACTATTAGTGCATACAGAATGCTTCATTTCTGCTACATTTAGAAATAAGAGCCGGATTGCTCTGAGAAACTGTGGCTTGATGTGTTTTATATTGCTATTTTATTAATCTCTTTCATTTAAAAGGGGCTACAGAAAAATAGAAGAGATGTAAGCAAATTACTTTGCATTCAAGTTGATTTTGGGTCTTGTAAATAATTTTGGGAATACCTGATTGGTTTTCAGTGGTTCTGGGCATAGCCAGAGCAAAGGGGAGTAGTTCCAAGCCCCGAGTGTCTCTTTGCCTCTCAGCCTCTCAGTATTCCTCTTTGCCAGTTTGGCAGTTCATCTGTGCTAATCAAATCCATCAGGGATTGACAGGTGGTGAGTGGGTAATACAATTTCAATCTATTTAGCATAATCGTAGTATTTAGTGCAATTCCCAGGAAATTGTATGCTATTATTTTAATAAGTGAATTAGCAAAGTGAGCACTTCACAATTCTCGCTGTTCATTATTTAAAGTACTATTTAACTTGGTTGACTATCTTGGTCACAGAACATGTATTATTTACAGTCCAAGCACAATATTAACAAATAATAAATAAAATTTCAAAAATGTTACTTTTTGAATCTTATAATGAAGTATATATTGCAATCGATAATTAGTAGATTTAGACCCTTCTTACAAACACGTAATTCACTCATAAATGTAGAACTAATATTCTATATGCTACATTTTCTGTTTATGTTCCATGACCTTTTACATGGCCACAGATAATCTACTTCAATTTACCACTGCAAATCATTTTTCTTTTTGCTTTTTGTGCATATCTACCATAGGAACATGTGTGTGTACAAGTAACGTAACAGTCCTTCCTTCCCTTCACATGGACAGTGGTAACCATGAAAAGCTGGTTTTGTCAAAGTGTGGCCAATTTAACACACTTTAAAATATTTTCAGAAATATGAACAACAGCAGCTACTTAAGATAAAAGCTCCTGAGATGTAAACTGTTTTCAATATTCAATTAATATAAGAATTAAATGAAACATGAAATGTTTGCTGTAAATACACACATTAAATATCATCTTTTGCCTTGTTTTATAGCAGTGTGTGTAGGCACAAAATATTATCAATACATACTCTAATGCAAAAAAAAGCAAAGCCATTTTCTTTCATTAAAGAGTCATTCTAGGAAACCATTATAGAAAGCATTATGTACAAAGTGGTATACATTCTCTTTTATAAACCTATCTCATAATGTATAAAGTAACCAACCTTTCCATTTAAAGATCTAGAAGAAATGATTCAGGGTCATCTGAATGGATATACTAGAAAATTACTATTTTTCAAAGAATAATTGTGTAATATACTACCTGGATATATCATCCCATGTTTCACATTTGTATATATATGTCTTTCCTCTCTTCCTGACTAATAGATTATAGGTGTGTAAATTACATTGTTCCACTCTTGAACCTTAAGTAAATGGAACAAGGAAGAAACAATAGTGAAAAGTAATTTTGTTTATATACTACTATATCTAGAAGTAGCATTTATGTTCTGAGAAGGTGAATATTTAGAAATATTAGTTATTCAATTACAGACAAGATTTAATGAATAATATTATTACATATCAAAAGTTCACTTACATCTAGAAGTCTATATGCCACAGCATATTTTAAAGAGTCTGTTTTAATTTCCTAGATTATGTAAAATTTATTACTATTACTATACCATAAAATAATGTTATATACCATATAATATTCCCCAATAACCTTGCAGTAGTAATGCTTATCAAGGTGTTTATCCTGCCTCTGGAGATGTCAAGAGCCTATCGTATATCAGTTTAGTAATAAACTAAATATATAAATAAAAATTTCCCAAAAGAGTATCATTATTTCTATTTTGGGAAATGGATCATGTAAGAACATGGATGGTAATAATAGTTATAGTTTGATGTAAAGATCATGAGCTTAAGAAACATATTCTTTAGAATCTAACATTTTTAAGATTTTGTAATTCTTGAGTCATTTGCTTATTTAAATGCATATAGATAAAAATTCAGACAGACACAAACTAAAATATGTCTGTTTCTACTATCACAACTAAATTCCTATCAGAATTTTCCAACTGTCCCTTGGTAACTGCATTCATTAGCATTCTCTTATTTTATTATTTTTCATTCTTTGTTAAGTTCACACACGTATGTGTAGTATTTAGGGCAGTTTCATCTGCTATTTTTATCTCTCATCCCTCCTGTCTCTCATTGAATTTGTTTTCCTCTCTGAAAAGTCCCTCATGATCTATCTTGATTGCAGGTTCTAACTCTGATTTATTAGACTGTTTTGCTGAAGTTGTAGTACCTATAAAATGCAAGCAAAAAAAGCAAACATTAGATAGAACAAGAGATAGAGGTAAAAAAAGGAGTACCTATATGTGATATGTAGGAAGATAGGGTAATCAGGAGATGAAAATGTTTAAATAGGAATGGGGTTTGGGAGATAGGTAGAAGGAGTGAGGTAAAGTTTTGCCAAAATTGAAAACGCCTGAAATATCACTATGGAAACTTACTGTTTTGTAAGTCTATTTTTAAAAAATCACAATTAAAATATGGTTTGAATAGAGGAACTGTTCATAGGCAGATAATGCTCTTCTCAGACCTCAAAAGATATTACACAAAAAAATTAGTACCAATTGCAAGTCTCATCTTCTGTTATGAGAAGACTTTTGTTAGAGCAGTATGACATATAGTTTATTATGAGGAAAAGGTATGGTATAATATCAATAAAGTTAACAATAATAAGTATTATTTAACATTTACAATCCTTAGAAATATTTCTTTTGTAGTAAAAGTGTAGATGATCTGCAAAATGAAATGTTGAAGTAAGTTCTATACTGAAGGTAATGGGCAAAGAAATGGAAGCATAGAAATATGGTACATTAATTAAAATGATATTTAGTCATAAGAGAACAAAGCCTTGTCATTTGTGGATAAACCTGGAGGTCATTATGTTAAGTGAAATAATGGTAACCAAGACAAGTCCCTTGTAGTATCAATAGTCTCAATAGTATAAGGAAACTAAAATTATGGATACCATGCAGGTTGATGCAGAGATAGCAGTGGAAAACTTTGACTGCTAGTTACACTTACAGGTAAATAGGAGTAAAAATTTCTAATCATTTTTCATCCCAAAGTAGAGCACCTAGAAATAACAATTAGGTTCTGTATATTTAAATAAGCCAAAAGAAATATTTTAAGTGTTTAATCATGAAGAAGCTAAGTGTTTAGGGAGACAGATTTGCTTATATTAAGTTAAATGTTACACTATGTATTAAGGTATTAAAGTATGCACATTATCCCACTAATATGTATATTTTTCGTTTTTATTACTAAATACATTTAAATAAATTCTTTTAAATCTCCATTTTATCAAGATTTTTTAGTAACTTTTGGGCACATTAAAATTTTAGGAAGCAGTGCTTCAACACAACAGACATTGTAGTTACTGTACTTACATTCACTATAATCTTTGTTCAAGAATATTTAAAGCATCCAAATACAGATTCAGTGTCAAGAATCTTCCAGTTGTATATCCATCTGTATATTGTAAAAAAATAAATATTTGGTACACAAGGCTACAATATCAAAGCACTAAGTATTGTGATAAATTAATAAATACTTATTAAATTACTTGAGTATAATAATTTACCAAATTATCAAATTTGACAAATTATTCAGAGACCATGATATTATAGAACACCCTCCCCGAGCATGCCTTGGGTGTGGCACAGATCATGACATGAACCTACCATTATTATAATAAATTCAATAGATTATTCTCGCCTGATGTAAGTGGCATCTAAAACAGCAAAACAGTAGAATAATACTGATGTTTATGTTCATTAATGGCCAATAATAAAAAATGGAGTTATTGTCACAGGACTCCCTCCCAAGATTCCAGCCTTCCCTTTTTCTACCTTCTCCAGTTGCAAATATGATCATAGATTGAAATGGAGCACGTAGACTGTAGAAAAGAAACTGAAAGTATGAATTTATGATATGGCTTCTATGAGACCATTATTCACAATGGGCTGGGTTTTGAAGTGGCACATGTGTTTAAGAAGTATATATCCTCCTTTAAGTGACTTCTCTCCTATGGTCTATATATAAAAGAAACTCATTTGTTCACCAAGTTAGGCTTGGAAAAGTCTTATTTGAATCTATTATTAGTGCCATATCTCTTGTGAATAGCTGTTGGTTCATATGTCCTCTTAGAACATTAATGTAACAAATTGGCACCTAGTAATGAGGCATAGAAGAATCAAATATGACTTAAGGAGGGGTTATTATATGACGCTGGTGATGGGTACCAATGGAGAAAACTGAGGTTGAACTATTGGAGGATGGAATGTTTATGAGAGTAGTCTTTTCTTCCCTAGGTGAAATGCTATAGTGTGCTTTCTTGCTATGGCAGCAGGTTCATGAACTTACCTTACTATGAACAATACAACATGCAACTAATGTCTGTTCCATATAAAGGTGCAGTATCCACAGGAGGGGATGAAAGGGGATGCATATCATCTACTGCATGGTCTGATATGGCATAACTGCTTAATTATTGGGGTTGTGTTGCCTAGTGTTGAATCACACACTAGCTAGAGTCAGCTGAGTGGAGAGAACATCAATTGAGGATTTGATTCTGTAAGATTGAGCTGTAGGCAAGAATTTGGGGCATTTTAAGTAGTAATGTGTGAAGGTCCATCCTATTATGGGTAGTGCTACCCCTGTGCTGGTGGTCCTGGGTGCAATAAGATACCAGGCTGAGAAAGCCATGATGAGCTAGCTAGTAGGCAGCTTTCCTCTGTGACCTTTGTATTGGCTATCAGTTCCTGTCTCTAGGTTCCTGCCTTGATAGAGTTCCTGCCCTGACTTCCTTAAGCAGTAGACTACAATGTGGAAGTGCAAGCCAAATAAAAGTTGCTTTTGCCCATGGCATTTCATCAGAGTAATAGTAACCTTAGCTAGGAAGGTTTATCAGAGCATTATCATAGCTGATGTTTGTGTTTGTATGATGATACTCAGAAAAAGACTGGAGAACTAGAAAATACATTATAGTCCCTCAGAATGGCATATATGGGATAAGATAGCCTATTGGCCACTGCAAACGTTGCTTGCATGCTGCTATACATAACAAGAAATTTGATTGCAACGAAGATGGTTAGCTGGTTGGAGCTTGGTTACACCTAAGGGATGAGTTATAATAAAAAGGGTTCATGTGCATAAACACAACATTCTTTATATTATCTTCTGATTCTGTGGGTAAGCTGAACAAAAGAGAAGATGAAATAAATATGCTGGCTTCCTATTTCTTATGACTGTCAGGAGAAGAAAAATAAGTGAGTACAAATTAAGTCTGTGATAAAGTTCTGATGCTGGGATCCAAAAATTTGGAATCCCTGGGAAGCATTGGATAGTGAGAAGGAAGAGACATATGTACAAGTAAGTGATAGAAGATAACTGTAAGAACAAAAGTTTAATAAAAAAAGGAAAATATATGATTCAACATTCATATAAGGACTTTTTCAATGGCTCAGTAGAAAAGTATGCTACTCATGGAGTACTCTGCCTCTGAGCTCGTTAAATTAGGACAGACTTGTTATCAAGAATTAAGAGTCCCTTACAGCCTAGCTTGTGAAAGCCTGGACGAAAGGCCAGATAAGATCAATCTGGTAAGATCAATCTGAATGCTCTGGAAGTTGAGAAAAAGAAATGTAACTACAGATACCTCCTTAAGACAAAGGGTGAAAAATCGAAGAAATTATAAAGGAATCCAATTTTTTCTAGAATGGAACACATCCCGTGTATGTCAGGGACTATAAGGAAATAGTGGAGAGACTGGAATTACTAAGAGAATGAGGAGTGAGAGATGTTATGTTTGCTAACAAGTTACATGGATGAGATAGGACTGTGCTCACTGAAAAGTGAAGAGCAAAGTTAGGTCAGCAAGGATCCTGGTATTAGAATGGGGCTTTGATAAACCCGACTGGGAAACGTGATATTTATGAGTGAGGAGGCATTTGAAAGATATGAGTAACAGAGTAGCAGGTAAATCGAGATTCTAAAGTACCAAGGCAATCAGAAAGTGTAAAAGGGTACACAGTAAAAGGCTAAAACAGATAACAGGGTGTGTCCTGGTCAATGAAGGTCAAAATAGGTAAGGTTTGTTTGAATCCAGAGTTACTAGAAAAAAAAAATGAAGAGAAAGCAAAGTGCTGTGTCAGTGAGCCTCTGATAGGGTTTCAACTCTGAACAATTTGAAAAGGCATAAACGATGAAACTGTACTTATTAAAAAGAACAGTCTTGCCCTATGGATAGACAGTTATCCTCAGAAAGAGTGTACATTTGTCTTTTATAAGAGTGCATGCTAGGGGTATAGATTCTTCACAAAGACCTCAGTTCTCTCAGCAAACACCTGAAGCTAAGGGGCAGTCAATGACAACGGTAACATCTGCAGCTGCATTTCCAACTTCTTTTCAGATCTGGTGCAACAGCTCAAACAGCAAGTACAACTCTGTTCTTCCTTTGGCTCCAGATTGGGTCAAGAGGTTTCATCTAGTCCCACACATCCTGCAAGCACTGGCGGATGATTAAAATGTTTTATGGAGGCGATCTAAATAAACTGATGTCTCCTATACATGCTACTATAACCAACATTGCTCTTTGGAGGAAATGCCTGACATGAACAATGAAATCTTTTCGTACCTGTATTGTATTAGACCTTCCATCCTCTTAGCTGCCAGCTTTGGATACCAGTTGATACCTGTTTGGAATGGATGGTGGTGGATATTCTGAGAATCTGCATGCATTCTATGATAAGACTTCATTAAGTCATGAACCAATGTTAACCTGTGAGTTGCCCAAAAGATTTGAAAAACAAATATATGAAAGAATATTAAACATTATCTCCTAAAAGATATAAAAGTATGTATCCTATGGGAAAGGCACCATCAAAAGTCATATGACCATTTAGTGAAAATCTCAGTGCAAGGGTTGGATTGCTTTTTTTATGTCTTATTGGCCAACGAGGATGACAAAACACTCAAAATCTAAATACGTTGAATTGGTTTATTTGGGGAGTGAATTTTCAGGGTCTAGGGCTAGACTAAACCTAAGACCTTAAAATTGCCAGCCAAGCATATTAGCACTGAGGTAAGCTGTTTACACAATATTTTTACCCTCTAATTATTTTCATAGTAACTGGTCTGCTAGAATCTCTGGTTTATAATTACTTTCAAATTACAATCATTTGTATTTATTTGTTCTATCTTGGTAGGTTTATTATTTGCATTAAATGAGATATTATTTACACACGCTTCTTAGCACCATGTCCAGTTCGTGCTCTTTTCTCCTCCTCTTTATCTTTTTGGATTATCATCATGGCATGTGAATATTTACAAGTGTCAGATATATTATCTTACTAGGCAGGAAAATTGTATGATTTGAATTTTGGAAATAGTGCTGGCTTGTTCTTGATTATGCTGCCAACTCTGTTGGTCCTAGGACCCCTTTATAAAAGGTAAAAGGGTTACACAAATGAGAAGCCCTTACAATACTTTCGTATGAAACACTTTGAATTTCATCGAAAGGGAGAAATGGAGAGAGAGAGAAAGAAGGATGAGGAGGAGGGCATTAATTTCTTATCTAAAAGAAATACCTTGGTGTTGTTATGCATCCAGTACAGTACCTTGTACATAATAGGGACTGACTAGAGAGCACTTGACTCGACATTGGATTGAAGGATCTTTAAGTGGCACTAAACTAGATAGGAATGTTAACACATGCCTGCAATCTCAGGCCAAACAAACAAACAGAAACAAACAACAACAAAATAAAACAGAGGAAGGAGGATAGTGAAACCAATAATAGCTCAGGATATACAGGAAAAAAACATCTAAAAACCAAAGATCTTATTGCTAAAGACAATATGCATACCTCCTACATGATAGAGAATCAGGCTGTGTCTGAGCTGCAAGGCTCTCATTTCTCTGTGGCTGTTATGGTGCTGCAAGTTATTATGCAAACTTCTAGAAGAGAATTGTCATCAGCATTCATCTGTAAATTCTGTGTGCTACACTATCAACAGGCCATTTAAGATATGCCTGATGGTGCACATAAGGCTGCTTCATATTTACTTCTGTAAATCAAGAAATAAACCTATTCCAAAGGAAGTTATCACTCCTGTCTGCTCCATCTCTAATTTCAAGTGATCTTGAAAAGCTATAGTATGTACAAAATGGAAAACTAGCTGAGAAAGGGATTCCCTCATGCAGCTTCCAAGTGGTCACCATCCATAATAGGGTGGGACTTTGCATCTTTGTGCATTGCCCATTTTCCTGACAATATCTACTCACATATGCTCTGTATGTAAGCTCAGTTTATTCACTGGTTCACCAAGTTGGACTTTTGGATTCTCATTTTTTTCTGTTATTTGTGTATTTCTTGGAATGAACGCACAGTTCTTTACTCTTCCTCCTCAAAGTTAATTCAACACAGATGAACAGAATGCAAAATGGTACTCCATGGGAAAGTATGAAACCAAGTTAATGTTCTCCAGGATCATTCATGAGTGATCAAGTGCTTTCATGCAAACCTTATCATCTCTGATTTCATGTTAAATCCAGGCAGGATAAGGGATCTCAGAGGTTACATTTCTAGATTAAATTTTAAGCATGTATCCATAGTCACTACTGACATATCTGTATAAACTTCCCTGTGGCAAAGGTGGGGAGACTAACAGTGCTGCCAGTGTTTAGCAACTAATTCACTCCCATTTCATAAGATGATAAAAAATTAAAAGCTTCTGTAAAAGCAGAGGGAGTCAGAGCTGGCTCAGCACCAGGCCCTGTAGCTATGTTCATGAATTAGTGTTGCTTTTCTTCTTGGGTACAAGCCCATTCCGGAACCCATGCCACCTGTTGTTGCTGCTGTTTTCTATTTAAGCTTCTCTTATTTGTAAAGAATGTTTGCGACTCTGATTGACAAGCTTTTTCATTTTTTATTTTTTTTATGAAAGCTGTCAGATGAGAATCAAATACAGATCTTTGTTTCCAGTAACACACCAATATCTCATTAGGCCAAACAATATTATAAGAGACTGTAACTTTGTATTAAGTGCAGCATGGACGTCAGAATAAGAAAGAACTATTAACAAGTGATGTCTTGTCCCAAACATTTGATTTTTTTCAGACCTTTTAAGAAAACACCTTAAAATATTTTTGACTAGTACATAAGTTGAAAAATAAAACTGGTTCCTGATTTCATTTTGAAATGTGCTTCTCGGTCTCATATTTTCATCATCTTATACATGACATTCTTACTGTCTGAAAACCGGTTTGTTTTAAAAGATAAGTCTTGTAAAAAAAAAAGAGTGTGATTATACGCTGTATACATTCCAGGTACATGAAGCAGCTCCTTCTGTTTCAAGTTTAATTGGTCATCTTATAAAAATGTGCAATTAAAAATAGCATTTGCTAAGATGTAAGATTTGTGAAATAATGTTTGGAGTGGAAATAACTAACTCTCTAGAGGATTCAAAGATAAAAATTTACCATCAAGAGAAGGGATACACATTGAATTTAGGAGATTTCTTGAAATACTGTTTGTTTTCCTTTACATGGGCTCTTTATTATGAGCACATGACAGGTGTAAATCATTAAACTCTAGGTTCTTGAGATGGGTATTCATTTAGTATTCATATATCATGTTATTGAGTTATTTTCTCCATGTAGAAATGGGAAATGCTATTTCCAATGTATATGGTATGCTTACAACATACTTTCACAAGAGACTAGTTTTGATCTTCATATGATTTCCATGCAATAGTGGTGTGTATGCAAGAGAAAGAAGAGAAGCCACTGGAACTTTCATCATAATGCTTTGGAAAGCTGCCAAACACCTATTAATTGTGAGTATCAATATGTGCTACTATCATAACGTTTTGCTTTTTATTGTGATTTCCTCCTTATTGTAGATATTTGAGTATTTCTTAATCTGCAAATAAATCTAACTGGACAGTGCCAAATATTATCAAAGTGTCAACTACAATCTAATCCTTTCAGGGAACTTCCTTTTCTTGCTTTATCTTTAGGAAAATGGGACAGAAAAAAAGCTTATCTTTTCTTAAATGGAACAGATGATTATACATTTTTATATAGTCTTTTATATCACTCAGACAATAACATACTAATGCTAGTGTTTCTCCTTAAACAAAATGTTTTGTCAATACACAAGAATTTTGTCTCTCTAGGACTTACATTTTCTCTCCTCCTCTACTCCTTTCTGTCTCCATATTGCATACTAACACTGAGTGACTTCAGTGTTAAAATATCCCTTATTTCATCCCCAGTAGAAGAGAATACTGGAAGCTTTTGAAGGTCTTGCATATCTTAAACATCTCATTCTCCTCACCTATATGTCAGAAAAAGAAAAAAAGAGAATACTGAGTTACTGCCATGGCATGAACAGTCAAATACGACCAACTAATGCCACTTTATAAATATAAAATATCTGTGTATGGGAGCAATAACAGCTAAACAGTGAGAACTTAGATTATTAAAGACAGTACCTTTCTAATCTTGTGAAGGCGGGGATAGAGGCCTGACCTCCAGTAATTGAGGGGGACTTTGTAATGGCTCCGGTCCCCTGTTGTTGTCCAGTGAGGCATGAGGGCCATACACATCCCGGTGTCTTTTTCCTAGAGAGGGGATACTTTTGACATCAACCCCTGTGCAGTCAGGCTTGTCCCTCAGGGAACCCAGAGAGATAATTTTAACTTTTATTTATATTCCCTTGCAGTACTTAGCCTAGAAGCCTAAGCAAGAATTCAGATCACCAGTCAGAAGGGGTTCTGGGTAGCCTCTCTCTGCTTAGTCTAGGGGTGGAAGTACCCTCTTTTAGGTTGGGTGGAGATGGGTTTTGGGAACACCCTGGATAGACTAACAACCTCATCTTGAGTCTCATGGTCCTCCATAGCTAACTTATGATAATGTATCTGAATAGGTTTTGCTACCAAATTATTTATTTGTTGTTTCACAAAGTTAGTCAGCCTATTTAAGGCCCAGGGTCCAAAAGAAATAAGCAAAAATAACCCAATTAATGGTCCCAAGATGGGAGAAAGTAGGGTTGACAACCATGAAAATGTTGAAAGCCAATTCTTGTACCAGCTCTCATCTTTTTCTTTCCCTCTCTGTCTCTTCTCAGGGCCTTCTCTGACCTTTTTCATGCTCTATTTAACTATCCCCGTCTTGTCTATGTAAAGGCAACATTCTTCTTGAAGGGTTATACACAGTCAAGAGCTGTACACAGTCTTTTGTATTGTAAAAGAGTAAATTAAGTCCAATAAAGTCATTTTCAAGTTTTGGTGGTCTCTTCAGTCAGCAAAATGAGGGAGAATTGCCACAGCCCTCCTATACTTGGAGAAGGGAGGAGATGTCAGGGGCAGCCCTGCTTATACACTGAAGGCCTAAAATCAACCATAGGCCTAAAATCAGCAATAGGCCTGTCATACATGTATACTAATACCAAGTCTTGGGTCTCTGTGGAAAAACATTGAAACAGGGCTATAAGCTATTATAAACAGGTAGTTTTTGTAGAAATTTATCAGCCTGAGTAGTCATAGACCTTGTAAATAGGTAGCCTTGGTAGATAATACCAACTTAGATAAGGGCAAGTGAAACATATACAGAGTCATAGTGACCTGTCCCCTGAACCTTCACCCAGACAATAGCATGTTCTGAAAGATATCTGTACTCCCCCTGAACACCCACGCTGCGGTGTCATCCCCTTCCCCACATCTAGTATTTTTGTGTTTATAACCCCTGTGTGAATAAGTAAAAATTATTATTTCATTTAAAAAATTAAATAAAAGTATAAAAAATACCAAATTGTAAAGATGTGAGGACATTTGCTTGTAATTTACATAAATTGACAAATAACTACTCTGGAATAAAAATTGCTGTGTCTCTTAAAAAAAAAAAGACAGTACCTTTCAATTAATAGCTTTGTCTGAGACTTCTTATAATGGCATAAACAGAGTATCAGCAATACTTCATGAAGTTTCGCACAAACAAACTCAAGATGAGGTCATAACAATAACAGAAGAGAAACAAGTACTGTGACAGCTCACACCACCAAATGTATTTTTCTCCAACTGTAGTGTGGATGTCTAAGAACCCATACAGATGAGTGCTTTCTGTTTTGTTTTGATTTTATTTTGATAAAATTAATTATTATTAATAAGTTAATGTTAATAATTTCACATATTTGATACAACCAAAAGTATTACTTACTAGTCACTTTAAGTGGAATCATTTGGACCTTTGGTTTATGTCTTCTCAAATATAATCATAAAAGAGAAAATCAACTGAATACCTGAAAAAACATTTTGTAAAGGACTGAAACCAAATTTTATCAGAATTTTGGGGACTTATCTTGTCCATCTGGGAAAACAGTAGCTGAAAATAATGTAATTTGGCACTTTATATTCATTCTTTCTCTGGCAATCTAGGATCTAATAAACTTGACAATGTTACCTGAAGTTTTACATTATTTTATCTTCATGACACATATGAAAAATAAATGTATGCTTTCATTTATACCCAGATCTTCATGTCATTTAATGGCAAAAGTACCAGAGAAAAGTTTTGTACTTCGGTCTGACATTTATAAATTTTCATTGATTGGAAAATGATTCTCTGTCATCATTATTACCTAAATGCTAGCTTTCTGCAGCTTCTCTGTAATTTTCTCTTTCCTTTTTTCTTCTTTGTATAGCTTCATGTTATAAAAATGACCACTGAACAATAGACCTTCATACTGGGAATAAAGAAACTGATAAAGAGTAGGAGGGTATGAAAACAATTGACTATAATTGCTCTCTTTTCTTTTCATACCTCCTAAAGGTTGAGTTAGAGATCACAAAGAAGAGTTATTTGAAGATGTTGGAATGCCATTTTTTTAAAATTTTTTATTAATCATTCCATTTGTTTACATCGCAAATGATGACTCCTTTCCTGGTTATTCTTCCAAAACTGCCTCAACCTATCTGCCCTCTCCCCTCTCTAATTTGCCTCTATGAGGGTGCTCCCCCACCTACCCACCCACTCCCACCCACCCACCCACTCACTCTCATCCCACCACTCCAGCATCCCCCTATGCTGGGTCATCAAACCTCCACAGGACCAAGGTCTTCCTGTCCCATTGATGTCAGACAAGGCCATCCTCTACTAAATATGTATCTGGTGCCATGTACACTCCTTGGTTGGTGGGAGTACTGGGTGGTCTGGGCAGCCAACATTGTTCCTTTGGGGTTGCAATCCTTCTGCACTCTTTCAGTCCTTCTGCCAACTCCCCCACCAGGGTCTCCAAGCTCAATCTGATGATTGGCTGTGAGCATCTGCATCTGTGTTAGGTGCTAGCAAAACCTCCCAGGGAACAGCCACACCCTGTTCCTGTCAGCAAGTTCCTCTTGGCAACAGTAACAGTGTGGGTGTTTGGTGTCTGCAGATGGGATACATTCCCAGGTGGAGCGGTCCCCATATGGCCCTTTTTTTAGTCTCTGCTCCATTTTTTGGCCCTGTCTTTCCTTTGAACAGGGACGTTTCTGGGTTAAAACTTTGAGATGGGTAGGTAGCCCCATCCCTCTACTGGGGGCCATGCCTATCCACTGGAGGTGGTCTCTACAGGTTCTATTTCCTTTCACTGTTCATTTTGGCTAAAGTTGTCCCCTTTGGGTCCTGGGAGCCTCTCACTTCCCTGGTGTCTAGGACCCTCCAGTGGCTACACCAGTAGGAGATAAGGATCCCCTACTGCTACATATTTTTATTCAATTTCCTGACCCTCTCTACCTCTCTCTTGTCCCCTTCAGTACCTGATCCTGTCCCCTTCAGTACCTGATCCTGTCCCCTTTTAACCTTCACCCTCCTCTTTCCCTCCTAGGTCCTTCCCTCCTCCACCTCCTGCGATTATCCTGTTCCCTCCTCTATGCTGGACAAAAGACTGAGATTCCACCTCACACCAATCAGAAAGGCTAAGATCAAAACACAGGTGACAGTAGATGCTGGTGAGGATATGTAGAAAGAGGAACACTCTTTTATTGCTGGTGGGACTGCAAGCTGGTTAAATCACTAATAGCAATCTAGATGCTTCCTGAGAAAATTGGAAATATTCTACCTGAAGACCCAGCTTTACCACTCCTGGGCATATACCCCAAAAATGCTCCAACTTATAACAAGGACACATGCTCCCCTATGTTCATAGCAGCCTTATTTATAATAGCCAGAAGCTGGAAAGAACTCAGATGTGCTTCAACAGATGAATGGATGCAAAGGATGTGGTATATTTACACAATGCAGTACTACTCAGCTATTAAAAACAGTGACTTCATGAAATTCATAGGCAAATGGATGGAACTAGAATATATCGTCCTGAGTGAGGTAACCCAGACATAAAAAAATTCACATGGTATACACTCACTGATAAGTGGATATTAGCCCAAAAGCTCACAATGCCTATGATATAACTCATAAACCATAGGGAGCTTAGGAGGAAGGAAGACCAGGATGTGTGGATGCTTCAGTCTGGCATGCCATTTTTAAAGGAGTAAGATAACTTATGCCTTGAGACTGACAGAAATGAACTAGAGAGTGAACTCATTACTATAGACTGAAAAATGCTTTTCTCTATGTACAGTTTCATATTGGGTAAAGAGGATTTATTCAGTATCACTGTTAGGAAATGGTCGCCTATGTATGTTCTCTTCAGCCTGGTCTGGAATTGAATCGTCTATCATACCTTACAAGTTGTTAAAAAGATATGTTTTCTTTCTTTCCACTAGAGTTTCATTTTGCACCATTCTTTATTTCTTGCCCTCAATAGTCTCATTTCCTGTGGTCTATAAGTTTTCTCACTTGTTCTGTTTTCTATATTGTCCTACGGCAGCATGATGAACATTGCCTGCAGACCATTAAACACCCTATAATGATGTTTCCATAACCATTTCATCTAGGTAATTCTCATATTATATTTATTTTCAAGTTGTCAACTCTTCTACAACCTGACTACCACTGTGAGACAGATAACCCTGGTTTTCATTTTTATATTTTCTAATATGTTTCTATCATAAGGAGTCATTATTTTCTATATTAGGTTAAGCCACAAGAATATCAAATGTCATGGTTTTCAATAGTATCCATATAACTATGATTCTTTATTTCTTATCATCTACTCTGTCCTCATACTTCAATACCAGATTAATGCATTATCTAACTACCTAGTTGACATGTCCTATGGAGAAGTTAACACATAGCTAAAAGTTAAAATGCTGTCAAGCTAGCTTTTCTCTTTTCTTCCAAGGGACTCTAGTGACGTAGCCATTTCTTCCAGGTTGCTGGGACAAAATCTCTGAGACCATCATTGGCTTATCACCTTCTCTTAACTTACATTTTATCCTTAAGACCTACTGATTCTAATTGCAAATATTTGAAAACATTGATTTCTTCTAATGATTGTTAATACATGGCTTATGTCACTCTCTTCTCCTAGGAGGATCTCTGCAAAGAGCCCTCATACATTTCCTTGTTCTCATGCTTTTTCTTCGTCAAAAGAAAATTTTGTAGCAACCACAGTGATAAGATTAAAATATAGACCTGTCTGTGTCACTAGACTATTCTTTCAATGAATATTGAAAGTGAAAAGTCATGACTTAACAATTTCCAGGAAGACATTGTTGTCATCTCCTTTTGTTTAATGTTTTATTAAGCGGCTCTTCTTTCACTGGCTTTCCAGAAATACTGACCTAAAAACTAACTTGTTCTTTAGCTATGCCAGACATTTCCTCCCTTCAGGCTTTATACTTGCTATTTCTTTCTCCTTAAAGTAGCCCTCCTTTAATAGTGTCATGCTTCAAATATTAACCTGTTTTAGGTTTCGGCACTAAACATTTCATATAAGAACAGAAAATGAAGATTCACCACTTAAAATCACAGTTACATTCTGAATCTGAAGACATCTGTTACAAATAGTTGCAGAAAAAAATGAACAAACAACTTTAATATTTTCAAAATTGTATTTAAAACCAAATGGTGTCACCAAGTTAAGGGAATGTCTTTTCCCCTCTGAAATAGAAGAGAAGTTCCTTAAAACTCTGAATATGTTCAAACAACAACAAAAGACAGCAACTAAATGCAGGAATGGAAGCAAAGTCCACTTAGGAACACTCTTTACTGGCTTGCTTCCCTTGACTGCTTGCATAGCTTTCCTATATAAACCAAGACCATGTGCTTCGGGTTCACGGCCAAGTGTGATGAACCTTCATCCATCAGCATACAATGAAGAAAATGACTCACAAGCATTCCCATAATCCACTGTGATATAGGCAATGACTCATTTGGGATTTCCACTTTCCAGGTGTATAAAGTTAAAAGCCAAGTTTAGCTACTATCATAATGTATACAATGAGAAACAGAAAAAGAGTGTGTTCAGTTGGGAAGGGAGATGGGAGGATGAACTGAGAATAGTAGAAGGAGAGGAAACTGAAATTGGGATATATTATGTAGGAAAGATCTTTTTTTCAATAACAACAACAGCAACAAAAGAATGAAAGAGCCAGGGAGAGGGAAGATGTGCAGTAAAATGAGGTCTTCTGGATTTGCCATTGCCATAACATTCATGAACTCGCTGTAGCTGTGGTTATCTGCACAAGGCCTACACAGGATTGACTCTGTCAGCATCTAAACATATAAAGATGATTTATCGAAAAGAAGGGTTTCAGTGAGATGGGAAGGTAGATAAAAGGGGGATGAGAGTTAGTATGAGTAAGATCCTTGTATATGGCTATGCCTTGATGTCTCATGATGATAGACAGTGTAACCTGTCAGCCAAATAAATCATTTACTACCACCTCCATAAAATCTAACTGGGCAACATCTTTGTAGTCCAAGAACTAAAATGTCTATGGCACTGAACAAGATCAGGAGAAATAGAAAATATAATTTGATTTATTTCCAATTAATAATTAGTGATATATGTAGGAAATTCCTCTGCATGCCACTAATGTGCAATCTAGCACTCCAGAGATGTAGAAAGAATGATCAGGAATTAAAAGCCATTCTCGGCTTCTTATTAAGTTAGAGAGGTTTTCCTGAGCTACATGGGGTTCTGTTTCAGAAACAAAGTAAACAACAACAAAAAATAACTGTATTCATTATCTGCTTTATTGTCCTCTAGACATTCAGATCAAAGTATGATAAAATTGAATTGTTTTATTATTCAAAATAGGTTTTCCTGTCATACAGTATATACTGACCACAATTTTTCCTTCTTTTACCACTCCGAGGTTCCTCCAGCCTCCCCTCTCTTCCAGATCCACTACCTGCTCTGCTTCCCTTCAGAAAAGAGTGGGTCTCCAAGAGACAACCTACAATCAGGACAAAACAAGATTCAAAAAGATCAGGCAAATTCCCTCCTATCAAGGCTGGACAAGGCTACCCAATAGGAGAAAAAGAGCCCCAACCAAAGACAAAAGAGTCAGAAACACACCAACTCTGACTCTTAGGAGGCTCACAGAAACATCAAGCTAACAGCCATAAAATAAAATGCAGAGGACTTTGTGCAGACCCAGGCAGGTTCCATGCCTGTACTTTTAGTCACTGTGAGCTCATATGAATTCAGCATAGTTGACTCAGTCGGCCAAGTTCTTCTGGTGTCCTTGATCCCCATGTTACTCCTTCAATCATTCTCTTCCCTTTCCTACAGGTTTCTTTGAGAGCTTCGGGGTAGGACCTGATAGAAATCTCCAATTTAGACTCTCTCCTCATAATTTCTGGCTGTGGGTCTCTGCACCTGCACCCATCTGCTGTTGTGAGCAGCCTCTCTGATGATGACTGTACAAGGCATTGATCTATGAGTATACCAGAATATCTTTAGGAATTATTTCTTAGTCTCTTTGGCATGGGAACACACTCTACAAGCTACAGGAAGAGAATTCTGGAAACAAATCAGTCACAAAATCCTCAACCTACTATCTGTCCTGCCTGTTAGATATGCTAGAGTGGCACAGAACATGTGGGAATGGCTAACCAATGTCTCATTTTACTTAAGGCTCATGTTGTGAAAGGAAGCCAATGTCTTAAACTGCCTCAATGAGCAGGAACTGGAGATTGAATAGCCCGAAGGCCAAGCATAGAACCAAGCATGACTGGTCAAAAAAATAATGATTGGAGGAAGTCACTTTTTATAAGAAGGTTTTGAAATTACAAAGAGATATATCATCTTAAAATCCTACCATGTGAGATTTGTTCCAGCCTTAGAAATGCTGAGGGCAGCCCAAGCCTTTGTCTAACCCCAGTGATACCTCTTGTTCTTAGCATATCAGGGAACAGCAGAAATGACAGGTAGCATGTCAGCCAGATGGCATAATGCCTAGCTGAAGGGGACAAGAGCTCTACAAAGGGGTCTTCATTATGTTGTAAAATTTGAAAAGAGCCCTTCAGACTCAGACCTCTGGGGATATTCCATCCTCACACGGATGATATGAGAAAAAGATGAAAAAAAATGTTTGTTGTTTTATCCTTTTTCACATACCAAAAAGAAAAACAAGTTCTATCAGCCAAGGGACACACACATTGGATGAGGATCTTTAGTTAAAATCCAAAGGTATGTCAGATATAGCTGTTTTCAAATTCCAGTGTTACATCTGCTGTAAAATAAGGCAATTTGTCACTGAATTGAGGTGAAGTGCTTCTGACCTTTGAGCAGACAAGAGATACAAGCACAATCTCTCTCCTACAAATGCACACACACACACACACACACACACACACACACACACACACTTACTTTTCAAATACTAGAAACTTGTCCAGAATAATGTATGGGAAAAAGAACAACATTCAGGCTTAAATTGTGACAGTAAAAGAAAATGATCCAACCAAAACACAACAGCCAACTAAGCCATTGCACTGTTCTAATTTTAGTGATTTTTAACAAGACATGAACTCTGAGCTGCAGGTGGCTCAGTGATGTTGCTATGGAACATTATATATATATATATATGCAACTTTTTGGATTAATTATTTTGTTTAATTCTTTATTTTGAGCAAATAAAGGATAGGCCTACCTAACACAATATTGGTAAGTGGCTAAGACAGTTACAGGTGTATACATTGTTTGGTATTCTTTGTAAGAATCCACATAGGTATACAATTACATTGTTACAAATAAAAAAATGACAACATGAAATATAGCAGCCATTTTTCTATCAAGAAAAGGAGCTTGTAAATTTACTTGGTCCAAGGTGTCTCCTGCTTCAGCAATATATCAAACTGTGCAGTCCCATCAGTCTGAATCAATTAGAAATTACTCACAAAGTAAATTACAGTGAAAAGCTTTGATTTGTTACCGGAGTTTGTTACCTTTGTCTTCAATCTTAAAAGACGGAAAGAAAAAAGCAAGAATGAGACAGAGACAGTGAAATGTAACTTTGATTGAGATGGATGATAACCTATTTGCCACAATATCTGTTTTTAATAATTTAGTTTTTCAAACACAGCAAAGAGAGCTATAAATATTTGATTATGAAGCTTCAACAATTTATAGAACTCTGTCCTCTGCTGGTTCTTGATATTTTGAATATATCTTTACCACTCTTGGTAATAACCTCATTGACAGTAGCTTTAGTTGCTTAATTCCTTTTTTTCCATTTGAGTAGCATATGCCTTCAGAAATGAGTGCTTTATGTAATTGTGAAGCATAATCTGGAAGGAAACCTGAATTTTGAAAGCAACTAATTGAACGATGAGGCTTGATTCTAGCTTTCATCTACATAGATGTTTGTTGGCAAGCTTCCTTTCACCTGGTGAATTTGTGATAATTTAAACAATATTATGTGTTGTTACCTGCAACAAATGAGTTCTAAAAAATAAAGTAGAAAAATTCTTTTTAGCTAGTAAATTGCCCCATGCATGCCATTCAATTTTGACTTATGGCTCTTTAACAACAACATGTTTACATTACATCCAGCAGTCATCATTCTACAGCCACTTTTTGAGGATTGAAATACTCCAACCTGGGGTGCAGAAGACACCTCAAATGTTGGGAATCAATTATGCAAACACAAATTTCTGGGAGTTCAGAAAACTCAAATTCAAATGATTATAAGTTCCACAATGCACATCCTTGAGAGTATATGATCAATGAACTTTTACATGGAAAGAGCACCCACTTTGATGGAGGCTACAAGTTGTTCAGGAAAACCAAGGAATGTCATATTCATGAATCTTCATTCTAGCTTACATGGGCTTTTTATTAATGCAGCCAATCTTTCTCAAGTAACCCTATAGTTAGAATTTTGGTTTCTTTAAAAGCATAGAAATATTATGAGAGTAGGTTTTCATTTTTATCCTACGTGTAAGATATGGAGCTGCTTCAGTTTCCCAAGCAGCTAAGATTTGTCTTGCCCTCTAGCAGAGACATGGTTTGACAGCTGCAGGTAATTTTTTGATTATGTGATATTTGAAATTCTGGGAACATTTTAGAGAGTATATAAAGGCTAGGCAGATTTGGCTATTGTTGGTCATATTGGAGTGGTGGTGGTTGCTATTTGATAATAGTCATGGATAAAGAAGGAAAAAAGAAAGAAAGAAATTAGATTCATGGACCTCTTTCTCTGCTACCTAGGGTTAGGAGATTGAAAGCATAGAAGAAAGAAGAATGCACAATGTAGGAAAAGAACCTCCACATAACCCCTCACAAATGTTCTTATAAAGAACCCCATTAACCTCATTGACTCATCAAGATACACTCAGATGGAGTCATTTATTTGTTCTTCCCATACCCTATGTGAAATGAACAAAAATGTTTCATTTCTCCCCAGGAAAAGTATCACGACAATAATATGAAAACAAACGGGATTTTTTAAAATTGAAGTCATGTACAGAGAATTAAAATAGTTCAAATTACTAAACAATGACTATATTTTTGTCTAGTAAAACAAGTCAGAGCTATTTGTAATTACTTCTGAAATCTCAATGCCAAAATTTTATATATTAAATCTTAAATCTATTGTTCAAATAGTGGAAATAGATAAAGATGCTTACTGCTCTTTCTTGGGGACTTATATGATGCTATATGGAGTCAGATGCTTCATGGAGAAAGCCTGAAAAAGGATTTTCATGTGACATTTCACAAACTTATGTTACAGAGCTACTATAAGTTGTTCTTGTTGTAGACTTTGTTTCTTTATGAGCACTGAACTAGACAATCGAATGAGAATCTGTCTTAGCAATGAGCAGTGATTTTCTATACTATCACTTCTATACTGACTACTATTTGTACTATGCTTTTGGTCTTTTGCCATGAAATCTCAAACTTTCAAGCTAGTAACTGCAGCGTTGATAGCAAAACATACTTTTGTTCACTTGGACTTTGTCTCTCATAGTCTAATTAAATAGGTAACATTCATTTTCAAATTATCTTGCCAGCTTTGTCTCTTGCCTTCATCGTAATTTAATAAAACATTTTTATCAGGACAAAATATCAATAGAAGTAGGTGCACATGCCAGAGTGCATGCTTTATTTATTTATTTATTTTACAAGTAATATATCCTAGAAAAATTCCTATTTTGAAGGTGTGTCTATTATAAAGAAATAATAATAGGCTATGAAAAACAGCAGGCAAGGAAATTAATGAGGTCAAGTATTTAAAGATGGAAAAGTAAATAACAAATACAGTTTTTAAAGAATACAAGAATGAAGTAGGTGTTACTGTGGACATTAAATTAGTACAATTCAATGGAAAATATGTCAAATTTAACACAAAGTTTCTCACTTATGCCTACAAAAGTAGATAATTTCAGTTGACCGTTGAAACAGAAGAATGTTTGTGAATTATATTCAACTATAAAATAAGGACCATGTGTTTGAATTATTTTACTTCCATAGAATCAGTGTTTAATTTCCTTTGAGTCATCTTCAGTAATAATGGAGCATTAATATGTAGAATGATTACACACATTTAAATACACATTAACCTTTCAGAGTATAGTTGTACACATGGATACATATCCACATACAATATGACTACTTTGTTGATTCTCAGTATTTTCTAGAAAAGTTAATTATTATTATAAGAAAAAGTTAAATTACTAAGTTTATACAACTTTAGTCACTGCAGCTTTTAAAATTTGAGCGATTGATTCTGAAGTGTTTTGATGTTTATTGAATCAAGAGTTTTAATAAATTAATTAATTTATTTATTTATTCACATTACATCCTGATCACAGTATCATCACCCCTCCCAGTCCTACCCACACCTTGCTTCTTGCTCCAAGCAAGATTGTAGCCTTCCTTATTTCTTTATTCTTTAATCTGTGACATGGATACATCAAAGAATTGAATTCATACACACAAATGAAAGCACAATAAGTTATTCCATGAAAAGCATTTAACAATTTGGGTGCCCAAATTGACACCCCATAAGTTATCATTTCATGATGAAGATAGCACTGTTCCTTGCTCTTGTGTGGGAATTTTGCCTCCCCGCATCATCGAGTCATCTGAGTGTTCTTGGAAAACTAGTAAAAACTCAATTTCTAGACTACAAAATTCTCTATTGGGACTTTCTTCTGACCAGACTTACTTTCAAATAGTAGGATAGAAATTAGACGTTGCAAAGATATATATGAAATATAAAATTATCCACATATGAATATTTTTGAGCTATAATAATTAAAGGGAAAATTATACAAAGACCTAAAAAGAACACACACACACAAACACAAATACATTTGTACATGTATCACACTATCAAAAGATTAATAATCACATGAGATTCTATTGGAATTAGATTCATATAGAAATGGCAGCATGCATGGGGCCTCATGGGGCCTTGCAATGATAAAATCTGGATATAATCCCAATCTTTAGATGGGGAAGAGGACATAGGTTGCCATCCTTAACAAAAGCACTATCTGCAAATGATAGCCCTTTGCAAAGGAAATCTTAGTTTTAACTATTGGACTCACATTGGTTGTATTAGTCACTTCAGGCTTGCTCCCATGCCTAGAAGTATATATACCCAACACAATATGAATGTGATGGTATTTGTGTAGACTTTGTCTCATACAGTTTGGATTGGAAATTTTCTTCTTATTGGCCTTTTGCTTTCATATTATGGTTTTCAATTTTGTGTTTTGGTGTATGTGTATGTGTGTGTGTGTGTGTTTCTTGAGTTGCTTTTTATTATTATTTAAAAAAATAAATTCTGGTTTGTCTGCTTTCAAGTGAGATAGATAAAGGAAGCATAGTTTTGTGCAGATGGGGAGCTGGGAAATAGGAGAAACATATGATCATAGTACACAGCATGAAAATTTTTTACAGTAAAAATGTAAAAAATAAAATCATAGAAATTAGCAAAGTAAAAATAAAGAACTGGACTCTACTGCTTAATTATATAACAAGCTCAATGCAAAAAATAGATATGAAAGTTGCCTAATCACATAAATTATAATTCTAGATATACAAAATATTTTAGTCCACCCTCAGATTCTTAATTTTTTCAATTGTTCAAGTCAATTGCTTCAAAATTATACTCCATAATAAATCGTGATTACTTTTACTGATAAGTTAAATCCTAATAATTTGTTAATGGTGCCCAATTTATTAATTGGTTATATTTGCCTGATAAAATATGTCCTTTTACTAGAGACTTTTAAAACACAGAATGATTATCTGTTACCTCTAGTTTCCACATCTGTAAAAGTGCGAAAGTAAATCTTGTCCTAAAACAATAATATAAGATAAGCCAAATTTATAAGATCTTATTTAACTATGATGTTCCCTAAAATATAAAGGCAGAGCACAAAAGATATAAATATAGATCACAAAGGAATAGGGATTAGGAGGTGAATACACAAATTCTGATGAACATAGACAGTGTTTGAAATGAATGAGAAGAAAATCATTTCAAGAAGAAATGTATAAAAAATATTTTCAGATATAAAAGGACTTAAAACCTAGTGATAAAATGTCATCACATATACTCCTAGTCATATGAATAATTTATATAGACACACACACACACACACACACACACACACACATGGACAGAAAGCGATGGAATTCGATTTGGAAGATGAACTACATAGTAGACACCAAATGAAGATATTTAGTAGGCAGACAGATAGTTCTTAATTGGAAATGTGAATGGATATGAATATAACGTCAATATAGGATTTGAGAATACACAGTGTATGTCCCTGGAAAGATTAACTAAAATGCAATAACAGCATAGATAAAGCATGATGATAATAATTATCTATCAGAGTGAGAAAACTTGACAACATAAAATTTAGATGATTAATTGTTGGAGCAAAGTTCCAGAGTAGGTGAGAGGGGAAGAGATCTAGTGCAAAAGGAGGGACTGACCTTAGATAAAAGTGTAGAGTTCTCCCATAGTAACATTGGGGATAAGAGAATATTAATATTTCACATGAAAGATTCTGACCTTTCGAACATCAAATTCTTCAGAAAGCTGTGCAGGAAATTCTTTTGGAGCACAGGGTCTTGCAGTAATTCTCATAACTTACTATGTAGAAAAACGAGGCCAGCAGTTCCAACAACTAGTTGGGTAATTTTTGGTTCTAATATTTTACTTTTAAACTCCATTCTCATCCAAATAAAGAGATGAAACTTAAAGGTGCTTTTCTTCTCTAATTATTTGTAATGATATAGTGTCTATCTGGTTTATCTTTAACATCCAGAAAATAGTCTTAATCCTCCATAAAACACACACACACACACACACACACACACACACACACACAAATACAAGATAGATCCATAAGAATCTGAAATGGTTTGCAACATCATAGGAAGAACAACAGTATCAACCAACCAGATCTCTCAGAGCTCCCAGGGACACAAGCACCAACCAAAGAGTACACATGGAGCTACCCATGGCTTCAGCCACATATATAGCAGAGGATGAACTTGTCAGGCATCAACTGGAGGACAGGCTCTTGGTCCTGTGAAGGCTTGATGCCCCAGTATAGAGGAATGCCAGGGGTGGGATTGTGTGGGTGGGTGGGAGAGCACCCTCATAGAAGCAGGGGGAGGGGGATATGATAGGCAGTTTCTGGGGAAGAAACATGGAAAGGGGATAACATTTGAAATGTAAATAGATAAAATATCCAAAAGCAAAAAGGAATATCTAATAAAAAATAACTTTTAAAAGATGTATGAAATATATTCAGAGATATTTGATTGCATTTTTTAAAGTGGAAAGTTAATTATATAGAATTTGCAGACCATCTGGTCTTTTATCCCTACACACAGTGTAATCTTAGTTCAGACTTGCTTCTTTTTTATGCATTTTTGGTCTTTTTAATTTTATTTGTGTATATGTGTGTGTGTGTTGTATGTGTATGTGTGTGTAATTGACCTAGTTACATTCATACTTAATTGCTCTTCTGAAAAACTTATTCCAAATTTTATTGTCCCTTGCATAAAATAGCTTGGCTTTTGTTTGTTTACTCTAAAATATCTAATTTTACATGTCATCCCTTGAGACAGTCAATACTGTCAACTGAAGCCAATTCAGCTCCAAGCTAGTTTTATAATACACTACATAATTTTAATATCTCACTAAGGGTTCTTGAGACTTTGCTTTTTTTCCTCTATCTGAAACAAAATTTATTGGCTCAAATCCTCAAATTTATGGGAAAATTGTTAGGATGTGATTGTGTCTGTTTTCTTATACCTTTTACTTTGAACACAAGCTTGATATGTTAACATCAAGGGCTATTCCTTGTCTAGACCTGAAATTGCTTTCTTCATATACAATACTAAAGGCAAGGGGGAAAGCAGAGAAATCTTTGTTAAGTGCAGTTGGAACAGAGATGGATGCTATATACACTTGAAGGGCTGCTTAGATCTATTGCTGGGTCCTTCTTAAAGTAAACACTGTTGACCTTGAGATTCCCTACCATTAGTCTTCTTGCAGAGAATTCATTAAGTGGTGCTGTTAAAACCTGACCACTGTGCTTCTCACCCAGGTTGCTCCTGTGATGACAGTGGTTATCAGTGCCCTGCTGTGCAAAACAAAGTATAGGTACAGACTCCCAGAAGTCTCAGAACAGTTTCGAGTTAGTCCGTTGGCCTGACAAAGTGAAATGTGGGATTGACTTTATTTGAAAAGTCTATTACATGTATTTAATTGTGGTAAGAGACATAAATCAAATTTATTTGAAGATCTGAACAAATTTATCCTGGTTTGGGTGGTTTCAAAAATATGTAAACATACTAAGTGAAAACAAAATATACTTTTGTTCATATAGATAGTTCATCATAAACCTGAAATTCTATGGTATTATAAGAAGAAATAGCAGTCTAAACAACTTATAAAATAATGCACTAACATGTTAGCCAAAATGTAATTGTTTACCAAATCCTTATCAATTTATTAATTTATCTGAAGAACTCTGCATCTGATAGATTAAAATGTTTGAAATACATCTGCAGTGCTAACTTGAGGAAGCATTCAAAATAATTTAGTTGGTGAGCAAAATGATTTAATGAATAGCAAAATAGTATAATCCCACTTCTTATCTAAGGATAAAGATATGGTTATACATATGTATACAATTATGTATGGACAATACATAGTAGAAAAGCTTAAAATTAACAAACACCACATTTTGGGAAAAGTTGAAACTAAAAAATAGGAATGATTTATTTTTAAATATATTTAACAATAATTTGCAAAAGATGCTAGTTGGCATTCATTAGTCTATCTTTTGCACATTCTTCCATGCAGTATCTATAATTACTGTTTTGCAGTATTTTTGGTTAATGAAATAATAAATCAATTGAAACATACATAACTATTAAAAATCTTTTAATCTCAGTCAGAGGTGAAAAGATAAAGACAGTATCCTAGTTTGGTTTCAAGTGTTGTGATAAATACAATGACCAAAAGCAACTTTGTTAGGAATACTACTTACTGCTTCAATTCTCATAGCTTGCTCATTCTGCTTACTTACAGCACCCAGAACCAGTACCCAGAGGCCACAGGACACAGTAAGATGAGCCATCCCACATCAAAAAATAATCAAGAAAACACCCTACTGACATGCACAGGGTCCAATTCAATGGAAATATTTTCTCAATTGAACTTCCCTATTCTCAGATAAGCTTAACTTGTGTCCAGTTAATAAAACTAACCAACACAGAATACAGAGTATATGAAAAAATAGGTATATCACTGCTTTTCCAGAATTTGTTGTAGGCAAACATTTGTGGAGGAAATATGAATGCAAGCCTTCATATCAAGGAGGCTGGCAGCTTCAATATTTTTATGGAATTAAGATAAGTTCAAATATAAAGGAATCTTTCCTTGGGGAAAGTAGGTAATATATTGTATAATCATTTGTTTTATGAATAAAATATCAAAGTTTAAGATAGTTACATTGTAGTATAAATAGTCAATTTTCTAAGGAAGATTAGAATACATGTAAAATAAGGACATTATTTATACAGATTTACTGTGATATTTACTTACATTTTAAACTAGTTTTCTTAGATAGACCTTTGGAGTCCAGTTGACTGAAGCAGTAAATAGAGCATTGTTTTAAAAGTAAAAAGGGTAACCAGTTTTAAATATGTTCTTATAGACATCTCTAAAGTGGTTTTGTCCACCATTTTGACTACTGATCTTACTCTTTTACATTTACATAGCTGATAGAATCTCTGGAGATAAAACGCATTCCTATTCTACAAATAAGTCACTGCTCCAGAGTGGGTAATATTCTGTAGCACCCTCTTTTGAATGTTCTGCTGTTTCAGTCAGTCTTTGAAACAAATTTGAAAAGGAAAGCTGAAAAATTAGAGCCACAGTGAACATTATTTTAACACAGGCCAAATACTTATCCTGAAATTTTTGACATTGCTTCCAATCTACTGTTATCAGTGACTGTATCTTATTGAGAAAATGAGTGGGAACATGCTTCCTCTGGGAAATGAACCCATCTGAAATGCCCATGAGAAATGAATTATTGTACTTACAGTCTAAACACCTTAGAGAATTCTGTAAGGTATTAAACTCAACATAGACTTGTGGAAATTTTCACCTAATCTGGAGCACAGTACATTATTGGAGGATTTTGTAAAGTTATTTGAACTTTCTCTTTCATTTCTCTTTTGCAGTAAGCCATATTAAAGACATATCTATAACTATCTATATCTGTATAAGCTATACCTTTCTATTTAACAGAAACACACAGTAATTTCATAGCTTAATTAATGACTTTTATATTCAGTCATTATTATACAAGCTTCATGGTATTAGAGCTAATTGATCTCACTGTTAGAATATGGATGCTTAATAGCAGAATAACTACAAATTGTAGGAAACTCTGATGGTTTTCAATTACTTTTTAGCAACAATAATGTATATTTCAATGATATTTATTGAACCAATTTAGAGATATGGAGTTATTCATATGAATGTGATAATGTGAATTTTTTTAAGTATAATGCCTTCCATTTTAATAGATGAAATTTTAAATATTTTCTTGGACTCCTATAATGGAATATTTGAATGGATGGCTCCTAAAATGAGCAGTGTCTAAGTTTTAATATGAAGATGCTGATATTTTATGTATTATTGTTATTATTGTAGGAAGAATAGTAGCAATAGCAGTAGTACTTCCAGCAGCAGCAGCAGTAGTGATAGTAGTAGTAGTAGAACAAAGTGTTCCACATGGTGCCATAATATTGAGGTGTGAATACGGTGAGTTCGACTAGCTTCATTAGTAATTCTGATGAAGGTATGTTTCTTTGCTGCCCTATGGTAGGCTAACTGATGTGCATATCGAACATCTGGTAATAATTTTGAGACATTTTTCAAGTCCTTTTGTATGTTTGGCTAACACAATGTTGTTTATTTCCTTGTAGCTTCACTTGATTTAGAACTCTTTGGATAAAGCTATTTTTATCTAACTTTCCTTCATCTTAGATCAACATATTCACTTTTCCAAAGTAAGAATGTGTTGCCAAGTAAGAATTATCTACTGGGAGTTGGGATATATGTGTTCTTCTTTTAGAGTTTATGGGTAAGGACCGGACACTAATATATGCTAAAATGCTTTTTAATTTATTCACAAGACTCCATTTCATTTAAAGTTTTGCTCCGTTTTTGATTTTTAAGCTGCCATGACAAGCAAAAACACAACTATCTCTCTCTCTTCTGGTTTTGTGAGTGAAGTGTTAGCATAATGATTCTTGCTACTAAAACTGTTTTTTCTCCTTTGAATGTTATTTCTAAACCTAGGAAAAAACAATACAGTTAAAATATCACCAGAGGTGAAATAATGAGACAAGAATGAGGAAGACAAACCTACAACTCACGTCATCTAGTAGGATATGAGTAAATTAGTTTTTCCTCTTTTTTTTTTTTTTTTTTTTTTTTTTTTCCTTCTTTTTTTTTTTATAAATAATTTATTTATTTTTGAACATGAAATGCTTTTTTATAGCATGTTTCACAAGGGGAGGGGGTAAGAGGGGCCAGATGGTGGAAAAGTACAAAATCTTCTTGGCCTGTGCCTTGAAACATGTCATGGTCTATACGGTACACTGCCTTGAATTATGATCTACCTGCTGTTCTTCAGAAGATATGGTACACTGCTTGAGTTATGGTCTCCCTGCTATTCTTAAGATGATATGGTACACTGCTTTGAGTCTATCTGCAGTTGCTAAGCAGGATCTTGCAGTTGCCAAGCTTCAGAGGACATTGTGCAGGTGGGGAAAGGTAGGGGGTGAGGGTAAGGGCGAGGGTCCTGGCTTCTGGCATCTCCCCCTTCTCTGTTTAGTTAGAGAAGGCATCTTATGATCAATCCCAACTATGTGAATTTTGAATTTGGATGTCTAATTATGGGGGGTCTTAGACAAGTTCACAACCCCAAAACACTGATGTGAGACGAGTCACATCGATGGTCGAAGGTTTTAGGCTGTCGACGATGGGCAACGTCAAGGGACTCCGATGTGGGTGAAAGGAGGGTGAGGGCCCTGTCTTAGGCCATGTAGGCTGCACCCACTCCCAGCACCACGCACTCCTTTTCGGTTGCATTGGGTGGGCCCCTGGGAAGTGGACCTACAATAATCCCGTCATTGGGCTAACTCACAGCCATCCTAGTCCCTTGTAAATGTTCAATTTACCAACCATTTGTCAGTTTGGGGTGTAATATTGTCATAAAGGAAGGCTCCCCAATGTTAGCGGCCATATCAAGGGCGGCCTTGGTTTAGGAAAAAGCCAATTTTTGTTGTGGTGATCAAGAGGCCAAGCTCTCTATCGAGAGAAACGGGGGCAAAGCCAGGCATACCAGGAACCCTTCTGGAGGGCGTGGAAGTCTAGCGGTCGACCGTAGGGGGAGGCAGGGGAGCTGGCAGCTGTGTCAGTCTCCTGCGGAGTCACTTCTGGATCCTCTTCAATTTTCGGCTGATGGTAATGAACTTCAACTGTCTTCTTGATGGCAGCATCAACCTGGTTCCGTGGATGACAGGTCGCGGGCGACGATCTCTGTCTCGCTCAATCTTGATGTCCTGAGCACATCCTCTCAATGAGGGTCCGTCCAGAGGGGTCTGTGCCTCGAGCCCCACGTCTGGGTGCCACTTGACCCGACCAGCAGGCCCTAGTTATTTGTGGGGGCGAGGAGGACTGCAACCTGCTATTCTTCAGAAGATATGGTACACTGCTTGAGTTATGGTCTCCCTGCTATTCTTCAGATGATATGGTACACTGCTTTGAGTCTATCTGCAGTTGCCAAGCAGGATCTTGCAGTTGCCAAGCTTCAGGTGGGAAAAGGTAGGAGGTGAGGGTAAGGGCGAGGATCCTGGCTTCTGGCCCATCTGGATTAGAACTTCTAATAGCAGGCATCACGGGTGATTCATTTTTACCTGGAAAGAAAAAAGAAGGGGATTCTCAGGGAGATTTCTCTTCCCTGGATGTAAATTGTTATTCATCGTATTTATGGTTGGGCCTGGCTTTGTGAGAGTATCTATTATTTTCATTAATATTTGTGGTAGCCGGTTAGCTGTGCCTTCTGTGGTATTGGACAGGCATATCAGTCCTCGGCTCCATAAGGGAACTGGGTCTGGGGCATTCCCTTTATGGGTATGAGGGTCCTTCCCCATATCTGTGGCAAAGTTTTGTTGGTCTTGGTGGTGCCCAAGGTCACCAACATGGTCAGCAAGAGATTTGCCATGAGCTTTCAGCTTTAGAGAGAGAAAAGTGAACGAGGCATGATGGAGAGTATTTCAGGGGGGCTCCTTCTGAGGGGGTACCGTTTCCCCTCTTTTACTTTTAAAGCCAATTTTTCAGAGTTCTTGTAAAATCAGGGCTGAAGCGCCAACAGTTGCTCCTTCTACACTCAGAGAGTCATGAAGACCTTATTTAAGGATATATAAATCTATATTTATAATCTTTTGTCAAAGGACTTTTATAGCACCACTGACAATTAATCAGACTATATGATATATCGATTGGAAATAGCTTTTTCTACTTTTTGTGAGATTACCTCTCTTCTGTCAATTAACTGTTGAGGAAGTTAGGGTTTACCTCTCTCTTGAGAATATTGATCAGAGATTTAAGTTCTTTTGTGGAGAGCTTAAAATAGGATCTTAGCCAATTTGCAACTCCTAGAAACTTTTGAAATTAATTTAAGATAAGTAAACTCCCTTTTTTAAAAAAATCCTTTATCTGTGTGGGTTTTTTATTGGGTATTATACGTATTTACCTTTCAATGTTATCTCCTTTCTCATTCTCCCCCAAGATCCTTTATCCCATACCCACTCCTCCTAATTTTTGTGATGGTGTGCTCCAAACATCCTCCCAGTCCCATCTCCCTGCTCTCGAATTCCCACACAGCAGGGAATCCAAACTTTCGGGGACCTTGGCCCTCCACTTTCACTGAAGTCTAACAAGGACACCCTCAATTCCCTATACAGGTGTGTGAGTCCCTCCCTTTGTGTTCTCTGGTTTAGACTTTGGGAGTTCTGGTTGAAACTTTTGATACTCCTTCTAGAAAGGACCAACGAATTCATACTTTGGTCTTCCTTCTTCTATGTGAGTTTTATGTGGTCTGTATGTAGGTTCTTAGACATTGTGAGCTTTTGGTCTAATATCCACTTATCAGTGAGTGCATACCAAGTATGTTCTTTTGAGATTGGGTCATCTCACTCAAGATGATATTTTCCAGCTCCATCCATTTGCCTAGGAATTTTGTGAACTGATTGTTCTTAATAGCTGAGTAGTATTCCATTGTATAAATGTACCACATTTTCTGCATCCATTCTTCTGTCGAAGGGCATCTGGGTTCTTTCCAACTTCTGGCTATTATAAATAAGGCTGCTATGAACATGGTGGAGCATGTGTCCCTGTTGTATGGTGAAACTTCTTTTGGGTATATGCCCAGGAGTGGTATAGCTGGGTCCCCAGGTAACACTATGTTCAATTTTCTGAGATATCGCCATACTGCCTTCCATAGTGGTTGTACCAGTTTACAATCCCACCAACAGTGGAGGAGTGTTCCTCTTTCTCCACATCCTCGCCAACATGTGCTGTCACCTGTGTTTTTGATCTTAGCCATTCTGACTGGTGTAAGGTGGAATCTCAGTGTTGTTTTCATTTGCATTTCCTTGATGACTAGTGATCCTGAACACTTCTTTAGGTGCTTCTCAACCATTTGAACTTCCTCAGTTGAGAATTCTTTGTTCAGCTCTGTGCTCCATTTTTTAATAGGGTTCTTTGATTGTCTAGAGTCTAATTTCTTCAGTTCTTTGTATACCTTGGATATTAGCCCTTTATCAGATGTAGGGTCGGTGAAGATCTTTTCCCAATCTGTTGGTTGCCGCTCTGTCCTATTGACTGTGTCCTTTGCTTTACAGAAGCTTTGCAGCTTTATGAGGTCCCATTTGTCAATTTTTGTTCTTAGAGCACAAGCCATTGGTGTTCTGTTCAGGAACTTTTTCCCTGTGCCTATGTATTCCAGGCTTTTTCCCAGTTTCTCTTCTATTAGTTTCAGTGTGGCTGGTTTTAGGTGGAGGTCCTTAATCCATTTGGAATTGAGCTTTGTACAAGGAGATAAGTATGGATCAATTTGCTTTTTTCTACATGCTGACAACCAGTTGGACCAGCACCATTTGTTGAAAATGCTATCTTTTTTCCATTCGATGGTTTTAGCCCCTTTGTCAAAGATCAAGTGACCATAGGTATGGGGGTTCATTTCTGGGTCTTCTATTCTATTCCACTGATCCTCCTGCCTGTCTCTGTTCCAATACCATGCAGTTTTTATCACTATTGCTTTGTAGTACAGCTTGAGGTCGGGGATGGTGATTCCTCCAGAAGTTCTTTTATTGCTGAGAGTAGTTTTCGCAATCCTGGGTTTTTTGTTATTCCAAATAAATTTTAAGATTGCTCTTTCTATCTCTGAGAAGAATTGAGTGGGAATTTTGATGGGGATTGCATTAAATCTGTAGATGGCTTTTGGCAAAATAGCCATTTTTACTATATTAATCCTTCCAATCCATGAGCATGGGAGATCTTTCCATCTTCTAAGATCTGCTTCGATTTCTTTCTTCAGGGGAATGAAGTTCTTGTCATACAGGTCTTTTACTTGCTTGGTTAGGTTCACACCTAGGTATTTTATATTATCTGTGACTATTTTGAAGGGTGTCATTTCCATAATTTCTTTCTCAGCCAGTTTATCTTTTGAGTAGAGGAAGGCTACTGATTTGCTTGAGTTAATTTTATATCCAGCCACTTTGCTAAAGTTGTTTATCAGGTTTAGGAGTTCTCTGGTGGAAGTTTTGGGGTCACTTAAGTACACTATCATATCATCTGCAAATAGTGATATTTTGACTTCTTCCTTTCCAATTTGTATCCCTTTGACCTCCTTGTGTTGCCTAATTGCTCTGGCTAGGACTTCCAATACTATATTAAATAAGTAGGGGGAGAGTGGGCAGCCTTGCCTAGTCCCTGATCTTAGTGGGATTGCTTCAAGTTTCTCTCCATTTAGTTTAATGCTGGCTACTGGTTTGCTGTATATTGCTTTTACTATGTTTAGGTATGGACCTTGAATTCCTGACCTTTCCAAGACTTTTATCATGAAGGGGTGTTGAATTTTGTCAAATGCTTTCTCAGCATCTAGTGAGATGATCATGTGGTTTTTTTCTTTGAGTTTGTTTATATAATGGATTACATTGATGGATTTCCGAATATTGAACCAACCCTGCATTCCTGGGATGAAGCCAACTTGATCATGATGGATAATTGTTTTGATGTGTTCTTGAATTCGGTTCGCTAGAATTTTATTGAGTAATTTTGAATCAATGTTCATAAGAGAGATCGGCCTGAAGTTCTCTTTCTTTGTTGGGTCTTTGTGTGGCTTAGGTATGAGTGTAATTGTGGCTTCAAAGAATGAGTTGGGTAATGTACCTTCTGTTTCTATTTTGTGGAATAGTTTAAAAAGAATTGGAATTAGGTCTTCCTTGAAGGTCTGATAGAATTCTGCACTAAAACCGTCTGGTCCCGGGCTTTTCTTTGTAGGAAGACTTTTAATGGCTGCTTCTATTTCTTTTGGGGTTATGGGATTGTTTAGATGGTTTATCTGGTCCTGATTTAACATTGGTAACTGGTATTTGTCTAGGAAATTGTCCATTTCATCCAAATTTTCCAATTTTGTTGAATATAGGCTTTTGTAGTAGGATCTGATGATTTTTTTAATTTCCTCAGTTTCTGTTGTTATGTCACCCTTTTCAGTTCTGATTTTATTAATTTGGATACTGTCTCTCTGCCCTCTGATTAGTCTAGCTAAGGGTTTATCTATCTTGTTGATTTTCTCAAAGAACCAGCTCCTAGTTTTATTGATTCTTTGGATAGTTCTTTTTGTTTCTATTTGGTTGATTTCAGCCCTGAGTTTGATTATTTCCTGCCGTCTACTCCTCTTGGGTGTATTAGCTTCTTTTTGTTCTAGGTCTTTCAGGTGCTCTGTCACGCTGTTAGTGTATGCTCCCTCCAGTTTCTTTTTGTAGGCACTTAGAGCTATGAATTTTCCTCTTAGCACTGCTTTCATTGTATCCCATAGATTTTGGTATGATGTGTCATCATTTTCATTAAATTCTAAAAAGTTTTTAATTTCCTTCTTTATTTCTTCCCTTACCTGATTATCAAGGAGTAGGGTGTTGTTCAATTTCCATATGAATGTGGGCTTTCCATTCTCTTTGTCATTTTTGAAGACCAGCCTTAGACCATGGTGATCTGACAGGATGCAGGGAATTATTTCAATTTTCTTATATCTGTTGAGGCCTGTCTTGTGCCCAATTATATGGTCTATTTTGGAGAAGGTACCATGAGGTGCTGAGAAAAAGGTATATTCTTTTGCTTTAGGGTGAAATGTTCTATAGATATCTGTTAAGTCCATTTGGTTCATAACTTCTGTGAGTTTTACTGTATCTCTATTTAGTTTCTGTTTCCATGATTTATCCATTGCTGAGAGTGGGGTGTTGAAGTCTCCCACTATTATTATGTGAGGTGCAATGTGTGTTTTGAGCTTTAGTAAGGTTTCTTTTATGTAAGTCGACGCTCTTGTATTTGGCGCATAGATATTCAGAATTGAGAGTTCATGTTGGTTGACTTTTCCTTTGACAAGTATGAAATGCCCTTCCTTATCCTTTTTGATAGTTTTAAGTTGAAAGTCGATTTTATTCGATATTAGGATGGCTACTCCCGCTTGTTTCTTAGGACCATTTGCTTGAAAAATTGTTTTCCAACCTTTTACTCTAAGGTAGTGTCTGTCTTTGTCACTGAGGTGGGTTTCCTGTAAGCAGCAAAAAGCTGGGTCCTGTTTGCGTATCCAGTCCGTTAGCCTATGCCTTTTTATTGGGGAATTGAGTCCATTGATGTTAAGAGATATTAAGGAGAGGGTGTTGTTGCTTCCTGTCATTTTTGCTAATAATGGAGACATCGTTTGTGTGGTTATCTTCTTTTGGGTTTGATGGAAAAGGATTATTTTCTTGCTCTTTCTAGGGTATGATTGCCCTCCTTGTATTGGATCTTTCCTGCTATTATCCTTTGTAGAGCTGGATTTGTGGGAAGATACTGTGCAAATTCAGTTTTGTCATGGAATATCTTAGTTTCTCCATCTATGGTAATTGAGAGTTTTGCTGGGTAAAGTAGCTTGGGCTGGCATTTATGTTCTCTTAGGGTTTGTATGATATTTGTCCAGGATCTTCTGGCTTTTATAGTATCTGGTGAGAAGTCAGGTGTAATTCTGATAGGTTTGCCTTTATATGTTATTTGGCCTTTTTCCCTAACTGCTTTTAAAATTCTTTCTTTGTTTTGTACATTTTGTGTCTTGATTATTATGTGACGGGAGGTGTTTCTTTTTTGATCTAGTCTGTTTGGCGTTCTGTAGGCTTCTTGTGTGATTATGGGCATCTCATTCCTTAGGTTAGGGAAGTTTTCCTCAATAATTTTGTTGAAGATATTTACTGGCCCTTTAAGTTGGGAATCTTCACTCTCATCTATACCTATTATCCTTAGGTTTGGTCTTCTCATTGCGTCCTGGATTTCCTGGATATTTTGAGATAACAACTTTTTGCATTTTGCATTTTCTTTGATAGTTGTGTCGATATTTTCTAAGGTATCTTCTGCACCTGAGATTCTTTCTTCTATTTCTTGTATTCTGTTGGTGATGCTTGTGTCTATGACTCCTGATTTCTTTCTTAGGTTTTCTATCTCCAGGATAGTCTCCCTTTGTGCTTTCTTTATTGTTTCCACTTCCATTTTTATGTCCTGGATGGTTTTGTTCAATTCCTTCATCTGTTTGTTTGTGTTTTCTTGTAATTCTTTAAAGGATTTTTGTGTTTCTTTAAGGACTTCATCCTGTTTTCCTGTGTTCTCCTCAAGTTTTTTGATAGTGTTATTTACTTCTTTCTTGAAGTCCTCTAGCATCATCATTAGAAGTGATTTTAGATCTGGTTCTTGTTTTCCTGGTGATATGGGGAGTTCAGGACTTTCTAATGTGGGAGAACTAGGTTCTGATACTGGCAAGTACCTTGGGTTGCTGGTGCTTGTGTTCTTGCGCTTGCCTTTCGCCATCTGGATCGCCTTTGTGCTATCAGTGCTGTCTCTGACTGGGGCCTGTCTTTCCTATTATCTAGGTTGTATCAGAACTGTTTGGGATGAGTTTTGCTGCTTGAGTTAGAGCTGAGGCCCAAGATGTGCTCAGTGTTCAGGTGGAAACCGGAAGGGGCCTGGGCTCCGGGTCAGGAGAGGATTCCTGGGTCTCAGTGAGTCCCAGTGGGTCCCAGTTGCTCCCTGATTGGAGGCAAGAACTGCCACCTCCTAGCCTAAGAAATTGCTTGGCACAGAGGTCCTGTGAGCCCCGCTTCCTCTTGATTCTGCGAGATTGGGTGCAGAGCTGCCTCCCGGGATCTGTGAGTGCTC
>NW_021604563.1:2094542-2132467 GCF_004785775.1 Grammomys surdaster
GAGCGAATTCCTGGGTCCCAGTGGGTCCTAGCTGCTCCCTGTTTGGGAGCAAGCACTGCCACCTCCTAGCCCAAGACCCTGCTTGGTACAGAGGTCCTGCGAGCCCCGCTTCCTCTGGAATCTGCGAGATTGTGTGCAGAGCTGCCTCCCGGGATCTGTGAGTGCTCGGGCCCAAACCGGATGGAGCCCGCCCCGGGCCAGGAGCGAATTCCTGGGTCCCAGTGGGTCCCGGTTGCTCCTTGTTTGGGGAGAGTGTTGCTTTTACCTTACCTGGGATGCTGCGTGAGTTCCAGCTCCTGGGAGTCCCTGTTTCTCTCGGTTTTCTGGGGTTGAGTACGGAGCTGCCGCCTGCGACCTACTCTATGCTCGGGCCCAAACCGCAGTTTTTCCTCTTTTTAATATTCATTTTCTGTTAGTTTTCACATTAATACTTCAATCTCAATGTTGATTAACTTGCTTATAGTCTCTAACACATTTAATGTATGCTAAATATAGTAAAATATTATTTCCCCTTAAAAATGAACATTTTCTTTTGCATTTATATTTTTAAGGAACTGGTACATCTTGAAATATTATTGTTTTATGCTGAGAGCATTTTGGAAATTAGAAACACAAATGTATAATTTTATAATGAAAAATCAATTGCTAAAAGAAATAGGGTAAGTATATATAAATTCATGTTACAGACAATATTTTATATTGTCATAATATCTATCTCTTTGAAGTTTTATTTAATCATTTAATAGATAATTCTAATGATAGAGTGAGAACTTGATTCTGAGAACTTATTTTTCAGTTCTCATGTTTGAGTAGGACATTTTTGCTATAAATTTAGTTAGGAAAGTAACTAAAAGCGTATGAGCATAAACAAATATCACTTTAGACTGCGAAAAGTGGACATCTGAGGTCTCAATTCATTGTGTTTAAATGTGGTTCATTGGAATCCAAAACCAAATGTCAATTGAGTCATCACTCCATTAATCCACAGTGCCATGCTTTAATAATGCACATTAGTCCTATAATGGTCCTTTTAAACTATAAAGTGCTTTGTCAATAGTAACACATTTTGTTACCATGAAATTGTGATTTGTTAGTATGTGTATTCTCATTTTACAGAGAAAGGAAAGTGGAGAGTGTGTGTTATACAGAGTCGATGATTTATTTGGAAGAGAATAAAAAGTCATTAATTGAATTGAAAGACTAATTTTAAAAGTAAAAAATGAATAAAAACAGTAAAAAAAGAACTCTTGATATGGGTGATTTCTGTGAAATGATCATCCTTCACAGGGGTACTTTTAGGAGTAAAATAAAAAAGGAAAAGACATTTTTTCAAGGCAGAATCCAGCTCATTTACACATTATTGAATCCCTACTACATAATGCTACATGTTGCAAAATGTAGATATGTATTCATTTTAAAAACAAAATGACAATGATGATGATATGTATATGTCTTTCTGTCTGTGTATGCTCAACATCATGAGCACACATGCATAAATACATGAGCACACACAAGAAATCTGCATGTGCCACTGTATACTTGTGCATATCGCACAACATTATTGTAGAGTCAGTTTCTATGATTGTGTTTCCAGAGAAAAAAAATCTAGGTAATTTTGGGCCTATCAACCCTTCATCATGATTGGAGGAGGGCCCCTATGAAGACCCACCTTGTTACAGATACTATTGACTGTTAAATGTTATTGTGAGACTATTAGTCATTTTCTTTGATGGTATAGCCACTGATATGTTGTCTTTTTTTCACAGTAAATAACATCCCACCAATGCTTTGGCAGGAAATTCTAATTATACTCTATGGGTCACACTGAACAAAGAAAACCTGAAAGTAGAAGGTGAGTTTATTGAAAGGACTCTATTAGGAATGAAAAGGAGCTTGAGAAGGAAGTGGAGAAGTGTTATAAAGATAAAAATTCATTATGTAAAATGTATGAACATAAAAATAATTAAAGATTTAGTCTTGAGTTTTGCCCTACTTGGGGAAATAGGCCCTTTAAGAGTTGGAAGCTAAAAAGAGTAAGTTAGGTATCTGAGGTCGTGTCCTTTTCAGAATATCTGAAATGTCTACTCATGTTTCTTATTTTCTTGGTACAATACAGTGAACAGCTCCTTTTACATGTGCTTCTTCCATTATGTATATTGCTATTGCAGGCCCCAAAACATGACTGACAAATAACCGTAACACTGAAACCTATGTAACTATTAACTAAAATAAAACTCTCTCCCTTTAAATTCTGTTTGCTTCAAATATTTGTAACATTAATAAAAATATGGCTAACTCATAATGACAGTTGTATTGTTAAAGTATGCTTTTGTATGTATTATATTATTCAAAAATAGAATAATTACTTGAATGGCTCCTAATTACTCTCAAAACCTGAGTAAGTTCTACAACACTCAAAAAAGATTTTAGAGAGAATCAAAGATTTTTCAGCAGAATAGTTAAGAAAAATAAAAAGAAAGGAATTTGAAACACTTTATGTTATATTATAACTATGATAAACTCATTCATAAATGTAGATACAAATTCAAAAATGCTTTCCTAAACAAAGGTACTACCTCTTCTCTTCCACTGTAGACACACTAGCCTCGATTTCGAGAGAACAGTACATAATATTGAAATTTCCTTGTGGAAGGTTGAAAATTTAGGTGCATAAATATTATTAATTATGATGCATATTCTCAGAAACCAAGTTTGCATATGGAAACACATAAAGTTCCCCATTAAAAATTAAGGTGCAATAGTTTCTACCAGTATATGATATACTCAACTCAAGGGATGATACATGTGAAAGGCAGACTGAAAGAGAAAAAGATAGCCAATTTGTTTTATCGTTGCAGTGACTGATGATTTGAACAATTCATCTTCTTTATCTTTAGCTTTAGTTTTGTATAGAGTAGCTAGTTCAGAGATCATTACAGTTGCATTAAAGCCAGAATATGTACTTCTTGGGCAATAGAAATTCTTGATGTGAAGTGTGAAATTCTTCTTTTATAAAGGTGAAGAATGGTGGTTCCTATAGAACATCATGTTACTTTAGAGTTCATTTATGTTCAGTTCTCTGATTTCATTGAATTTAAAAAATAAATAGCAAGGCTTACACAAAACAATAATAAGCATTTATTTCTTGGCTAGTAAGCTATTTCTTCCTTCCCTCTACTTTCTTCTTTTATTATAATATATATATATATGTGGCATACCTTCATGTCTTAAGGCAATTTTTTACAGTCCTGCATGTTGACTTATCCTCATCCTCATCCTTATCAGTGTTCAATAATGCCACCACAAAAATGTTCACACTGCAGGCTTTCTTATGAGCCAGATTCTGTCTGGCAATTCAATTCAATGTGGATAGTCAATCACCTTTAAGTTTTCTCTAAGAATCGATTATGCATTACAATCTATAGTGTATAAAAATAGTTAAAATAGAAAATACATCACTTCTTGTAGAAGTAGATGATAGTCATATAAAGAACTCTTGACTTCTTTTTTTTTTTTTTACAAATAACCCTTTTTATTTGAAAAAAAACAACAACACTGAGATAGAAATAAAATCACACAAAATATAAGACTAAAGTTACATTTAAAATCAAAAGCACATCCCAGGACATGTATGATGCATACATGCACAGCAGCTATGTACAATTCCTGATGTGCCATGTGATCTGTTCTCCATCTTCTTTGATTACATTCTGTGATGCTTGAGTACTTCTCTCACATCCTTAACTTTTAAGTGATTCCTGGTTCTTCTGCAAATGCTTGCTACACTCCCACCTCATACTCCCACCTGATACTGGTTCTCTGTAAAGCAACATCTTCTCCATCAAAGCTCACACAAACCACTTCCATACTTCCTTGCTTCTTCCTGCCTTTATACAAATTTCAGCATGTCAGTGAACTATACAGAACCAGTGCACCACCCCTAGAAGTGTGTAGTCTCTCCCCTGTAGTACATATCTCAAATCTTTCTCATTCCACCATTGTAGTTATACTATCCAATACATTATTTTTATTGTTCCTATTGAATGCAGTAGTTATAGGTTTGTTCACTGGTATACAAGAAACAAGAAACCTGACTCATAGAAGACACTTAGTATATCTGTTTTGAATGGATGAATGAATGAATGCATGAGTACTAAAATATACAAAATTGAATCTACGGATACACATGCAAACACACACACACACACACACACACACACACACACATGTATTTGCTAGATCACATATAGTACATGAATTAGAGCTATGGAGAAAAGTCAATGCTAAAGGAAGATACAAGGGTTTGGGTTGTGTTTTCATCACTGATATAGCCATCCAGCTGCTCCCAAGGGCTATTTATTTATTTAGCCTTGTATTCTATTTTTATTTTTTATTGGATAGTTTCTTTATTTACATTTCAAATGTTATCCCCTTTCCTGTACACCCCCAGAAACCTTCTATCCCATCACTCCTACCCCTGCTTCTATGAGGGTGCTTCCCCACCCACCCACTCACCCACTCCTGGCTTCCTGCCCTAGCATTTCCCTACACTGGGGCATTGAGCCTTAACAGGACCAAGGGCCTCTCCTCCCATTGATGCCTGATAAGGTTATCCTCTGGTACATATGCAACTGGAGACATGGGTCTCTCCATGTGTACTCCTTGTTAGGTGGTTTGATCCCTGGGAGCTCTGGGGGTCTGGTTCATTGATATTATTGTTCTTCCTATGGGGTTGTAAACCCCTTAAGCTCCATCAGTCCTTTGACTCTTCCATTGGGGACCACATTGGGGACCCTGTACTCAGTCCAATGGTTGGCTGGGATCATCCATCATTGTATCTGGCAGGCTCTGACACTGCCTCTCAAGAGACAGCTCTATCAGTCTCCTGTCAGCATGCACTTCTTGGCATCCACAATAGTGTCTGCATTTGGTGACTATATATGGTATGGATCCTCAGGTGAGGCAGCTTTTGGATGGCCTCTCCTTCAGTGTCTGCTCCATACTTTGTCTCCATATTTGCTCTCATGAGAATTTTGTTCCCCTTTCAAGGAAGACCAAGGAACCCACACTTTCATCTTTCTTCTTCATGATCTTCATATGGTTTGTGAATTGTATCTTGAATATTCTGAGCATTTGGTCTAATATCCACTTAGCAGTGGGTACATACCATGTGTGTTGTTTTGTGATAGATGGATGTTTTAGCAGGTAAGTATGCTTGCTGTTAAGCTTCATGATGTAAGTTTGATCCTCAGGACTCTCATGGCAGAAGGGAAGAACAGACTCCTGCAAGTTCTTTACCACACATTCACCATGATATATGTCTGTAAATGTATATAAATACAGACATAAGTATAGGTAAACATGCAAATAAAAAGATTATTATGAATATTTCTATTATATGAAAAATAGGATCCCACATTCTTTTCTTTGAGAAAACAACTATATATATATTATATGTATAATGTCTTTTTACTAAAGATCATATGTTATGTAAAACATAATATAGACATTTTTCATTAACTGTATACAGTAAATCTCTGAGACATGTCCTTTATTTTTCCATGTTTAAGAAATAAAGACATTGACATTAGAAGTGTTAGTGATTATGTTATCATTAAGATAGGTCATATACCATAATGCAGATTATAGGTAAGTTTGACTCTAATTTTGGCCTTTATGAGTTTGTACAATTATATTGGTTCTAAATGTCTCTTATTTTAAATAAATCAAAAAAGAAGGAGAGAAGGCCAGGGCTAAAGGGTTATCAATGTGTTTGCCTTCGTGAACATTCAATTTCTTTAATCAATATCTAAGAAGGAATATATCTTAGATGTTTCTGCATCAAATAATTAAATCAAGGAAAGACTCACTAGATACCAAAAGACCTAATCAAGGATAAAGAGAGAAATTATTCCTCTAGCTGTGCATACACAAAGACATATTAACATAATAAAATAAAAAGAAGTATAACTTATAGACACTTGGAAGTGAGAAATAAGATCTCATGATATCTCAGACAGAAACTACTTTTTCTGGATACAGAGGTGCTTATTTCAGATATGTTCATAAAATACTGGACAGGGCAAGAAATGGAGCTGCTAGATAATTATATATGTGGAATTCTTGTCACAATTGAACACTAGGAATCTCTTTCTGCCCCTCCAAACCATATACTCCTCTTTCAAATATCAGCCTTGTCTTTCAAATAAATGTGAAAAATTTAAAATTTATCTTTGTTTAGAATTTTATTCATGAACACATTGTTTTTGTCTCTCCCTCTCCTCCTTCCAAATCCTCTCATGTTTCTTTTCACACTGCCTCTCAAACTCATGGCCTATTTTCTTTATTATCACACACACACACACACACACACACGCACATGCACACACACACACACATCAATAATTGAGTATTTCACCACTTCTATTAGGGTGGTACATTCTAGCTTGAAACATTTTCTTTAGTAACATGGGACTGTTGTCAGAAGTAGCTTTCAGTTCCTAGCTAAAACTAATCAGAAATGCTCTCTCTACATGGACTATAAAACTGGTATTTACATTAAAAGTTATAGTAATGTGTTCCCAAGGTCTCTAGATCTAAACATGCCTTTGTTTGTTCATATTCAGCTTAGTCAAGTTGTTTATGTATGCTCGAACATGTTGGTCCAGTCTAAGAAAAGTACTTCAGGGAATTAAGGTGGCATTTTTACAACAGATTATCAGCTACCACAAAGATCCTGTAGACAGGAGAAGATCCTGTAGACAAGAGCTATAATGATCCTAATAGTCCGCAATTCCTTTGTGTACAATCCTAGAGTTCTAGGTACATTGGAAAATCTTCAGGATGAAAAATATAGAACATAACATATTTCATGGCTTAGAGCAGAAAATATTTACATGACTTCTTTTAAGTCATTCTATAGTGATTTAAAAATTCTTGTCTCTTATCATTTTACCTTTGGTATAACAATTTCATATCTCAGATGTTTAATGGGTATTATTTGCTACTATGATTTCTTAGGATGAAGATAGATGGTAGGCTAAGTGAAACTAAATTAGAATAAAATAAATAGAAGAACATATCTATATATGGTACTAATCATATAAAAATATGGAACCATTGGGTTTTCAGAATAATACTTGTAGTTACAAGATTTATCTAATATATTTGCTTCAATATTATAATGAAAAATAAACAAACACATTCACACCCATATATCACATAGTTTCAAAAATTATAAGCTCATAGATTTTAAAGTTATTTCCAGTCCATTAAGAAGTGATTCAGTAGTCATAATAAAATTTGCCAATGCTTCTTTCCTGCTTTATTCAAGGTGAAAATATCACTTCAAACATTTCCATAAAAATGTGATCTTTTTGTATTCCTGCTTTTTTAATGTGAGTGAGAAATATACTATGCACTAAATTTTGCATAATGAATATTACAACTTCATAGAAAACTAAGTGTTATGATCTCAATCCTCTCTTTATCCATAATTCCTTTAGAACTACTTATACTTATTATACCACTACAAATATTAAGAAAAAGAAAAGTTGTGAGATAGTGCCCTTTATTGAATACAGGGTATATAAAATTCAAACAGGTTGTTACTGATTATCCAGCAAGAGTAAAGGACATCATATATCTATATCTATGCATATATATATATATATATATATATCAACAAATATATTTTTAAATATGATCTTATCATTATTTTCTTTGAATAACCAAGTTAATAGCAAAACTTCAATATTGATTGTAGGACCATGAAAGGCAACCTGATTGCTGGTTGAGCTAAGTTTGAAACCCTGGTGACCTAGCAGGTGATCCCGCAGGTTCCCTGCAAGGGAAGTAGGCATTCACCATCCTCCCAGATTCCAGGCTCATGACATGAGTCCGCAGACCTCCATAGATCTCTGCCTTTCAGTCATGTAGGACAATGGCCCTTAGCCTCTCCATGAGTAGAGGGCATGACTATAGGCCACAGAGCCTCAAAAAACAGATCTCCATATTAATGAGGTACCTAACAGCCAGAAGGGTATAGCCAATTAAACATTCCTTCCAGAACCTCCTTCCTGCAAAAGGTATTTAACTTCAGATCAGCCCTGAGGAAACTGGGGTATAGTTTCAATCCACTCTCTACCATGACAATAAACATCTTAAGACCATGGATTGTGTCTCTTCTTTGAAATCTGCCATGGGGAACAGTGGAGCAGTCCTCCCACCTAATCTCTCAAAGAAGAACGCTCTGCATTCCTAGCCACAGAGACTACCAAGCCAGTCAAGTGAGCCTCCAAGAACTCGCATGCCCATGGGACCTAGCTAGAGCTTCTCTCCCCCACTCCCCTTAGGCTATGGGCAAATTTAGCCCTTATGCTCCCTCTTCGATCTTGGCCCTTCTTAGCCCCACCCGCGCCAGAGCCTGGGGGCCCAAGAGCCTGAGAACCAGCTGATCCCCGTCCACCTCTTGGCCCGAGAACCCCCAAGCCAAGAGCTCTGGCTTCCACAGGACCTCAGACTGCATCCCCCCGCCCCCAGTCACCTCTGTCTCCATGAGAGGTCATAGCCCCATGGCGAGACAGACAAGGGACTCACACATCTACCAAACAACAGGACCCAGGCACATTACAATCCAACAATTGATGTATAATCAGATGTTCAACTTTTAAAAAATATTCATATTTATTCTCTTGTAAGATATCATTAGCTTCCTATTTTGGGGTACATCCAAAGAGGACCTCAATATTTTGTGGCAAAAAAATGAGAGGTAAGTTACAAAAGCATTAGTTCATATTAATTAAGAATATAAATTAAGGACAGATATGTCAAATGATAAACTAACAGGACAGTATTCATTTTCAAGGACATTGGCAACCACTAACAGTTAAAAATAAAAACTTGGTAATGGAGGTTGAAGATAGAGGTAAACGGGAGTTGAGCTAAGTTGAATTATCTATAGCAAAGGGGAAACATTGGAACATATTAATATATAGAATAACAAGCACATGAACATTTTGTGGAATGCTTTTTAGAGTCACAAGACTCCACATGGAACTACTTAAATGCCAATTTCTGTTCTACAGGCTATGAAAGAAGAGAAAGATTTAGGACACACACACACGCATATCTATCTATCTATCTATCTATCTATCTATCTATCTATCTATGATGACATTCTGCAGATGACATTGTGAGTTACAATGTTTAGAGGAGATTATTTGTCAATTAGTTAATAGGCATGGATGTGAGAAGCCAATGGTAAGAGCATTAAGTAATACTTACTTAATGGTAAGTATTTCATGAATATAAGGGGAAAGTTGTTCAGAAAATCAAAAGTTATTATTTTGAGTTCATCTTGATATGATGATATACAGAAAGGCAAAGGGAGCTGGAGACATTGTTTTGAGGCTAAGAATATGTGCTGGTATTTCAGAGAAGCTGAGTTCAAATTCAGCATCCATATTAGTTTTCTCACAACCATCAGTAAATCCTGCTCCATTGAATGTCAGTACCTCTGGCCTCAGTGAGCTTCCGCACTCATGACAACACACTACACACAAATACACATGCACATGCACACATACACACACACACACACACACACACACACACATGCATGAATGCATACAAGCACTCACACACAATTTCAAATACTCTAAAAAATTGAAACGAAAATATGAATGTCATAGTTTTGTTTCATTTTAGCTATAGTTCAAAATGCTCTGGCATTCAAAGTACATTGTATATCTCTGAACAGCAGTTTCAGGTGCTCTATATTAGGAAGCCCTCTTTAGTCAGAACTCCATAGGATTCCTTTATGGCAAAAATGGAAAAGATTTCAACCTTTTATTGCCACAAAAATAGCAAACAATCACCACTAAGTCATGTGAACACCCAGTTTTCTCAATGAGCAGAAAGAGATCTATTTTAAAGTCACTGATCACAAGTTTTTCAATGGTTTCTTAAGCAAGTTATAGAAATGGAGGAAAAAAAGTTGTACACTGCAAAAAGGAGAAAGAAAACTCATTTTTAACAGTTATCCAAATTTAATAAAAAGCATTTCTGGAAAGTGAGAGTCCCTGGGGCTTATTCGAGCCCTTGCTTTGCAACTTTAGGTGAATTACTTTAGTTGTTCCTTGAAAATATAAGAGAGAGAGAGAGAGAGAGAGAGAGAGAGAGAGAGAGAGAGAGAGAGAGAGAGAGAGAATGAGAAAAAAAGATATTTTTGGTTTTAGGTCATAAATGTGCAAAACTATTAATATTTTATAGAAACTCTTTCTAGCGCTTGTCTCTAGAGATAGGACTAAATCCTACATTATTGGCTAGACGTGTTCTAGCCTTTCTTTACTGAATGTAGTTATATTTTGGGAAACATGATTTGACCATCAGTCAGTGTCTTTCTGAGCTATGTACCTACTTGGCTCAAAAATATAGTCTATCAAACATAAAGCTGTGGTTTCATGTACACTACATTGCTGATTCCTAAGCACAGTCTGAGAATCTACTTGCTAGTTTAGGAGCTGTCAGTATTCATTTACTTTGTCTGACCAAAGAAAATAAGAAGGATGGTCTCAGAGTAGAATTTGCTTATTTCACAAATTCACCTGTCCATAAAGCTTTTTTAGCAAGTAAACAGACAGCAGGTACTATCTGTATCTATAGGGATACATTATTCATATCCCTCCTCTGAACACCTATCAGACATAAATGCAACAAAGTGTGTGGATTGACTAGATCAATACCTGGCATTGAGTATGCAGAAAATCACAGGTTTTCTTTACTCTCCTACTTCTATTTCACTTATTCCAATGTTTGGAAAAACAATTTTCTCAGTCAAAGTTTTTGTCTTTTGAAACAATAAACATACATCTGTTATATTTTTCAATAATTCATAAAACAAATTAAAACAAATAATTTTTCAAAAGGGCATAACACCTGGGCCATAGTAGGAATTGAATTACTTTCAAGGATCAATGCCATAATTTTAAATTAAAGTAGACTCAGAGAATTACTTCTGATTTTGGTTAATATCACAGGGAATATGATTGATTCATTTAATTTATATACAGCCAATAGTCTGTTTCCTAAAAGATGCATATGTGATATTTTGAACTAAGGTTCTAGCTTTTGAAGCTCTTCCCCATTCATTTTGTAATTCTATTGATTCCTTATCTCAAATAGCAAAGGAATTGGAATTACCATATGAACATAAAGTAATTAGACTAGAGTGCTAGTTCGTTTGAAAGATTGACTTTGTACTACACATGGTGCTACACAATGAGTCTACAAGGGACTCTTTCCAGTTCGTAATAATGTAGATAGCTATCATACTTTATTGATATGTAGAATTGTGGAACTATTTTACTCTGAGTATTATTTTAATGTTGAACATTTCCAAATGTATAGGTTAGTTGCAACTAACCATTTCACTTTTGGTAAGTGCAATATGATAATTTTAAAAAGGATGGGTCTACAATTGGACTAGTTTCGTTGAGAACTCTAGATTTGCATTTACTACTTTGAGGAGCAAAGAAATTTAATCTTTAAAAGCCATTGTGCTCTTAATAGTCAATTAGTTAAAATGTTAATAGTTTGCATAGAGAATATGGGGAAGATTAAATGTATTATCATATATATATATATATATATATATATATACACATCATAGTACAGTATAGGAATAGTTATGCTATGTTATCATGTCATGTTACTGTTATGGAAACAAAATGGTTATGTTTCTGTTATGTTTAATAAAGCATTAAATTATGATGCTGGTGGAAATTAAAGGCAATTTAGGGCATTGGAATTTGATTGTAGAAGGGAATCATGGCTTTTTCCTTTTTAATAATTTTGGGTTAGAGATTAGACGTTTTCCTATTAGGGCAATACTCTGTCTTTTAGCCTCCCGAAAAGACATACTTGCCCTTTTAATTCAGTGTTCCATTTCCTTGACAATCAGACCATTCTAAAATAGTATACCCCCTATGTAACAGAACATTGTGACAGATTTTAGTGCTTCATTGCCAGTGGGAATTGCTGTGTGGTTCATGAGAATATGGCCTTTGCTGGCCTTTTTTCCTTTCCCAGCTCTCATGGGAATATATAAAATATGAAAGCAACTTTCTTACCACAGAGTTAACTTTGAAAATATGTATTCCCATATTAAAAATCCTTTCAGCTGGTATTTTCACAAGGAAATTAGTATTTCTTCAGCGTAAGGAGTGATCTTCAAAATTGTACATACTGAGGTGGCAGAAGTTAGGTATCTTATTGTATTGGGTAAATATAATATGAGACATGGGTCATTCTTTTTGTCATGGGAAACCTGACCAATATGATGCAGTTGTTAGAACTTCTTCTCATACCTTAGACACTTGAAAAGTGTTTTCAGAGACCTGGTTTTAAATACTGTCACTAACACTTCTCTGAATAATCTGTGTGTGAACAGACCTCCTTAAAACTTTCATCTCTTATTTTCATACTGGGAAAGAAACAACTTAATTCCCAAAGTGCAACTGAACAGGAGGCCTGATATGTAATAAGTACTCAGTAAATAGTTGTTAATATTTTTATTATAATCCTTATACGCTCTACTTCCTGAATTCCTTTCCTATTTCACAAACCCTTTATTTAGTAGGAAAAACACAGAGATACAGATTTGGTCTTTTCTTCTGTTACTAACAACATTTTTCTCTCTTTTTTTTCCCCTCAAAAAGGCCAACAAGTTACTGTACTCCTGGTCTGCAATATATTTCCATTCAGTTTCTCATTTGTATACAGTTTATTATAGTATAACAACTTATTGATTATGATAAATATTATAGAATTTATTATCTGATAAGCAGGTTCCTTCGAACTTTTATAATATCCAGAAAGGTCTTACAATCCTATAGACTAGAATTCTTGCTTTTAAAATCCAATTTAAGTGTTTATATTATATAGATTAAAATGTAGATGCAAACTACATAAATCTTCATCTCATTTCACTCTTTCAACTTGGAAATAAAAGACATTTTAAGCTTATACAGATGGTTTCCAGTGGAATTACCCAATGACAATCATTGATCTACTCTTCCTTTGGTCTGTTATCTATAAAAACCCTATTACTACGACTTAGACTATGAGCCTCTAATCCAATTATTATTAGGATTTAATATACACTAAATATATAAATGACCTTATAGAGTCAGAACAGTTTTTTAAATGCCTTTGCTTGTTCACTTTCATGGTAGAAATGTAGGTATTTAAATATCAGCTGAGTAAAATTGGAAAGGATCTGGTACTAGTCAAGATTTGTAAAATGAGCAGGTTTTGATCATTTCAAATTCTTTCTCATTATATAGAAGTGATATTCTAATCATCAACAAAAATATCAATATTAACAATACCATGACTATACTGTCATAGAGTTTTACACTGATTCAACTGTTAAGTTTATTCAATTAGATGACTTCTCTGCTTGGTTCGTATGTTCTCAAGTTGATGCTCTTCCACCTGATGATATTTTGCCTGCAGTATCACTACTGTCTTCAAAGTAGCAAAGATCTTTTAAAGACTGATGTAAGTACCACCCAAAAGGCTAGCTACCTTTGCTCTTAGCTTAAATTGTAGACAGTAGCACCTGGAAGGTCTTGTTCCTCCTGCTGGCTATAAACACTTGTTAAAAAAGCCTGCTTGAATCTACTCAACATGGAATTATAAAAGAGAAAGAAAATAGCCTAGAAGAAACAGTTTTGCTTTTGGAGTTTATCTCAGGACTTCCTCTCTTACAACTTCCAGATACTAATTCCTGTGTTTTTATGCCGTAGTAGGCTATTTAGATTTAAATTCCTTATTTTCACTTATTTCTAGAATCACTCACATTAAAAATGTGAAGTTACATAAAAAAATTTTACAACTTACAGTATATTCTGAATTATTTGTGAGATTAAAAATTAATGAATTCAATCTTAAAATTGGTTTCATTGCAAGAAGAATAGATATCTAGCCAGGTCACATGGTAGTTCACAAAGGATTATCCTCTTTTTGAAAGTACAAATAAAGATTTCTTTCCTCTATCTTAGCAAGGAATTGTTTATATTCATAAAGAAATTATGTAGAAACTATGTAGAAAACTCTTCCGTATGAGGAAGAAGAGTAACTCTATTAATCAGAGTGAACTCTGGGGTACACTGTCTATAACACCATTCACTGGGAATTTGGCCACAGATCCCAGGATTATTTCAGGTTTATTGTAATAGAGCCTCAAGGGATATTTACTGGTTTACATTTTCCTAAACACTGTAAATGCAAAGCTGTGAAAAACAAGCAATAGGAGGAGTATTTAGACATTGAACAGTGTGTCAGAGTTATATTTAATCATTACACACACACACACGCACACGCACACGCACACGCACACGCACACATTCTTTATTGAGACAGGGTTTCTCTGTGTAGCTCTGGCTGCCCTGGAACTCACTCTATAGATCAGCCTGGCCTTGAGCTTAAGAGATCGGCCTGCCTGTGTGTCTTAAGTGCTGGGATTAAAGGCATGCATCATCAATGCCCAGCTTAGTTGAAAGGTTTTCTTGAAACTCATAGGACACACTTTCTAGAATTTGAATGTCAATATGTTTGTTAATTTTTCTTACTGCTTATATATATCACTTACCCGAAAACAACCTCTTTTCTGATTGGATTTGTATGCTACTAGTTTGATTGCCTTATAATATGATGCAATGGGAAACAATTTGCAAAATTTCTACTTGTTACTCAGTACTAGAAATAGTTGTTTGTGGTCAACTTAGTAAAAATTATTGAAGGAACATGGAACAGCAATAGGTTTTGCATTCTTCAACTATAATGTATTATATATGCATAATTACTAACAGTGATATGCAATTCTTATTAATTCTTGAATTTGATATGTTACCTATGTTCTTAATAGTTTCTTTTAAATTAGTGAATTAGATTGGCTATGCAAAGGGACAATATTGTGGCTTGACTTTATATTTAAGTTTAATAGAGTGAAAGTTTCCAAGGGAAGCACAAAACTCTGAAGAGTTTTAATATTCAATATAAAGTCTAAGGCAGTATTTGCTAGATAAGAAATCATACTTTATTTATCTCTGGAGCTCTTATAATATACACCAGGCACGACTCGGGAGGATATTGCTTGAAGAAGCAATGAACAAACAATAGATACTTCCACTTGGCAAACTTATTGTGGAATATTCTGTAAGATATTTTAAAATAGAAATGTAATATGTCTTAAAGTATGTGTTAGGCTATGAAAATTCAGGTTGCACTTCATTTTTATGTAATTATTCTTAATTTCTAACAGGAAAATGATTCTAAAATTATAGCAAACAATAATGAAGCATGGTTTAAAACATATATATATATATTCCAAGTCCTTTTCAAAGCTATATTTAATATATTAAATGAAGTCAAACCTTAAGATAATGGATGATACTAATGATGTTACTATACAAAGATATTTTTGATATTCCAGACAAGACATTCTTTTTGTCTTCTCAATGATGCCAACTAACAAAAACTCAATAGCTCTAGGATACAATCAAAACAGATACCCGCATGTCTTTTGGCCTGTGATATGCTCCAGAAGAATTCTTAATTTTTTGAATATTTTTTTTCGATTTTCTTTGAAATTTTCTAATGAAGAATTTACATGAAAGTCTATACTCTAAGTATTAATAAACTTATGAAACTTTATACAAGTTTTGAATACTAATCTAGAGGTTTTCTTTGGCTTAAATTGTGTTATATTTTTACTTGATCAGATAAGAAAAGAAATCAGGCATGGTGGCACATTCATTTAATCCCAGCACTTAAGAGGTAGAGACAAAGAGCTCTCTGAGTTCAAGGCTAGTCTGAACTACAGAGTTCCAGTGGAACCCTTTCTCCAAAAATTCAATAAGTAATGAGCTGAATACAATGAGTGTATCCTCTCAAATAAAACTAGAGTTTGATTTAAATTATCTTACCATTCTTCTGTTGCTGAAAAATGGGAAATATGGTATCTGAAACACCTGGATAAGCTAGGAGTATTATGTGGTGGAAACAAACCCAATTATTCAATGGTAGTAAACATAAAAGCTCATTTTTCACTTTTTCTGGATACTGGAGGCTCTGAATTTAGTGAATTTCAAGGCACTAGTAAAAAAGAAAAAAATGTTCCCAAAGTACATTCTAACTTTTAAGGAGTTCATTTGAAACTGATACAGGTCAGTTTACCCTCAAATAGTAATATTCTAATTAAGCCTCAAAGCCAATATCTACTCCAAAAGATAAAATGTAAACAACTGGCTTGAGATTCTAAATGATTGTCATCAAGGAAAAATGATGATGAACATGTTTCACTCTTGGTGAAAATGTAAATTGTACAGCCATTATGAGGATCACTATGAGCTTTGTCTCAAAAACTACCACATAAACAGGCTCTATCAATATAATGTGTTCTCAAAGGACTCTAAGACAGCATAGCATCTCAAAGACACTTGCATATTCTTTTTTTCTAAAATTTTTATTAAAAATCTAACATCATAGGCTATTACATGGGTGCAAAATTCTGAAAGTAAACAAATTTCTACAAACAAGGGATAATATATAGACTTAGATAATATTAAGACTATAGGATTCTCAAGAACACTAAAATAAGTAAACTACACCTTTCTTATAATGGTGTAAAAAGTTTAAATGGTTAAAGGTTTCTTATAACCTTATGACATTTTTAAAAATTGAAAAGGTGAAAACTACTGACATAAAATTGTAAAGAAAAGCAGATAATTAACATCTGGAGGAGACAGTTAGAAGTGGAGATATAAAATGCTAAGGACTTGAAATTTTCTTTCAACTAATTCTTTTTTCAAAACAATAATTTATTTTTTCTCAAATCGTAATTCATTCGCACAGGGGTTATAAACACAGAAAGGCAGGATGTGGAGAAGGGAATGACACTGGAGCGTGGGTGTTCAGGGGGAATACAGATATCTTTCAGAACCGGGTATTGGCTGGGTGAAGGTTCAAAGGACAGGTCACTATGACTCTGCCTATGACTCACTTGTCCTTATCTAAATTGGTATTGTCTGCTATGGCTACCTATTTACAAGGTCTATGACTACTTAGGCTTGTAAATTTCCACAAAAGCTGACTATTTACAATAGCTTATAGCCCTCTGTTTCAATGTTTTTCCACTGAGATCCAAGACTTGGTGTTAGTATACATGTATGACAGGCCTATTGCTGATTTTAGGCCTATGGCTGATTTTAAGCCTTCAGTGACACTTGCATATTCTTATGCATAAGAAACCCTAAAAATTCTTCCAGAAAACTTCTACAGATGATAGCTTCAGCAAAGTGGCTGGATATAAACTTAACTCGAATAAATCAGTAGCCTTCCTATATTCAAAGAATAAAAGGGCTAAAATAGACCCATATTTGTCACCTTTCGAAAAGCACAAGTCCAAATGGATCAAGGACCTCGATATAAAACCAGATACACTGAATCTAATAGAAGAGAAAGTGGGAAAAAGCCTTGAACACATTGGCAAAGGCAAGGGGTTCCTAAACAGAACTCCAATGGCTCATGATCTAATATCAAGAATTGATAAATGGGACCTCATAAAACTGAAAAGCTTCTGTATGACAAAGGATATAGACAATAGGACCTACAGATTGGGAAAAAAATTCTTCACTAACTGCACATTTGATAGAGGTCTAATATTGAAATATATAAAGAACTCAAGAATCTAACTACCAAAAAGCCAAATAACCAAATCAAATATGGGGTATAGAACTAAACAGAGAATTCACATCAGAAGACTCTCGAATGCCTGAGAAGTACTTAAAGAAATGTTCAAAGTCCTTAGTGATCAGGGAAATGTAAATCAAAATGACCCTGAGATTCCATACCAATCAAGATGGCTAAGATAAAAAACTCAGGTGATAGTACATGTTGGCAAGGATGTGGAGAAAGAGGAACACTCCTCTACTGCTGGTGGGGTTGTATACTGGTACAAACACTCTGGAAATCAATCTGGAGTTTCCTCAAAAAATTGTAAATGGACCTACCTGAAGACCCAGCTATACCACTCCTGGGCATATACCCAAAAGATGCTCTAATATATAACAAGGACACAAGTTCCACTATGTTCATAGTGGCCTTATTTGTGATAGCCAGAAGCTGGAAACAACCCAGATGTCCCGCAACAGAATGGATAAAGAAAATGTGGTTCATTTACACAGTGAAAGACTATTAAGCTATTAAGAATGAGGACAGCACAAGTTTTGCAGGCAAATGAACGGAGCTAGAAAATATCATCCTGAGTGAGGTAACTCAGACCCAAAAGGACATGCATGGTATGTACTCATTAATAAGTGGATATTAGACAAACATGTATGGATTACCCAGGATACAATCCACAGAAACCATAAAGATTAACAATCTGAAGAGCCCAAGTAAGAACACCTCACCTCAATTCCACTTGGGAAGGAGAAGAAAGCAATCACCAGGGAGAGGCAGAGGGAGTGGGGGACTAGGGTGGGAGAGGGGACAGGGAGAGGAAAAGAGGAACATGATCAGGTATTTGGAGGTAAACAGAAATGAAGTCCTAAGGATCAACAGAAAAAATGGAAATTGGCAACCTCAGGAGGTTGGGGTGGGACCCTCTAGAATGTACCAGAGACATGGGAGGTGAGAGACTCTCTGGACTCAAAGGGAGGAACCTTAGATGAAATGATCTACAGTGGGGAGAGGGAACTTGTAGAGTTCACCTCCAGTAAAAAGACAGGGCATCAAATGCAGGGATGGGGTTGACATCCCACAGTCAAAAATTCTGATAAAAAAATTCTGATCTAAAAGAACTGCAGGGATGAAAAGGGAGAAGGGATTGAGAGAAAGGAGGTCATCCAGTGACAGGCCCAAATTGGGATTCAGCTCAAGGGGAGGCTCCAAGGACTAACACTAATACTGAGGCTATCTATAGTGTGCTTATAGACAGGAGCCTAGCATGGCTACCTTCTTTGAGATCCACCAAGCAGCTGAAATAGTCAGATGCAGATATTTGCATCCAACCAATGGACAGAAGCTGCTGACCCTGTGGTTGAATTAGGGAAAAGCTGGAAGAAGCTGAGGAGGAGGGCGACCTTGTAGGAGGACCAGCAGTCTCAACGAACCCAGACTCCTGAGATCTCTCAGACACTGAGCCAACGACCAGGCAGCATACACCATCTGATATGAGGCCCCCAAAACATATACAGCAGGAGACTGCCTGGTCTGGAGAGAAGAAGCACCTAACCCTTTAGAGACTTGAGGCCCCAGGGAGTGAGGAGGTCTGGTGAGGTGATGGAGGGGTAGGAACATCCTCTTGGAGAAGGGGTGGAGAACTTAAGGGATGAGGACAGCAGAGGGCAGATTGGGAGGGGGATAATGACTGGACTGTAAGAAAAGTTTTTAAAAAATTAAGTCAAAAAAAGGCAAGATTTTTAAATGCCCATTTATCAGTTTGTATAGAGTAACTGAAAACCACACTTCCACTTTGAACACATTTTATATCAGTGTAGAGCTTTTTTATTCAGCTTCCTTTCTCTGCTGCCTGCCTGCTTGGGAACTGGGGAGGGCTGTGTGATTATAGCAAGGACTGAATATAAATTTATATCTTTGGCATAAAGTAAATTATGAACAGAAAAAATAGATATATTACCCAACATATTTAAGAAGTGGAACTAGATTAGATATTTGTCAATAGATGGCTGCATAAAGACAATGTGCATATAGGCAAAGGAACTGTGTACAGTAGTAAAGAACAAGAATATCATGACATTCGTAGGAAAATGAATTCAGATTGAAGTCATTGTTATATAAAATAAGCCAGCTTCAAATAAAAACCACGTCTTCTCTCATATGTAGAACCTAAACTTAAATGTATACATGTATGTAAATTTATATGTGCATTTAGATTATAAGATTCAAATAAGGAGTCATTAGAGGAGAGGAAGATATCTTAATAGTGGTGGGAATAGTGAAGTTAATGAAATATATAATAGAAAAGCAGAAAGGGAGATTAACTGGTTGAAGTAGTTGAACTGGCTGAAATGGGGAAAAGATTGAAGGAAGAAATTGGGTTATAAAAAAGTAAGAGCAAACTTATCCATGAGGATGCCATAATAAACCCATTGGTTTATATTCTGTCCTAAAAACTAAATTTAAAAAAAAAAAGGATCAAAGATCTGGATGCCTTTAATTCCAGCACATGGGAGAGATAGACAAGATGAATCTCTGACATTTTGGCTAACCTGGTCTACTTAGGGAGGCCCAGGACAGCCAGAGCTATATAATGTGAACCTGTCTTAAAGGAAAATGTGGATATTTTTAAAAAATACTAATTACACAATATTTCATTTACTCTTTAAATAATTATGATAGCTACATTGTTTCTTTACTCTTTTTTTGACCAGTATCTATTGTATTACTTCTGTGGACTATGAAATATCCTCAACCCACAAATAATGATTTTATTGTTTTCTAAATTATATGTTGACCATTATATTTCACCATAGCTAGTTGATGTCCTCAGATATTCTTTCCTATGCTTAGATTAGAAAACTATGTTGATCTCAAATTATCTTTAATCATTGTGACCCAGTTTAGAGAACAAGGATTCTCAAAGGTCATCATTACACTGTAGTTTAGGCTATTTCCTGATACCTTCTAGTTTCCTCTATCAGAGTGACTTATCAAGTAACTTCTACTGAGTTTTTAAATTCTCATTCCCACCTCCTTTCACTCCTATCTTGTAATCAGCCATCTGCTTAGTAAGTGATAACATCAAGGGCTCAATTTTCAAATTTAAGTGCTTAATTAGATTGCTAACCCACTGTGTAGGGCCTGCTTTGAACTACTTCAAATTCTATGGAGTATCTCAAGAAATAGCTTGCAGTGCACTTGTTATTCAAGTCTTTAATTTGATGACCTAGATATGGAGTTGACTATAGGTGTTCCTATTTGGGGAATGAATAGTAGGCTATTAGTAGCTGGAGAATATTGTGGTACCGATTGGCCTTGATCAATATAATATCAAAGCTTCAAAGATCTCGTACTAGTGAATAAATGAGTAGGTGTACTCAAATCCATTTTATGGGTTGATCATTTTGATACTCTTTCACCAATTTTGACTTAGTGGACAACATATCATCCTCAATAGACTTACAACTATTTCTTAGAGTAACTCTATTATAAATGCATTTTATCAGCAATTCAAGATAAAGATAAGCCTTGATGGCAGCGACCATCAGTGGTGTATAATTCATTATAACCTTGGCTACAAGTAAAATTACCATGGAAATACAGAGAATGTGATTCACTCTTTTTACATCACTTTTTTTTGAGATGATCAACACCTTGTAAGTTTCTGGACATAAGTTATCATTCACCCCTGGTTTTCTAAAATCTGTACTACTATAAAACCATATAAGAGCAATTTTTGAGAATTTAAAATGTAGCAATTATTTGTTGGTTTCTTATTTAAAGATCATAAAAATAGTAGCAATTTATTTTTACTTAAATAATTGTATCATTTGCAAAATATCAGCAAAACTATTTGCCCAGTCTTGACTTCTGTACAGTTTTCTTTACTTTGACAAATTTAAACTTCTTTTTTTGTTGTTTTGTTTTTTTGTTTTGTTTTGTTTTTTTGTTTTTTTGAGACTTTCTCTGTGTAGCCCTGGCTGTCCTGGAACTCACTCTGTAGACCAGGCTGGCCTCGAACTCAGAAATCCGCTTGCCTCTGCCTCCGAAGTGCTGGGATTAAAGGCGTGTGCCACCACTGCCCAGCTTAAACTCCTTTGTATTTAATTTTTTCTGACATTGTTTACACTTGAAGATTTTGCTTAATGTTACAAAGCAGCAATTGGCAAAACTTATTAAAACTTTTCCTAATCTGTTAACTAAAGCAGCAGACAGTATTGTGGTTAGATTCCCATGACTGCTTCTTTGATCTTGAGGCAATGGTAGAAGCAGTGTGGATATACTTGTATATATTTATTAATTTCTATGATATTAAGTGAAAGAATGAGCCTTCTGAGACCACTTAGCATATGAAAATCTCAACTGAGGTTGTTCAAGCACTGCAGAGCTGCCATGCTTCTGGATAAAGGGTCATTGTTAGTGGCCTTAGTTAATGGTAAGCTTGTTGTATGTTACAGAAACTGTTGGCTGAAGATATTACTATGTTACATTGTACCAATCATATCATTTCACTCAATTCCTAGAAGAGCTCTGTGGAGTATATGATGCAACTCTTCTCCCACTTTTGGGTTAGGAACTTGAATCTTGTAGAAATTATTGAAATTAACAGATATTATGCATACAGTAATAAATGTAAGTATATTCAACTTTGATCTCTTTATTCATAGTGTTTTTCAAAACCAGTATAATTTGTGGTTGGTGTTTTAAAATAAAAAGTTGTCACTAATTTCTAATTGGAAATAGTAACTCCTTGAATATTAGTAAGCCCTGACACATAGTTAGTGCTTTAAAATGTTTAATGTATAGAGGATGAATTAAAATCCTAAATATAGGATAGAGAATTTTAAAATAATACCAATTCTTTACAATCATACAAACCTGAAAATATTTCCCATAAGGTAACTAGAATTTTGTAATATTGTTAAATTATAGAAATTACCCCATGATTAGCTGTCCTATAGAACAACTAATGTTTAGATTAAAGAAATCATGTATGTGACTAAAACAATACATAAACTTTTTTTAGTTGGATATTTTATTTATTTACATTTCAGATGTCATCAACTTTCCACATTTCCTCTCCCTAGAACCCCCTATCTCATCCCTCCACCTCTTTATTGCTTTTATACCATTTTAATTACATGAAAGTATTAAGGTCTGTTCTAGGTTGAGTTACTAGCAATACAGTAGATGTAAATAGTCAAGAATCAAATGGTTAAACAACAAGCAAGGCAATAAACAAAATTCCATAAACACTCCTGTGATCAGTGTTTCCAAGGGCTTATCAGGATGACCAAAATATCTGAGCCAACTTCCCTGCCTAGCCCAAAGTCATTTTCATGTCTGAAGCCTACTTCCCTGTTTTAGCCTAAAATTTAGATTACTGTCTGAAATTACTTCTTTGTTCTAGCCTAATATTTAGATTCCTGCCTGAAGCCCACTTCCTTGCCCTTGGCCCATGTCAGGTTCTTGCCAAGCAGCTCCAAAGACTCTCCACATCTCCTCCTTTCTTACTTCATTAACATGACTGAGCCTGTGAGGCTAATATCCAAATTATACAAAGAGCTGAAGAAATTAGTTGCTAGACAATCAAATAACCCTATTAATAATGGGGTACAGAGCTCAACAATGAATTTTTAATGGAGGAATATGGAATGGCTGAGAAGCACCTAAAGAAATCTTCAACATCTTTAGTCATCTGGGAAATGAAAATCAAAACAACCCTGAGATTCCACCTCACACCAGTCAGAATGGCTAAGATCAAAAATTCAGATGACAGCAGATGCTGGCAAGGATGTGGAGAAAGGCGAACAATCCTCCTTTGTTGATGGGACTGTGAACTTTTACAACCACTCTGGAAATCAGTCTGGAGGTGCCTCAGAAAATTGGACATAGCATTACCTAAGGACACAGCTATAGCACTCCTGGAATTATACCCAGAAGATCATCCAACATATAACAAGAATACATGCTCCACTATGTTCATAGCAGCCTTATTTATAATAGCCAGAAGCTTGAAAGAACCCAGATGTCCTTCAACAGAGGGATGGATACAGAAAATGAGGTACATTTACACAATGGAGTACTTACTCAGCTATTTAAAACAATGAATTAGTGAAATTCTTAGGCAAATGGATAGAACTAGAAAATATCATCTAGATTGAGGTAAGCCAATCACAAAAGAACACACAGGATATGCCCTCACTGATAAGTGGACATTAGCCCAAAAGCTCACAATACCTAAGATACAACTCACAGACCACATAAAGCTTAAGAAGAAGGAAGACCAAAGTTTGGTTGCTTCTATCTTTCTTAGAAGGAATAATAAAACACTCACAAGAGGAAGACAGAGGCTAAGTGTGGAACAGTCACTGGATGAGGGAACATCTGGTGAATGCCCCACCTGGGCATACATCCCATGTACAGTCACCAAATGTAGACACTGTTGTGGATGCCAGGAAGTGCATGCTGACATGAGCCTGATATAGCTGTCTCCTGAGAGGCTCTACCAGAGTCTGACATAAACAGAGGTCGATGCTTGCTGTTTATCTTGGAACTGATAACAGGGTCCCCAATGGAAGAGTTAGAGAGAAGACTGAAGGAGCTCAAGGGGCTGGCAGCCCCATGGGGAGAGGGATAATACCAACCAACCAGAAATCCCAGGGTCTAAATAGCTAGCCTGGGAACATACATGGAGTAACCCTTAAACTTTTCAAGAGTATCACTTTTTAAAATTAACTTTGTCTAGGTTAAGCAGAGGATATCAGAAGTTTGAAACATGGAATCAGATATATTGTCACTAGTTTGACCCTTCTGTTGGGGGGGTATGCATTTTATATGGAATAAAGGTAAGCTTTAGTGAACTGAGAATGGCACTACTCAGTTGACAAGTAAGGCAACAGAGACCCCAGTCTACAATTGCACATGATTGAATTTTGTGTGCAAGAATAAATTCAGAAGACAATTTTCTGCTATATGCTCAGGATGAGAAATCCCACAGCCACCACCTATATTTAAGCCTTGTGAGAGCCTAAACTAAGAACACCAGTTATATGGTGCCACACTTCTAACCTGTATAGTTACGAGAAAAATGTATTGGCTACTAAATGTGGAGTGATTTGCTATGTTGCCATAGAAAATTAATATATTGTTATTTATTAGGTATCTATACTGTATGTGGTCTTTATTTTACTATGTAAAGTGGCTTTCTTTTTACAAGATGGCTGAGCTAGTATTTTAAAATTTTGTGCCACAGAGAGTATCATAGTCTAAACAGAGGTTTTATCTCCAACCTTCATACATTTCTAAAAATACCTCAGAATTTTCTTAATAGCAAATCGAAAGAATTACATTTACTTTTACTTTTAACTCACCACATTTCACTAACTCCCTCTGCTCTTTTATCACCAACATAGTTTGATTCAATGATATTCACCATTATGTTCTAGCATATTACGTATAAATATTTTGAGAAATTGTAACCACATGGCCTGGCATAGCATTATTAACTGCATTTTTGGGTGTTATTGTTGTAATTCATGATATACAGTTTAAAAACCATTAATAAACAGAGTTATATCTAATGATAGTTCTATGTATTAGAAGTTATAGAACAAATAATCTATGTTTTTAAATTGGACTTTGGTTCTCTCTCTCTCTCTCTCTCTCTCTCTCTCTCTCTCTCTCTCTCTCTTTCTCTCTCTCTTTCTCTCCATACACACACACACACACACACACACACACAAACACACATATGCCTTTTTAATAGGGTTGGAAATTTTTAATTTTTAAAATCATTTTATTCACTTACATTTCAAATGATATCACCATTCCCAGTTACTCTTCCAAAACCAACCCCCCATCCAATCCACTCTCTGTCCCCTCCTTTTTGCCTCTATGAGAGTGTTCCTCCATCCACTCACCCTCTTCTACCTCACTGTTCTAGCATCCCTCTGCACTGGGGCATCAAGTCTCTGTCTCCTCCCATTGATGTCAGATAAGGCCATCCTCAGCTACATATGTATCTGGAATCCTGGCTTCCTCCATGTATACTTTGGTTGATGGTTTAGTTCCTGCGAACCCTGGGTGGTCCAGTTAGTTGATATTGTTCTTCTTATGGGGTTGCAATCCCCTTCAGCTCCATTAGTTCTTCATCTAGCTCTTCTATTGGGGTCCCTAGGCTCACATTGATGGTTGGCTATGAGTATCTGCATCTATGTTGGCCAGATGCTGGTAGTACCTCTTAGTGAACAGCCATATCAGGCCCCAGTCAGCAAGCACTTCTTAACATCAGCAATATTTGGGGGGTTGGTGTCTTTAGATGGGATAGATCTCTAGGTGGGGCAGTTTCCAAATGCCCTTTCCTTCAGTCTCTGTTTTTGACCCTGTCTTTATTTGGACAGGAAAATTTCTGGAAACTTTTATTAATCATTTTATTTGTTTATATTTCAAATGTTAACCCTCTTCCATGAACCCCTCATCCCATCCCCCTCACATTTGCCTCTAAGAGAGTGTCCCCAACCCACCCACCCACTCCCACCTCACCCCTCTAGCATCCCTCTTCTCTGTGACATCAAGCCTCCTTAGGACTAAGGGCCTCCCTTCCCATTGATGCTAGATAAGGTCATCCTCTGCTATATATGTAGCAGGAGTCATAGATCCCTCCATGTATACTCTTTGGTTGATGGTTTAGTCCACAGGAGCTCTGTTTGGACCAGTTAGTTGATAGTGTTCTTCTAATGGAGTTGTAATTCCCTTCAGCTCATTCATTTCTTCCTCTAACTATTCCATTGGGTTCTTGGGCTCAGTCCAATGGTTGGCTGTGAGTAGTCAGGTGCTGGTAGAGCCTTTCAGAGGACATCCTTGCCAGGCTCCTGTTGAAGGCAGTGAATGGATTGGGACTGGTGATGAAGCTTTTGGCTGAGATTTCAACTTGACATAGCAAGTGATAATATTAGATGTTGAGTGAATGTAGGTTCGATTTTACACTGTTAGGAATTTTTCTGGAATGAGATCTGGGAAGGAAATCTTTTAACTTTAAAACACAGCAAATTTGACGTGGAAATTATTTCAAGAGAATAAATATAGAGCCCATGTATGCCATTTTTGAAGTTATTGTTCTGCGTTTATATACTTTGTAAAAAGTGAAAATACAGCAGCTGTATTGAACAGTGTGCTCTTTCTCAAAAATAGCAGACTTATTTAAAGCAGAGGATAGATTCTTGCTGTTGTAGGACTAGTTCATTCAAAGGTTCTGACCCTCAGTAGAAAGTAATTGAGATAATAGAATAGCATGGGCTGACTGGTTTCTCAATCTCAAAAATGTTTGGAAAATAAAGAATACACATTTTCAGTATTTCTTAGCCTTAGTGACATTATTTTTTTTCTTCTGGGAAGTTTAGTATTTGTTTTATCAGTTTGTGTTACACAAGTTGGAATTTCCTACATTTAAGAAGAACCCAGGGATGATACACTTTGGTCATGTGATCTATATTTTGTGGCATAAAGGTCACCGCATGATTTCAGTAAAATAAATTATTCAGAAAACAGTTTAGGTTCTCTGAAAATTCTCAGCATCTGTATCGTCTTAACTGACCTATGTCTTCTGACCTGCATTACTCAAAGCTTCAAAATAAGAAGTAGCTTTAATTTTCCATGGGAACATTTTCCTACTTACACAGTCCTGTAGAATTTATAGGAGAAGGTTATACAATATCTTTGAGTAAGGATTTCCCTGAGCTACAGTAATAAAAGAAATGGAGAAAACCAGGTACATCCAGAGAGGAGTTAAATATCAGTAGATCCTGGCATTATTTTTGTTTATTAGTTCACATATTTTCTTAGCGTGACCTGAACTTGGTTATATTTCTCTAATTATTGTCTAAATGAACACCTGTATTCAACTAGAATGTAACTATGGGTACCTAAGAGTATTACTTAGCTAGATTGAGGTAAGAAGATGATTAGAAATATAAGCAGCTGACTTTGCTAGTAAGTCCAATTTCTTCCTTAAAATGAGCAGGATATCTGGCCTAGCTTTTGCTTGCCTCTCTTAAATATTTCTCCCTTCACATGAAATCATTAAATACACTCTGCACACAGCATAATTAATGAATGAAAGTTAGTCGACCACCTGTTTTTTAATATGATTTAAGTCATTTTTCAAACCTAGAGTGTCTTTGCTATTTAAGTGAGAATAAAGTAATTGTAATGGTATTGTTCTCAAGTCTAAAATAGTTGCTTTTTAATCCATTACAGCAAATTCTTACAGAATTCTGCTTTTAAATGTTACCTTTCTTTTATTTTCACTCTTAACGGTTTTGCTTTTCTTTTATTCATTAAGTCTTCTAGAAATAATTAAAACCAGAAGATGTGTTTTAGTAGATGGTGTTCAGTACTTTGCACCTAGTGTCAGGTTACCTGTAACTAAAATGATATTTTTCTACTTTGATTAATTTCTAGCTATATCTTTTTAGGTTTTACACTTGAACTCAGATCATATAGCCATGTAATGTGCCTCAAACTTGATTAGCTCTGTTTATGCTGTATTCCTCATCATTGTCTTGGGCAAATTCCTATGAGAAAACCTAGAATAATAATTACAGTTTTACTCTCCACTGTGTAATCTTCATTCTTCCCATTTCTTACCTAGATTCTTAATATCATCACTTCATACCTGTTATTGGTCCACTAATTGATACCCATTATTTCCTGTATCCTAGCCAGTGTTTAAAAGTATACCTATTTGACATTTCATGACTCTTACAGTGACACATTTCCTCCAACAAGGCCACACTTACTTCAACAAGGCAACAACTTCCGATAATGCCACTCCCTGGGTCAAGCATATTCAAACCACCACAAGAATGCTTTCAGTGAAACAGTAACAACATGGAATCAAAGCAGGTAAATAATATATTTTAAATTGATTTAAGTCAAGACCTAAATAATGAATGAATATAGATAATAAAATAGCAAAATAACTACAGAGTAAACTATGAGGTTCAAACATAATGTGCTTCATATTTTTGGACTTTCTACTACAACTTATTTTATTCTCTTTGAAGACTGTCTTGTCAAGGTCTTTAGTAGATACCCCACTGGATCATAGCTCCAGCAATCTCTGCATTTCTTCTTTCCTCTGTTACCTAGCAGTTACCTAGGTGACCATGTATTAACTATCACTTTTCAAATTAATTTACATTGTTACATTCTGGAATACTCTGTGGATCAATGGGTAGTATCTTTTCCTTAAGGAACATTCCCTAATTTCCTACTTGGAAAATCTAAGTGTCTCCTTAATAGCACTAAACTTTTTAAAAATTACATCAACTTTATCAACAGTATTCCCATTTCCAATCTTAACAGGGTTCAACCTCCATCCCTTCCCAAACTACTTATTACTGTTCACAGTATTAAACATGTTCACACTATTCCTCCCACCAGACTGCTTATTTTTTATCTTTTTATCCTATAAGTTGCTTCCTTTCACCACTATGAATCAGTGTAAAATAAAATATATGAACAATAATTATTCCACAGCTTGAATACTATGCAAGTTGAAATATGGAATTGCCCATAACTTTGTCATTAATCACAACTCAAGTTTTAATGAACAGAACACAATAACACTTGTTGCTAGGATATGAGTAGCCTTAGCACCTGAAAAAGTATTTTTCTCTCTTCTAAAACTGCCTAAGCCTTCCTTCTATTTTCCACATTTGTATCAGTATTCTGACCTTCTGAATGGGAATTGTCTATTGCACTCTGCTTTCAGCATTCTTGGGATTCTTTAACTGGCAATTCAAAATCCATGTTCCCAAGCATTTACAACTTCCTTTGAATGTAATCTAAAGGAAAGGATAATCAGAGCAAGAAAGCCATCAGTACTGATTTTTCTCTTTTAATTATCCTTCTTATTGGTATGAACAAATTCCCAACAAGGAGCAACTTAGGGAGGATGTATTTATTTGAGGCCACACTTTGAAGGTATATCCATCATGGTAAAGAATGCAATGTTAAGGAAGGCAATGGAGATGAAATGGCTCACAGCTGTGTTAGTGAAGATATATCCATCATAGTAAAGAAGACAATGAAGAAGGAATGGCTCACAGCAGTGGTAGTTAATGCTTTCTCACATTTGGGTAGTTGAGGATGAAGAAAAAAGTAGAATGACTGCTCATCTTATTTTCTGTTTTTTTCCTTGTACATTCATTCTGCTTATGGGATGCTGCCACCTATATTCAGGAATCATATTTTCTTTCAACTGTCAATCATTTCTGTAAACGCTCTTATAGACTAGGCCACAGAATAATCTTCCCATATATTTACAAATTTAGTCACATTGATGATGAAAGTATTTCATTTATACAACCTACATTTTCTTTTTTTTTTATTGGATGTTTTCTTTACATTTCCTATGTTGTCCCCTTAACCCATCCCCCACCCACCCAGGAACCCCCAATCCCCTCACCCCTCCTCCTTCTTCTCTGTGGATGTAACCTCTATCTACCCCCCACTCCCACCTCCCCACCCTCAAAATTCCCACCCCCTGGGGCATCCAGCCTTCATGCAGTCCAGGTTCTCTTCTTCCACCTATGCCCAGCAGGGCCCTCTACTCTTACATATTCAACTGAAGCACTGGATCCTTCCCTAAGTGCTCCCAAGCTGGTGCTTTAGACCCTGGGAGCTGTGGTTGGTTGGTATTGTTGCTCTCCTCATGGTGCCGCAAATCCTTTCAGCTCTCCTTCAGTCTTCACTCTAACTCCTCTATTGAGAACCCCATGATCAGTTCAATGGCTAGTTGTGAGCATCTGCCTCTGAGTATGTCAGACTCTTGAAGACCTCTGAGGAGATATCCATATCAGGCTCTTATCAGCATGCACTTCCTGACTTCCACATCAGCCTCTTCCTTTGGTGATTGCACATGGGATAGATACTCAGGTGGAGTGGTCTTGAAACGGCCCCTCCTTCAGTTTCTGTCCCTCACTTTGTCTCCATATTTGCTACCTTGAATAATTTGTTGCTCCTTCTAAGAAGGACCGAATCACCCCCACTTGGTCTTCCTTCTTTATGGGCTTCATGTGGCCTGTGAGTTGCATCTTGGGCATTTCAAGGTTCTGGGCTAATATCCAATAATCAGTGAGTGAATACCATGTGTGTTCTTTTGTCATTGGCTTACCTCACTCAGGATGGTAATTTCTAGTTCCATCCATTTACCTAGGAAACTCTCGAATTCATTGCTTTTAATAGCTGAGTAATACTCCATTGTGTAAATATACCACATTTTTTGAATCCATTCCTTAGTTGAAGGACATCTGGGTTCTTTCCAGCTCCTGGCTATTATAAACAAGGCTGCTATGAACATAGTTGAGCATATGTCCTTGTTATATGTTCGAGCATCTTCTGGGTATATTTTCTAGTCATTTGGAGTTAGAATGTTTTTAGGAGAGGAGGTAGGAAGTTTGTAAGAGCCAGAGGACAAAGACACCTGCTGCTCCTGACATGACAGAGAAGCCACATGCATGAAATCACAAATATATTGTATAAACATGATCTGCATGACAAATCAGTTGATGCTACAGTATGTAAGGTGGCATTTCACAAGCCCTCACCACTAGATGAAGACCTACAGGCAATGGATAACTTCTAAGAGAGGAAGGATCAGTTTTATACATCACAAATAACACTAAAGTAGTAGGAGAAAATGCAGAGTCAAAGGCAGCAAACAAACAATAAAACCCTAGCCCGAAAAGCAGTATAATAGAGCACCTTCTTTATGAGATTTTCTTTTAATATTAGAGGTTAAAAAAATAGAAGGAATGGTGAGGTGACTTTGGAGGCTTGTGCTTCATCCCATTAAACTGTGTTAGGACACAGCTGAGGCAGATGGAAGACTAAAATATGTTTCTAGAGGATTCATTTCAATGTTTTATGATCTAGCTATTTATTAAATATCTTGTAGGAAAGAAGAAGCTCTTCTGGAATACCTCCTGGACCTGAGCTTTAGGCTTCCTTTTTCCATTGGAAGAAAATCACTAGAGACTAAGTCATAGAGATAGCAGTCATTGCTAAATTTTGTCTGGGGGCTTTCAGTTTCCTGGAGCTATCTAGATCATCTCCCAGAAACAGTGGGACAGTTGAGCATCTGTCTACTAGATGCTTGACCTATCCTCAGTCTACATGTCTAGATCTCTTCTCCATCAACAACTGCATTATTTATAGCTCACTTAGGGGCTATGGCTGCAGTGTCCCAGATTGTGGATTTGTCACCCTATCTTATTTTCATGTACAATCTTTTAAGACAACATTTAAAATATGGAAAGAAACAAAACAGTCTTAAAGGCTTATTTGTTATGCATGAGTCACTATGACTGTAAATTCCTCATCTGTATTTAAGAATTGTGAGGTATGTCTTATGGTTAGAAAGATGGGCAGTCTCTTTTAAAGTCAGAGTTACCTAGCTTGCCTTTGTGAAAATAATTTTTTCTTTTTTTCATCCTTTTTTCTTGCTTATCTCTTATATTTTTAATGCTGTGCCTTTCCACCTGTCTTAGTTAGGGTTTTAGTGCTGTGAACACATACCATGACAAAAGAAAGTCTTATAAAGGACAACATTTAACTGGGGCTGCCTTACAGGTTCAGAAATTCAGTCTAATAAAGCATCCAGGCATGATACAGGAGGAGCTGAGAGTTATACATCTTCATCTGAAGGCTGCTAATGGAAGACTGACTTCCAGGCAGTTAGGGTGGGGGTCTTATAGCCCACAACACAGTGACACATACTCCAACAGAGCCACACCTTCTAAAGTGACACTCCATTGGCTGAGCATATACAAACCGTGACATTCGACTTTCTGGCCCCCATAGGGTCAAACATATGAGTCTATGGGGGCCATACCTAAACATAGCATAATACAAAATACATTTAGCTCTACTTCAAAAGTCCCTGTAGTCTATAGTGATCTCAACAATGTTAAAAGTCTGAAGTTCAAAGTCTCTCATCCAATCACTTAACTGTATTCCCCAAGGCAAGAGAGGAAACCAGTTGGGCAAACTCCAAACTCTGCATCTCAATGTCTGATGTCAAAATAGTCTACAGATATACAACTTTTTCATCTTTGTTGATAGCAACAAACTTCTTTTATCTGGGCTGGTTTTACTCCCAGCTTTCCTCAGCAGGTAACTCACGGGTCTGGCATCTCAAATGTCATCCAAAGCAACTTCAATGTCTGGGATACAAAAATGATCTTCTGGGCTCCTCCAAAGGCATGTGTCACTTCTTCAACTCTGCACACTGTAGCACCCTAAGCTCAGGTTGATCTATTCTACTTCCCCTGCTGTTCTTGGTGATCATCCCATAGTACTGGCATCTCCATTATTCTGAGGTCTTCTGCTGCAAATAGGCTTCACCAGTAGCCTCTCATAGGCTCTCATTATGGTGCCAAGCCTCAAATCCTTTGCATGACCCCTTTAGTCCTGGGCCATCAAACTGCAACTGAGACTGCACTTTCACAAATGACCTTTCCTGGCCTCTCACAGTTCCTAGCTTTAGCTGCTCTTCATGACACTTTCATGCCTTCAAATCCAGTACCACCTGGGTGACTCATATATTACCAAGTATATCTGCAGCACAAGGTATAACCTTGGCTATCTCTGGAACGCAGCTTCTTTTTGCTCTCAGAAGACACTTCCCAGAAGATTTCACCTCAGTGATGCTGGTTTCCTCTAAATCATCACTAATTTCTTATCTCCAGCTAACCAGAATCAATTGTCCTAGTAGTCCTTTCTAGTCTAAACTCTAAAGTCAGATCCATGTGGCCAAAGCTGCTGAGTTCTGTTGCTTGCTGGAGCTGGAACATGGCCCCTTTGTTCTATTACATTATCACCAGCTTTCTTTTTTCTAGCTCCTTCACTACCTAATATTGGTTGTCCTGGAACTTGCTCTGTAGACTGACTTTGAAATCAGAGCTATGCGTGCCTGTCTCCTAAACACTGGGATTAATGGTTTGGTCCACCAAGCCTGGATTTAAGTTTTTCTTAACCTAGATCTTTCTGTGTCCTAGGCTGGCCTTGAACTCAGACATCTGTTTGACTTTATCTCCTGGTATCAAATGCTTATACCATCATGCCTGGATCTACATTTAGCTGGGTAGTATCTTGCCCCAAAGTCCCATTCCCTTCATTTATTATCTCTTTGAACACAGGATTCAGCTCCATTTCACTTCCTGGTACCCCATTAATACTAGAACCATATATTTTATATTTTTCTTTTCTCAGCTTGCTAAGCTTGTTTAAAATCCTCTTCATGAGACTTAACCAGAAAACAAAGTCTATGATGGGAATTTCTGAGACTTTCTTTGTCAATGCAATTAATCTGAGTTTCTTTACCTTAATCTCAGGCAGACTTTTCAGACAAGGGCAAAAAGTAGCCAAATTGTTCACCAAAATACCACAGAGCAGTCTCTAGGACATATTATGAAATTCTTCTTCACTGAGACCTCATGGGCCAGGTCAGCAAAGTTCAAGTCATACTCAGCATCAGTGTCTTCCATATTCCTACTAGGATAGCCCATTAAACCCAACTTAAAGCATTCCACTGCTTTTCAAAGTCAAAAAATCCACATTCCTTCAAACAAAAGCATAGTCAGGCCTATCACAACAATACCCCAGTCCTAGTACCAACTTCTGTCTTAGAGTTTTACTGCTATGAACAGAGAACCATGACCAAGGTAAGTCTTATAAAAGACAACATTTAATTGGGGCTGACTTACAGGTTCAGACACTCAGTCCAGTATTATCAAAGCAGGAACATGGAAGCATCCAGGCAGGCATGGTACAGGAGATGAGAGTTCTACATCATCATCTGAAGGCTGCTAGTAGAAGACTGACTTCCAAGCAGCTAGGGTGAGGGTCTTATAGCCCACACCCACAGTGACACACCTACTCCAGCAAGGCCACACCTTCTAATAGTGCCACTCACTCAGTCAAGCATATACAAACTATCACACAACCCTTTACTTCTTATGTATATTTTATCTCTATAAACACTTTGCAACTTCTGATCCTCCTTTTGTTGAACATATTTTGATGTCCATAATGATATTTGAGTTAGATGGTATTTCTAAGAGATTGTATAGTCCAAGTTGCATCTTTCTTCCTACAGTTGATAATTCTATGTTCCTACATAAAAAATGTATGACTATTGAAGGGTTATGAATATATTCTTACAAAGTTTTCTATATATGTTCCATTGGTGACAATAAATTAAGTCTACTATTTTATTTGAACTATTTTGTTTATTATGAATTTACCATCATAATTTGTGAGAATTTATCTTTACATCAAACTCACCCAAATAATTTATCAAAATAACATACCTTACATACTGCTATGTGATTTCAAATTTATCATGTTGTTGGTGATTTTTATAAGTACATTATTATTTGTTACCCTCCCATGTGCTCCATTTTCTGTGTTTTATGTCAACATCCCAATTTCAGAAGTCTGTAAGAGGTTAAGATTCTGATAATATAAAAGGCCCTACTTCATTATTCAATACTTCCTTAGTTATCCTTTGCTATTTGCATTTCTATGTAAATTTTAAATTCAGCTCATCGGACAATAAAAGAGGAATTTGTTGAGATTTTGACTGATTTATTTTTAATAGATAATTTCTTGAGAAATGATTTCATACCAATATGAAATTCTCTTATTCATGACTTCAGACTGGTTCAAGTTCCTATAAGCTTTACTCAGTGAAAGTTTGCAATTTTCAGTGAAGATTATGGAATTTTCTTTAGAATTGTTGTAAGGTTTCTAGTAATATGGTGAAATCTTAAATGGTTTCTAGTAAAAAAAAAAAATGCAGCTGCCAGATTTAGAAAAATTTAAATTTATGTTGATATTTTTATTCACCAGCATTTCTAAATACTTTTATTAATTCTAAGAACTTATAGATATTTATAGATCTTACACATATAAAATTCTTTATAAACAATTTTATTATAATTCCAATATTTATATCATTGGGTAAAAATCTGTTTCAATAACAATGAGTGGTATTAATAATGGAAGACTTTTGACTAGTCATAACTTTATGATTAAACTTTAACCTATCATCCTGAAAATGAATATTTATATATTTCAGTCAACAGTGATGATATTAAAGATGCTTCCTTCTTTCCTTAATTTTTGAGACATTTTCATTAATAGATACTTAATTGTTGACAAATATTCAATGTATTGGAAACAATTACATAATGGAAATAAAAATATTAATTTATTTTTGATATCTTTATCAATATCCTTTGTAATGATTTGTAGCTTTCTGAAATTCTGGGGAATTTATGAAAGACACATATTAATCTCCCTTATTTAATTTTGTGAGCTATCTAGAAAAAACAAAGAACTGTTTTAGTTGAGCTTCCAGAAAGAGCCTCAGACCTGCTGAAGTAACTTGATAAGACACTGTTTAATATGTTGAGCTGTCAGTAAGTCATGTAATGTGCAGTAGGTTTCCAAATTTCATGAGTTAGTATTCATGCAAGGATAGGTTTTGGTTTTGGAGATGTCTTTGAGCCATTTCTGTTCCTGTAAGTAATCCCTCACCCATATCCTCAGTAAAACTCGTTGGTTCATCAAGGTGGACTTTGATGATGTCCAAAATTTAGTAATTTTCTGATTTTTCTATCAAGGGAGAGTGGATTCCATTTACTCTAAACTTCCTTACACCTATCAAGTTCCCGTCTTCACTGAACGTCGTTTACCAATATTAAAGAATATTTTTAAATGATTAAATTTGTTTTTCATAATTCTATACATTATATGTTGTATTCTAATTATATTCACCTTAAAACCTCTTTAACCTTGTTTATAACCCTGTCAACCTCACACCCTACCTATAGATCTCTTTTACAAATTGATGTATTTCGCTTTGTTTTGTGACTCACTAATTTTAACTAGGGCCAATTTAATGATTATATGTAAGTTCGATAATGATCCAACAGAACCTGGTGAGCTTACCAATGGATATACATCTGAAGATACAATATCAAGAAAGTGGATCTGGAGAGATTGATTTGTGGTTAAGAATGCTTGATAGTCTTCTGGAAGTCATATCTTCAATTCACAACAGGTAGCTCACAACTGTTCATTAACATCAGTTGAAGGGGATCTTGTGATATACACACCTAGCTGTGCCCTACATTCCAGATGCTAGCTGTGGTATGTGTTTTGGAGTCTTGCTATTGTCCTGTGTCCTCAGCTTCTTCCCGCATGGTATATCAAAACACCACCACTGTACATCAGGCTGGAAAGATGAAACAGTGTGAAACTGCTGGGTTCTACAGTGATATAGCTGGGAATGAGGGCCAGAGCACGAAAGTAGGGAGGGCAGGCCTTCTCTGAGGATCTCAGGGTTACAGCTCTTTTAAACAAATCCCTTATTCCACAGTCTTCAGTGATCAGCCCTCTAATACAATCTTAGCTTGTGCATATAACTTTATTCAGGGTGGGCTTGTATGCATAAACTTTATTCAGCATGAACCAGGGATATATATGTAACTTGGAGAGTGGGAAGAGTTTTCAGGGTAAATGAAAATCATTGGTTAGGGTTTTGAAGTTCTGTGAATGCCTCATTTGCATGGTGAAGCATTAAAGGAATACCAGGTACTTGTTGCATGTGTTCTTACCTGGAAAAGAGGAAGGGGAAAAGAGGAAGTTGGACTTGTAGGTCTGGCAAGGACTATGCCAAATTCTCCAGATAGAGTATGGGGTTAAGGCTCCCCAGACAAAGTCAGAGAAGGAAAGCTGAGCTAGTAAAGGGAGTCTCCCGTTTTGCCCTGAGCCCAGAGAGCTATCAGGACAATGGTAGCCTTCAACCTTAATTAACAGTGTCCAGCAGGATCTGACACCTCTGGCCCGTGCAGATACCTGTCTACGTATGTACATATTCACAGATATTTACACCTACACATAATAAAAAAAAAACTTACACAAATGTTCAACTCCTTTACCATTGCATATGTTGCCTGTGTGATCTTTTAGAAGGTTTATAATTTTAAATCATCCTGTGATTCATGTTGAGATACATTTTGTGCCTCATATGAAGCAAAGTCAGGGTTTAAAAAATATCTAATTGTTCTAATTGTTTTGAAAAGACCATCAATTGTTCC
>NW_021604563.1:2132477-2170947 GCF_004785775.1 Grammomys surdaster
AAATATCTAATTGTTCTAATTGTTTTGAAAAGACCATCAATTGTTCCAATGAATCACATTGACAACTTCACTAAATACCTAGTGATTATGCAATTATGGGTCTTATTTTGAGACAGTCTTTTTTATTCAGTTGAAATATTTTCTGTTCTCCCTGGATGGTAGTAACTTTATAGTAAATAACTAAGTCATGCAGCACATGTCCTCCAATTTTGTACTTTATTAAAACTAATGATATGGGGAAAGATAAATCTCAATTCACTGCTGGTAAGAATGAAAGCTGGTAAAGTGACTATGGAAATCAGTATGGAGATTTTTCAAGAAATCCAACATAGAATTATGTTGTCACTAATCTATACCATCTGGTCCATATATCCAAAGGGCTCTCTATGCTACTACAGCTATACTTGCACATTCATGTTCATTATTGCTTTATTCCCTGTATCTAGGAAATGGAGTGAGCCTAGAAGCTGGCCAACAAATAACAAAATAAGGTACATATATATGATGAGATTTTATTGAACACTATAGAAAAATCAAATTGTATTTATGTCTAATTGCTACAGACTTTTAGATTAGTATAATGAACTTTCTACTTATCACTTTTTAAAATTTGAACTTTTAATCTTTAAATGATTTTAATGTACCTTTAAGTTATATTTTGTGGTAAAGTGTTAATAATTTAGGTTTTTTGGAAAAAATAAATTTTAGTCATCATAAAGCTGCTTTCTTTATCTCTGGTACTATTCCTTCTATAAAAGATTGCTTTGTAGTTGGTCTGATTTTAGTATAAACAGGCTTTTGTTATTATGGTCAGTAGTTTTTAACAATTTATTTCCTTTAATATTTACTTGTCTCTTAAGATTTTATGTACACATTTGGGAATATGAAAGAGTTAAATCTTGCTCATTCTTTCTTAAAACTATTATTTTTAGTTCAGATTTAGTGTGTTTATCAATATACTTGTGTTTAAATCTACCAGGTTTACTGTGTTTCTGCACGTTACCATCTTGGTTTCTACTCATATTATGTCCAAATTTTTATCTTAATCGAAGATATTTGAGAAGTTGTCACACTTATCACATCATTAGTTATATTGGATCCAATGCTAATATTTGGTTATTAAAATATCTTTTTTTTGTTTCCTGCTGTGATTTGTTTTCTTGAAAAGCAAAACAATTTTTTATATACAATTTCTCAAATTCAGAGTTTTGCTGATTTATTAGTTGTATTGAACTTAAATGTGTTATCTCTGTGTTTTTCAAACCTAGAGATTTGATTTGTTGACTGGTATTTATATCAAAATTTCTATGAGAGTTGATTGTGTACTAGTCTTCCCTGTGACAGAAAATCCTTATCTTACATTTAATGCAGTGTTCCTTTTCTCTGATGCTAGAGCCACTCAAGAAGATCAATATTAATATCAGTATTAGAAAGTGTGGTACATTAACACAATGAAGTACTACTCAGCTATTAAAAACAATGACTTCGTGAAATTCCTAGGCATGTAGATGGAACTAGAAAATATCCTGAGTGAGGTAAACAAGTCACAAAAGAACACACTTGGTATGCACTCACTGATTAGCCCAAAAGCTCGGAATACCTAAGATACAATTCACAGACCACATGATGCTCAAGAAGAAGGAAGATCAAAGTGTGGGTGCTTCAGTCCTTCTTAGAAGCAGGAACACAATACTCAAGGGAGGAAATATAGAAAGAAAGTGTGGAGCAGAGACTGAAGGAAAGACTATCCAGAGACTGCACCACCTTATATACAGATCCATCTTATATACAAACACCATACTCAGACACTATTGTGGATGCCAAGAAATGCATGCTGACAGAAGCCTGATAAAGCTTGCAGCCAACCATTGGAATGAGTACAGAATCCTCAATTGAGGAGATAGAGAAAGGACTGTAGGAGCTGAAAGGGTTTGCAAGCCATAGAAAGAACAACAATATCAATCAATCAGACCCCCCCACACACACACACACACACAGAGCTCCCAAGAACTAAACCATCAACCAAAGAGTACACATATAGGAACCCATGGCTCCAGCAGCACGTGTAGCAGAGAATGGCCTTGTTGGGTATCAGTGGGACTAGAGGCTCTTGGTCCTGTGAAGGCTTGATGCCCCAATGTAGGGGAAAGCCAGGGAGGTGAGGTGGGAGTGGGTGGGTGGGTAAGCAACCTCACAGAAACAGGGGGAGGGAGGATGAGATAGGGGATTTCTGGAGGGGAAACTGGGAAAGGGGATAACATTTGAAATGTAAATAAATAAAATATCTAATTAAAAATGCAAAAAAGGAAAATAAACTTATTAAGTTAAAAAAATCAGTATAAGTTCAGTACAAATGTTAGCATTCAATATGTGCTATAATGTTTTGTGTTTAAGTTTATATTGTTGAGGTTTTTCTAGCACAATGTATAGATATTCTTAATCAGTCTTTTAAAAATAAGTATTCTATAATATACTGAGTCTTATTAAAAATTCTGATCTTTAGGACCTCTGTATATATGCTGTAGCTTTTCATGGGATTCCTGAATATATAGATAAGTAGGTTTCTGATTTCTGTACCTTCTCTTGGGGCTCTTTTATTTTCTGTTGCCTTGTCTTGTCCAAATTTGTCATGATGTTTCTCATTTTATTTTGTTATGTTCTGTGGTTATCTCCCAGTAGCCTGGTCTTTTCTAAAAATTGAAGCTGAGGAGGAGGGAAACTCTGTAAGAGGACCAACAGTCTCAATTAATCTGGACCCCCAAGATCTCTCAGACACTGGACCACTGACCAGGTATTATACACCAGCTGATATGAGGCCTCCAATACATATACAGCAGAGGACTACCGGGTCTGAGTTCAGTCAAAGATGCATCTAACCCCTCAAAAGACTAGAGGCCCCAAGGAATTTGAAGGTCTGGTGGGGTGGTGGTTGGTGGTGGATGGTGGGGGACATCCTCTTGGAGACTGGGGAGCTGGGAGATACTGGATGTGGAATAGTCAGAGGGTGGACCAGGAAGGCAATAAAATCTGGAGTGTAATAAAAATAAGTTTAAATAAAATAAAAAATTACTTTATTAATTTAGATTCAAAAAATTGTCCCCCTTCCCATAGTTCTTTACTTCCTAACCCCTGGGTGCTCCGCAAACTCCCCCACAGAACTCCCCTTCCCAGGGGCATAAATTCTCTACAGGATTAGATGCATCCTCTCCCACTGAGGCCAGACAAGGCAGTCCTCTGCCACATATGTACCAGGGGCCTTGGACTAGCCCATGCATGCTCTTTGGTTGGTGGCTTAGTGTTTGGGAGCTCCCAGGAGCCTGGTTCAGTTGATATCATTGGTTTTTCTATGAGGTTGCCATCCCCTTCAGCTCCTTGACCTCAGTCCAATGGTTGGCTGTAAGTATCTTCATCTGTCTCAGTCAGCTTCTGGTAGAGCTTTTCAGAGGACAGCCATGCTAAGCTCCTGTCTACAAGCACAATATAGCATCAGTAATAGTGTCAGGATTTGGTGCCTACCCATGGAGTGGATACCAAATTGGGCAAGCCACTGGTCAGCCATTCCTTTAGTCTCTTCTCCATTTTTGTCCCTGCATTTCTTTTAGACAGGAACAATTCTGGGTCAAATATTTTTAAGTTAGATTGATTACCTCATTCCTCCACTGGAGGACCTGTCTATAGAAAGGCCATAGATTCAGGAGGAATAGAGGGAGGAGAAAGTGTATTCAGATTATATTGTATGAATATTGAATCTATGTTTAATAAAAGGAAAAAAGATTAAAAATAAAATAAAAATCTGAACTTCATATTTTTACAGGAGTAATTCCACTTTATTGCTTAGTCTTCTGCAAAAATAGTACAAAATTTATATATCTAATCCCATTTTGGTGGGTATTTAATTTGATTTGTGGCATTGCACTACTGTAAAATTGCCAAGAACACACATGAACATATATCTTGATGTAATTTTCAAGCAATTTCTTAGGCATGTAATGCTAGATCAAAGAAATTGACAAAATACATTGTATCTAAGAATTTGTCTCTTTCTATTTCTATCAGCTATGTGAAAGCATTTTTCATGCAAGCACTATAAGATGTATACACACACACACATATATATATATACATATATACATATACATATATGTGTGTGTGTGTGTATGTTTTTGTGATTTTGCATTCCTGATAGAGAGCAATATTAGCTATTAGCTATCTGATTAAAAAGAATATCACATATTACATTTTATTTGACTACTGCTTTTCAGTTCAAACATTTTCTGCATATTATTTGGACACTTATTATAAATATTCTCCTGATATATATCCATATTTTTTTTGATGCACAACTCTTTTATTAACATGTTAACTTCACTACATTCTTTTTCCACATTCTTTTGTTGTTGTGGATTTTCATTAGATACAGAGAAAATCCTTTTCTAATTTCTTTTGTTTCATCCAATTTCCTTGCTAGTCTCATATGTTTGTTCTTACAGATGAAGTTTAGATTCATTTTGACCATTTCATAAATGATTAAATGTTTTACTTTGTTGGTGAAAAGATCATATTCACCTAAATTTATCTTATTCCACTGAGCATCAACATGATTATAGTAGTGAAAACTTTTCATTCATTTGTTTTCTTTCTAAAAATTTAGGAGCTGGAGGTTAATGCCCATAGTTTATATTAAAACAAATGAAATGAGGCTTGGCTAGGGACTGTTTGCCAGTGAGTTTAGTTTGATTATTTTGAAATAGCTTTGGAAGATAATGGGGTGTGGGTGGAAGTGCAGCTGCATAATAATTCAGGAGAAAAAAATGAAATTAAAATCCATTAAAGTTTGGCATATCCAGGTGTCCATGGACCACACAGATTTTAAAACAACCGATGTTAAATTAAACTAGAGAAAAAAGAAAATCCTATTCATCTATCATGAGCAAAAGGTTATTGAGTTACACAATGTGTTTCTTAAACACGTTTGAAACTTGTTAGTGAATAAATTGATTTTTTTTTTTACTGTGAAACACATGCTTACTTTTCAAAAGTAATTTTTCCCAGAGTTAATGGTGCACTTTTACAGAACTAGTTCATTTTCAAGTAAGGAAGTTTACTAATTCATTTGGGCAGCTATGAGGAAACTAATTGAGTGATTTCTGAATGTGACATGTTAAAATGAAAGAACTAGGGTAAAGAATGAGCATTGTTCAGGAGCACACTCAGAGAACATCATTTAAACAACTATTCTAATGACATCTAAAAATATTAAATTGCTTAGTTTCCATCAATATAGGCCTCAGTGTTTTTCTAGCAGGCATAAGAAGACCTCCTTTGTCAATCAATTTTCAGAAATGACTTTTTTATTTTATTTATAATATCCAGGCTTTCAAAGTAAAATAAAAATTTCTATACTCTTTTGCGTTTTAAAATACAAACTATCTTTTTTCTTACAAACAGAGCTATGAGAGAAATTAATTTTTAATAATTACTTTTGTGTTTAGACAAAAATTGACAGAAGTCTCTAAATTATACCAAAAAATGATTTCTCACTACATTTATTTCATTTAACATTGGATTATTAGTTACAAACAACTTTGTTCTGTGCCTATTGGTGGCAAGGCATTCATAGACTATTATAAGAATTATTTGAAGGGGATGAAAAAGGACAATAAAATATATTTGAGAACTGCTGTAGAGAAAGAGAAGAAGAATTTAGAGAGATCACCAAAAAGAAAAAATTTAAGATGAATGTTTGAAATGAAAAATGTCTCAATTTAAACTGTTCCATAAAAACTTTGCAAATTTTATTAGTAACTGAAAATACCTAAGCTGTCTTAAAGTATATTAGTCCACTATTATTTTGGGGGGTTGATAAGATGTATTTACTAAATTACAAAAAGCTGCAACATTTATTGCAAAAAAAATATTCCATATTTGGGCTTGGTTTAATCATCTAATTTTATCACATTCTTATCTCCTAAAGTAAATTTTGTAATATATACAGATGTTTTCTCACTGTTTACACCAGTCAGCCTGAGTTGATTGTTTTAACTATGTAGCTTAAACTAAAAACATACAGTATTCTTAAAGCATTTATTGACATAAAGTGGGCTCTTGTCCATTTTAGCTTCACTGAAAGATACAGAATAGCATAAATCATTATCTTTTAGCATGAAGAGTAATATTTAACATGTATGAAAACCAAGTGGAAAAATAGGCTTTAATGAATTAGTCTTTACAATTTGAAATTATTGCAAAACTCATCCAGAACAAAGTTGATTAAAGAATGAGCAAACACTACTCCAAGATAGAGCCACACTTTAAGATTGTTTTAAGAATAAACCTCCATTACTCATACATTAATGTAGAGCTATAGAAGATTTGTAATACTTAGTGAGGTGAAAATCTAGGAATGAATAACTTATACATATACTTTAAAAGGGATCTAAAATTGAATATTAAAGTATATAATGTTTAATATCAGTACTAGTCATGTACATGATTTTCAGCTTTTTCTGTCAATATAAGTGATAATAAAATAGTTTCAACAGATTTTTTTGTTTTTGTTGTTTTGGTTTTTTTGAGACAGGGTTTCTCTGTATAGTTCTGGCTGTCCTGGAACTCACTCTGTAGACCAGGCTGGCCTCGAACTCAGAAATCCGCCTGCCTCTGCCTCCCAAGTGCTGGGATTAAAGGCGTGTGCCACCACTGCCTGGCTCAACTGATATTTTAAAGCTGATTTATTGCATGAACTAAAGACACTAATCAAAATCTTTAGTTAGGACTTGGACTCAAACCATAGGAAACGTGTCACCTGTTTTGTTTTGTTTGTTTCTTTGTTTTTGCTCTTCAGCTCTCAAATTTAACACATTTTTATGAGCAACTCATAGATCTTATACTAAACCCAAGATGTGTAAAAAGATATAGTAAAATCTCATTATTTTCCACTATTATACCCACAGTAATGTAATCATTATTTGAAGTTTATTGTGAACCCTTTTACAAGAAAACTCATAATTATATAGAGATGTGTACAGTAACTGTTTTTTTTTAAATTTACACTTTTACTTAAGGGAATTTGTAAACAATTTTTAACAACAAAGCTAGTATGGCTATGCATTTCAACTATAATTTCTTTTACTAGCTAAGAAAAAACATATTTAATGTAATTTTATGCTAAATACATCAATACAAATACATATTTGTCTCCTTTTATATACATGAGAATTCACTGGAGTGGTAATCTTAACTTTGTTCTTCTATAACATATCTATGATAAATCATTCTACATCAGCTCTGAAAATCTACATTTATAGTTTAGCATATTGATATTATTATAAATGTGTCACAGATGATCAGGATATTTCAAATGTTTGAAGATTACATTTGTGTGTGTGTGTGTGTATATATATGTATGTATGTGTGTATATATATATATATATATATATATATATATATATATATATTTGTTGAATATAGTGATAGTGGCTAAGAACTTTTATACTTGGAAGAGGAAGAATTAAACAGAATGTGGAATGGAAGAACAGTATAAAGGATGCATTATAGAGAGGAGGAAGATGGGACCAAAAGAAAGAGGAGTGGGTAGTGCAGTGGACAACTAACAATAAAGGCTTTTAAAATAAAACATATGGAAACCTATTACTATAGAAGCTCCTAAAGTATGTTCATATACATATATAAAAAGAGTTTAAACTATTACACTATAATGAGAATGTCAAACATCTAACTAGACAACAAGCACTACTGAAAAAAAAACTAAAACTAGGAATGGCAAAGCAATTAGGGTTCTATTGCTGTGATAAATTCAATGACTGAAAGCAGATTGAGTTGAAAGGATTTATTTCAACTTACACTTGTAGTCTATCATGAAGAAACATAGTGGGGTCAGAGTTTTTGACTGTGGGATGACAACCCCATCCCTCCACTTGATACCCTATCCTTCTACATGCTGACCTCTAGTTGATATAGCACCATTTGTTGAAAATGCTGTACCTTTTGCACTGGATGGTTTTAGCTCCTTTGTCAAAGATCAAGTGACCATAGATGTGTGGGTTCATTTCTGGGTCTTCAATTCTATTCCATTGATCTTCCTGCCTGTCTCTGTACCAATACCATGTAGTTTTTATCATTATTGCTCTGTAGTACAGCTTGAGACTGGGAATGGTGATTTCCGTAGTAGTTATTATAATTGTTGAGAATATTTTTCACAATCCTAGACTTTTTGCTATTTCAAATGAATTTGCAAATTGATCTTTCTAACTCTATGAAGAATTGAGTTGGAATTTTGATGGGAATTGCATTGAATTTGTAGATTGCTTTCAGCAAAATGGCCATTTTTACTATATTAATCCTGCCAATCCATGAGCATGGGAGATCTTTCTATCTTCTGAGATCTTTGATTCCTTTCTTCAGAGACTTGAAGCTCTTGTCATGCAGATCTTTCACTTGCTTTGTTAGAGTCACACAAATGAATTTTATAATATTTGTGACTATTGTGAAGGATGTCATTTCTCTAATTTCTTTCTCAGCCTGTTTATTCATTGAGTAGAGGAAGGCTACTGATTTGTGTGAGTTGATTTTATAACCAGCCACTTTGCTGAAGTTGTTTATCAAGTTTAGGAGTTCTCTGGTAGAAGTTTTGTGGTACATTTACACAATGGAGTAATATTCATCTATTAAAAACAATGAATTCATGACATTCTTAGGCAAATGGATAGAACTAGAAAATATCATCCTGAGTTAAGTAACCAAATCACAAAAGAACATATATAGTATGCACTCATTGAAAAGTGGACATTAGCCCAAAAGCTAATACCTAAGACACAACTCACAGACCACACAGAGCTCAAAAAGGAAGACCAAAATGTGAGTGCTTTGGTCCTTCTTAGAAGGAGTAACAAAATACTCACAGGAGGAGGACAGAGACAAAGTGTGGAGTAGTCACTGGAGGAGGGACTGTCTGGTAATTGCCCCACTAGGGGATCCATCCCATGTGCAGTCACCAAATTCAGACACTGTTGTGGATGCCAGGAAGTGCATGCTGACAGGGGCCTGATATACCAGTCTCCTGAGAGGCTCTATCAGAGCCTGACATATACAGAGGTGGATGCTTCATGCTTACCATTGAACTGATAACAGGGTCCCCAATGGAGGAGTTGGGAGACTGAATGAGCTGGAGGGGCTGGCAGCCCCATGGGGAGAGCGACAATACCAACCAATAAGAGCTTCTAGGGTCTAAACTGCCAGCCTGAGAACACACATGGAGGAACCCATGGTTCCAGTCCTATATGTAGTTGAGGATGTCCTTGTCGGGCATCAGTAGGAGAAGAGGGCCTTGGTCTCAGGAAGGCTGGATGCCCCAGTGTGGGGGAATTCAAAGGCAGGGAGGCAAGAATCTGACATGGACCAAGGGCAAGGAAGTGGGCTTCAGGCAGGAATCTGACATTAGGCTAGAACAAAGTAATTTCAGGCAGGAATCTAAATATTAGGCTAAAACAAAGAAGTAATTTCAGACAGTAATCTAAATATTAGGCTAAAACAAAGAAGTAGGCCTCAGGCATGAAAATGACCTTGGGCTAGTACAGGGAAGTAGGCTCACGTATTTTGATCATCCTGATAAACCCTTAGAAATAGTAATCACAGGAGTGATATGGGACTTTGTATATTGCCTTGCTTGTTCTTTGACTATTTGTGTTTATTGTCTTGCTTGTTCCTTGAATATTTGCATCTATTGTGTTGATAGTTTCTCAATCTAGAACTGATCTTAATACTTGCTTGTAATTAAAATGGTATAAAAGCAAAATGGAGGAGGAGGGATGGGATATGGTGTTTGTGGGGGGGTAATGGGGAAAGGGGATAACATCTGAAATGTAAATAAATAAAATATCCAATATAAATATATTAAATAATAATAATAATAAAGAAATATGGGAGGAACTCAAGGTAGGAACTGAAGGTCCTAGAAGAATGCCAGTTTACTGATTTGCTTCAAATGGCTTGCTTTGCCTGCTTTTGAATACAATGAAGGACCACATACCCATGGGTAGCATAACCAAATTGGCCCTCTTACAAAAATCATTATCAAGATCAAATCTAATTAGAGGCATTTTGTTATTTGGGGTTCCGTAGTATCAGATGACCCTAGCTTTTGGCAAATTGACAAAAACTATACAGCATAAGAGCCAAGGAGATAGACTTCGACCAAAGGTGTTTTCCAGACACAAGTCAGATGTGTATGTGATCCTACAAAAATTGTGACAACATGGGCAAGACCTGCATAATCTTTAGCACAAATTCTTAGCACGGAGAAAGAGAGAAGGACACTAACTCCTACTCCTTGCTACGGTATGACCGTAATTTGATTGCCGTGTAGAGTGAAAAATTATAGATATTGGGTATATAGAATCCTTTTTAGACATATAAAATATTCTTTAGGCTTTCTTTATAAAGACATGGAGAAACCGAGCCATGAAACAAGTTAAGAATGTGGACAGGCTAGTTACGGGAACTGGCTAGAATGCAAGATAGCCAGGTAGAACCAAGCTGAGAACCGCAGTGACAGGGCAAGGCCGAAGTGACAGGGCAGGACCACATTCTTGAGAAAGATAAGCGTACGGAGAGTTTTCACCTGATCCTGACTCATGTAGGTTGGGTTCCTTTGGAATGTTCTGCTATTTTTATGTTATGCCACCTAACAACCACGAGCCCCCTCCCCATTCCTTGGTTTGTGGTTTTTCCCCTTAAAAACCCCTCTCAAACTGGCTGTCTGGGTCAATTCCGCTCCTGCGTGGGCATACGAATTGACCGGCAGCTAGTTGTCACGCCCTAATAAACCTCGCTATTGCTCCTGTACACGGTGTCTAGAGCAGATTGCTGGGTGGCCGCAACTTTCTGAGACTTGAGTGAGGGTCTGCCCTCTGTGGAGGTCTTCAGCCGCTTGTAGAGAAAGTCACTTTTCTTTAATGGTGTGATGCCTGGAATATCAGTCATACCAAGACAGTCCCCATAATCAGTAGTAGTCATTCAAAATAAATTCAATGGAATCAGAAAAGAGAGAGAGTGGTAGACAGACAGACAGACAGACAGAAAGGTTTACTGATTGATAAACCTAGTAAAGGACAGAGAGACAGTTCCAGACAAAATGAAGTTGGATGGCTATAGAGGTAGGGATAATCTGAGTGGAATTGGAGGGGATCAAAATATCAAAAGTAAGTTGCCTATATTATCCATAAAATATAACTCATCATATATAACTGTATATGAATATATTATATATATTATGTTATTGGCTACAGTAACAATGATGTCATGAACAATGTACTTATTCTTTGGTAATTATGTGTGTTTATTATTTTTATTAGATATGGACTTGATATTGGAGTTAACAGAAATGAGATATGTTGTTTTCTGGAAATAAATATTTCACTGATTTAGGAGTGTATATCTTTGTTCTATAGCTTCCTCTTTACTCTGATAATGGTTGTTTTTAAACAAAAGAATTTAGTTTTAGGAAAATTTTTCATTTTTCTCTTCCTAATAGGCGCCTTTTGACTTCAGTTTAATGCAAATGTTTCTCTTTGTAAAATATATGTGTGTGTTTCAACTTGTTTCTACAATTCTGAAGATTTTGCTATGTATGAGGAAGGTAGAAGTGTTTGTTAAGATCATTTGGTTTTTCATCATCAAGGACCAGGCTGGCCTTAAAATTAGAGATGCATCTGCTTCTGCTTCCTGAGTATAGGGATTAAAAGAAGGCACCACCATCTCCTTGCTAAGACTGATGATATTTTTAAGTGTGTGTGTGTGTGTGTGCAAGTGCCTATAGAGTCTACAGATTTTGGAATCCCTAGAAGAGAATTGCAGCTTATTATATGCTGTCTGATGCATATATTGAAAAATGAATTATATTTAATTGTTGATAATTAATTTTAAGTTTTAGTGTTCAGCAACAAGTTTGGCTCTTTTATTCTTTCCTTTCTATATGAATTGGTTTTTCTGCTATTTCCAGTAGAACTTTTCTTTATTTTGAAGGACAATATTTTCATTAATATATTTTTCATAATATATTGTATGAAATCAATTTTCACTGATAAATACAATTACCTTATTCCTATGTATGAATTAGCTATTTCATTTCTGCAATGTATTTGAATGAAACAGCTCTTTGTTCTACTATTTTTAGCTCTTTTCAGTGACTGGTTTAAAAGTAACAGCTCCTTTCTGGTGTGAAACAAATATGTAAAAAAATATGAAATTTCCAATGTAATCATTCTTGCTGTCTAGAGACCTTCTTAACACCAGGTCAAATGGATCTGCTTATGGAGAATTTATTGTGAAACATTTTTTGTTTTGATATTCATATAACATATATTTACTTTGAAGAGTCACTTCATGGTTGTCAGCAACGGTATGCCTAGGCATAATATAATGTCTCTTCAAATGATGAAGCTATTGATCAAAACCTGTAATATTTTCTTAGTGGTAGAAGAGTAGTTTCATCTTTTATGTAGCATATGCATTCTTATGGTCCCTAAAATACTTAGTCTGTAAAGAACTCAGTTTTATGGAAGACCACCTCCCCTTTATGATTTATATCTCCCATCCGTTGACAGGTATTTATGGTAGTAGGATAGTCAGACTATTTTCAACTTCACATTTATTGCCATTACCACTATATCAATATAATGGACAAGTGAGATGTTTTTATAGACTGTCAAGAAAATGGAATTTCCCATGTACAATATGTGACAGAAACCTGGAAAGTTAGCATAGCCTTAAGGTAAAAGAATTAATATATAATGCCCTCCTTGACATGTGAAGTTGAACTCTTTTCATGAGTCTATTGATGATGAGCAAGACGAAGATACGTTACAAGATGATAGGCTGAAAACAAGTGCCAGAAGTTACGTGGATATGCTCCAGTAAAGATACTATATCTGGCATATCGGCTTTACTTAGAGCTATGACTTCCTTAAGTTTATGGTAATCCAGTGTCAGTTTTCAAGACCCATCTGTTATCTTCCAGCCAGACAAGTGAATTGAATGGGGCTAAGACAGTGAATACCATCTCTGAATCACACAGACATTTGACAGCAACATCAAACTCTGCAACCAATCCTAAAATTAAGTACTTTACAGTATTGGCAGTGGTGGTATGAGAAGAATGTATATAATATGCATGTTTATTGTCAAATTATATTTTTATAGAGGTGAATAAGCACTGAGTAGATTACATCACTCTTTCTTAAAAAAATATTTGAAAGTCTATAGCTAAACGCTCATTGTCAATACTCACCTTTCAACAGAAAATGAATAGGTTTGTCTTATGTTTGGTGTAGTGCATGATTAAGTTGCTCTTTAAATCAGTGTATTCTAGACCTATGAGCTGTCTTGGATCTCAAAACTGATTAAAAGATGGCATTTTTCCCAATTAAATGGATATTCACAACTCTGTTCATGTGAGTGTCCACGTTTGCCATACCTTCTTCCTTTTTCCGTCTTCTACTTCATTATCTTCATTATAAGTAAGATAAGCTATTAAATTTCTCAACTATTACCTCTTGAAAATACCACAATCTGTAAATTTGTCATTGTGAATGATGACTATGGCTCCATTTACCTTAACTGATATTGTATGTACCTTAATGTTAGGGTTACTTGCCCTCTGTTTTGCAAGGATTCCATCATCTCCATGGTCACATTGAATCTCAGTTCTATGGTTGAATATTCCAATACTAACTGTGGCCTTCTATTAAACAATCACTTTGGTCAAAGTTACTAAAGGTCTCTTGAAACAGTGTTTTCCACATTGACATTTAATAAGGTACTAAGCTCTCCTTTTTCTCATTAGGTGGTTTGAGTTATCACATGATGGGTTAATTTTAATATTTATAAATCATTAAAATTTAGCATCCCTCTCCTACACTATGATAAGGAAATTTTGAAACCTTTAATTATTTTCCTCATATCAAGTTCAAGTTTCAAGAAGCTACTATCTCAGAAAATATTTCTGACTGGTTTAAAGTGCTTTTGACAGAGCATTCAATCCCAAATTATGATCAGATACTTGAAAAGTACTCGAAATCAATGAATTTCATCCTAGCTAACTTCAGATTCTGCTCATTTTCTCCATCATCAAGGCTCTCATTACTTTCTGTTAATACATTATTTTGGTGCCTGCTAGTATCTGTAAGCTATTTTTTCTATGGCTGGAAGAGTAGATATAGTTATACCTGAGTAAAGTTACTAGATAGAAAACAAGTAGGAATAGAAGTGAGGGAAAGTTTGGAGATTATAAAACTTCATCTTGTTAGATACTGTATCAAATAAGTTCATTATTCTGAAGATAAGAGTAGATCTATCTCCTTTAATAAAATTGGTAGGATTAAGTAAATTTCGATAGATAATGGGCACTATGTTTGAGAACTTTACTAATAGAACCCCTAACAGCAATATTTTCTTTTGTTTTTATAGTCACATATAAGAGCAATTTTCACTCCTCATTCAGAAAACTCATTACAGCAAACGGAGAGCACTATAGAAAACCACAACCAAGTAAAACACAGAGTTGTTGAGCCTAGATCCAAAGGATAAATCCACAAAACACTCTTGCACCATAGGTCTTGGGAGATGTCGTAGAAAAGGAAGGGAAAAATATCATACGACCCAAAGGATTATGGAATTTTATGTGAAATTGTGACTTCTGGTAATGTCAGGAGCAAAACTGATAAAGTACCAACAGGATGACTGGTCAAACATGAATAGAACAACGATGACTCAAGTAATCATGCAAAAGTGGACATAGAAAAGTCAACCAGACCTCAGTGTTGTATCAAAAAAAAAAAAACTGCAGGCAACTGTGGAATGCCAAGAGTGGTAGAAATGGTCTTCTCCAGGGACAAGTACACAATTTGTTATTCAACATCAAATGGTCAGCCTTGAAAACACATACAAATACCATTAAACAGTCGGGGTGTGACATATACAATAAAAATTAATGAAGAAAAAAGAACCAATGAATTTGAAAGAGAGAAGGGGTGTATGTAGAGGACTATTCAGTAGGAGGAAAGAAAAAGAAGTTCTGTTGAAATTAAATTATAATTTCAAAAATTAAAAAGTAAAGAGGTTATAAAAAGTAGGAAAGATGATTACTATACTTAGAAAAGGAACAAGAGAGAAGTGAGGGTAAGTTGATAAATATTCTTTTCTGATTTTTGTTTTTATTTTTTCTCTAAGTTTTTCATGAATTTACATTTCATATTCTTGAGTTGGTTTACTTTCGTATGTCCTATCGCATGTCTATGTTCTCTTAGAAAAGTATTTATTAAATAATGCTTATCACAATTTATTTCAGTGTATTGATCAACATTTTCATATTATCTGTGGTTTTCATCCAGAACAGTGTATTGGCTGGGCATGGTAACACCAGTCTATATACCTTGGACTTATATATTTAGAAGGTTGAAGAATTATTGTGAACTTGGAGTTAACCTGAGATAAGTAATAAAACCTCGAATTAAGATGGAAATGATAAATAAGTGAATAGATAAAACTTATAATTAATATCTGTTACACTTTGTTCTTTTGACATCAATTAATATATGCATGTTGTCACATCTCTACCCTGACAGGATCACACAGAAAAGTTTCACTTTATGAAAGAATATGCTTTGACTTGGTAATTTAGTCATCTCTCTCTATATAAAATTCATCTTCTGCTATTGTTGAGTAGAATATATCTGCATGCTTTTGTAATTCATTTCAAAATAATATGACTTGATATAAGCTTATTGTAATTTACCTTGGTTTATAGTATATAAACCTTCTATATCTCTGGGGTTTTTTCATTTAGAAATTATTCTTTTCTACTTTATTCCCTAAATCTAAGTATGGGATTATTTTATCAATTTATTTGAATTTACAATAGATGGTTCAGTTTTGTTATTTTTCCATCAGTCTTGATATTCTGTTCTTCAGTCTTTCCTTTGAATTCTAGATTTGGAAGCTACTGTTGGCATATCCTCCAGGTAAGTGGTTCAGTCCTCAGTAAACTGAAAAGTACTGGATTAATCCACCAAATGCTGCCTGTATGTGTGAAACATGATTTCTTTATGTAAACGTATTCTTTTTATTTGTTTTTTTTTAATATGCTTTCTCTCTTTAGTCCTTCTGTTTATGTAAAACTTTATTTTCTGTGGTCTGTTTCTTTGTGTTCTAGGGTGTGCCTCATTAATGGGAGTTATTTTAAATTACCTGCCTGATAATCCCAGGATGTTTGTCTTTTCTGAATTTGTGTCTAATGATTGCTTTATGTCTTCAGGTTATGGTTTACTCTTACATTCTGATATGCTTTAATTGTTTTTGTTTAAAGTCAAAGCTACATCAAATAATTTGAATTGGTTTTCAATAGATGTCTATGTTGAAGTAATTATTTAATAATCGGCCGCTGGTCAGCAGACTATCTAAGCTGCAGCGGCTCTGCCTAGCACAACTGCCATGTTTCTCAGCCAGAGGCCACGTACATGCCTCAGCTAGAACCGGCCAGCTAGAAACACCAGCCCTGACACTCATGAGATGCCAATATGGGAAATGGCTCTGCCAATCTCCTACTCTGTCTCTGCAAGGCTGGGCATTGCCCAGACCATCCCGCCATCCACACGTGCCCAGTAGGAAAATGAGACTTTAATGCTTAAATTATCCAAAAGCTTATATATTTGATAATGATCAGTAACAAGATGCCCATGCAATCAGAAGTGTAACGTAATACCCAACCTAGATATACTAACTACCTTTGACTTTTACAGACACGTGAACATCCACCTCTATCTCTCTTGTTCCTCTCTCCTCTCTCCTAGCTCCTCCTCTTCCTTCTCTTCTTCCTCTCTACTCATCCTCTTCCTCTCCTTACTCCTCCCACCTTAGCTCCTCCTACATGTCTGAGATAAAATTTCTGCTATCTCACAGAGTTGGTGTTTTATAATTTTTTTTATATAGTTAGAGGTGCCAGAGACCTAAAATTCCTTTAAAGTTCTTTATTTTCTCTCCCGTCTTATTAAATATTGTTCCTGTCTCTCCATTAAATATTGTTCTTCTGAGAGATTTTGCACTATTTCTGGTAATGATTCAATGTACATGAGCCTTATCTGTTGGTAAAAAGGTAGATGAGATACATATATCTTGACTAACTCCTAGTCATTTATAGGCCCATTTCCATAGATTACAGTGCTCCCAAATATTTCTTTTGAGTTATTTTCATTTAGATAAATAAAAAAGTATAGATCATACCAGAGTGGGAGGAATACTTTTCCTGTAGTTGTCATAAGACTCTGCTTAGCTGTGGTTGAAATTGGTTATAGGGAAACTCTCAGTATACCTCAAGGTTGTTACTTGTCTCCTCTTCTCAGGTATAGGAAGAATCTTTAATATCTTTTTATAATGAAATTTCCACACAGAATTTCTGGAAATAGAACTAGATCATGAATATACCTTAAAGACTTCAGCCATCAGAAGTGTGTATCCTTTAATGCTAAATCAAACTCAGATAGATATATGGAGCATGTTGAAATTTCCTGTATATCATACATTGTTTTTTAAATAGGGACATTAGTAATAACTTCTAAGGAATCCATGTATTAGAGCTTAAACTATAATTTTTTACTCAACTCTTCCTTAGATAAGCCTATTTAGGAGGCTTGTATGAGGGAACAAGAAAATTACCTCAACAATTGCATAATTCTCTTGATGGCTGTATAAGTTAGATTGTTGTTCCCTTGACATAATCTATGGTTATCTAGAAAGAGGAAGCTTCTATGAAAGGTTTGTCTCTAAACAAGTTTGAAACATTTTGAGTAATGATTAATGTGGGATTAACCATCCTACTGTACCAACACTGTGATTTTGCTCTTGGATTGTATGAGAAAGAAGGATGAGCAAGCCACGGAGAACAAGCCAGTAAACATCATTCCTCCATTGTATCTGCTTCAGTACTTGCCTTCAGGTTCCTGCTTTGGTTTTCTACACTGAATTCTCTTCATGATGAGCTGTGATCAAGACACATAATCCAAATAAACTCATTCTTCACAAGTTTCTTTTGGCATAATTATATACCATAACTATAACAACAAAAGAAAACAAACTAAGACAATAACTAAGGGATATAAATGAGTATGATATTTCTTGCTGCAAAACATAAAAATCATAGTTTTGAGAGGTTTTTACCCCAAGTTACTGGTAATTAATTTCATATAAAATGGAATACTTATTTTATATTCGAATTTTGAAGATTCTCAAGACTATGTTTAATGCCAATCAGGCAAAGTTTAATTACTGCCTTTGCCCTGTTTTCCTTTGGGCCATTTAAGCAATCATTGATTTTATAACTCTGATTATGCTACTTACCTCCAAGATTCTAATAAGAATGTTTTGTTTCCTTCTTCTCCCTCCATTCAACTTTACTATCACTCTAAGTTAGTTTTTTATCACTGTAATAATTTATCTGAGATGATCAACTTAAAGAGTAAACTTAAATGGCAATGTACAAGAGTATGTAAGTAGATATCTAACGAATAGCAAATTCATATGTGAACAGTATGAGAAGCAAGGTCATTCTCAACTATAGCCACACATTTATATCCATAAGACTGAAGAATATAAAATAATGTAAGTATTCAAGTTATTATAGGTCTTTTGGTTTTAAATTGATGCTTTATTTCCTATAAAATTTCAGTTTATCATAAATAGATAAAATACATAGAGTATACTTAAAATATATTGTATAAAAACAGTAGCTGGATTTTCTATGTAAAAGAAAGGTAAAGATGCTTTAAATAAAGATACTAAAGAATTCTGTTTTAGGTATAGAAAATAAAGTATTTAATTGTACATCTTCCTGATCTGGTTTTGAGATTGCATTTCGAAGATTAAAATAAGCTCAAAAACAAGAAGTGGCACACTACTCTTATTGATCATGTCATTTAAAAAACTTAAATAAAACCTTCCAATTTATAGATTATTGTCCCTCTAAAATGTAAGATGAGATATTTTATTTGAGTATATTTTATTTTCTCTAAAAACAAAAATAGCCAGTAGTGGTAAAATGCAGTATTATCATACTTTAAAAATAAAAAGATCATTTGCTTAGTTCAGTTCTTATGTGCATATGTTCAACTGCTGGGACATAGCATGGGCATATGTATAGCACTAATTAAGTTAAAGTGGTTAAAATATAACAGAAAAAAAAGCATCTTCAGTAAATAATGCTAGTCTAACTGGAAGTCTATATGTAGAAAAGTGAAAATAGATTCATATTTGTCACCTTTCACAAAGCTCAAGTCCAAGTGGATCAAGGACCACAATATAAAACTAAATACACTGATTCAAATATAAGAGAAAGTAGGAAAGAGCCATGAACTCATTGGCAAAGGGTTAGAACTCCAGTGGTTCATGCTCTAAGATCAGGAATTGATGAATGGAATCTCATGAAACTGGAAAGCTTCTGTATGGCAAAAAACAAATAGTAACCTACAGATTGGGGAAAAAATCATCACTAACCCCATATCCATTAGAGTGTTAATATCTAAAATGTATAAAGAAGTCAAGAAGCTAACCACCCCCAAAAAATTCAATCAAAAAATGGGGTATACAAATAAACAGAGAATTCACATCAGAGGAATCTTGAATGGCTGAGAAGCATCTAAAGAAATGTTCAAAGTCCTTAATGATCAGGGAAATCAAATCAAAATTACCATGAGATTCCACCTTACACCAATCAGAATGACTAAGAGCAAAACCTCAGGTAACAGCACATGTTAGTGAGGATGTGGTGAAAGAAGAACATTCCTCCATTGCTGGTGGGATTGAAAACTGGTACAGGCACCCTGAAAATCAATCTAGAGGTTCCTCAGAATATTGGAAATAGATCTACCTGAAGACCCAGCTATACCACTCTTGGGTATACACCCAAAAGATGCCCCACCAGGCCACAGGGGTACGTGTTCCACTATGTTCATAGCAGGCTTGTTTGTGATAGCCAAAATCAGGAAACAACTCAGATGTCCCACAACAGAAGAATGGGTACAGAAAGTGTAGTTCATTTACACAATGGAATACTATTCACCTGTAAAGAACTCGGACATTCTGAGATTTTCAGGCAAATGGATGGAGCTAGAAAATATCCTGAATGAGGTAACTCAGACCCAAAAGGTCATCCATAATATATACTCAGTAATAAGTGTATATTAGCCAAAATAAGTAAAGAATACCCAAAATAAAATCCACAAAACTACAAAAGGTTAACAAACAGAAGGCCCAAGTAAGAATGCCTCCTCAATCCCACTTGGGATGGAGAAGAAAGCAATCACAGGAGGGAGGATGGAGGGAAGGAGGAAGGGAGGTAAAGACCCTGGTGGGAAAGGGGACAGGGAGGAAAAGAGGGGAACATGATCAGGTATTGGGTACAGGTAACAGGACTGAAGTCCTGAGGGCCAGCAGAAAGAATGGAAAGGAGGTAGAGGTTGGGGAATATACTAGAATGTACCAGAGACTTGGGATGTAAGAGACTCTCCAGACTCAAAGAGAGAGCCTTTAGATGAAATGCCCTGGAGTGGGAAGAGGGAAATTGTAGAGCCTACCTCCAGTAGAATGACAGGGCATCAAGTGAGTGATTGGGTTGCCATCCCACAGTCCAAAACTCTGACCCATAATTGTTGCTGTCTGAAAAAACTGTAGGGGCAAATTGAAGAAGAGCCTGAGGAAAAGGAGGTCCAGGAACAGGCCCAAATTGGGATCTAGCTCAAGAGGAGGCACCAAGGCCTAACACTATCATTGGAGCTATGGAGTGTTCACAAAAAGGGGTACTATGGAAGGAGTGCTCGTGACTGCCCTCTGAAAGACCCAACAAGCAGCTTAAAGAATCAGATGCAGATATTTACACTCAACTAATGCATGGAATCTGCTGACCTCTGTGGTTGAATTAGGGAAAAGCTGGAATTAACCAAGGAGGAAGGTGACTCTGTAGGAGGACCAGCAGTCTCAACTAACCTGGACCCTTGAGATGTCTCAGACACTCTACCACCAACCAGGCAGCATACACCAGCTGATATGAGGCCCCCAACACATATAGAGCAGAGGACTCACAGGTCTGGACTCAGTCAGAGACGTTGTACCTTACCCTCAAGTGTCTGGAGGCCACAAGGAATGTTGGGGGGGGGGGAGACGGGGTGTGTGTGGACATTCTCGTGGAGATGAGAGGAGGAGGTATGGGATGTTCAACAGTCAGAGGGTGGACTTGGAGAGAATAAAAACCAGATTCTAAAAATTAAAATTAAATTAAAAACAAAAGAAAACAAAACTTAAGACATGATATTGAGAGGGAGATATGCTGGGTGGTAATAGACAGGAACTGAAGGGAAGGAATCGGGGATGGATATGATCACAAAGCGTTGTATAAATATATGTAAGTTTCAACAACAAATAAAACTATTATTAATATTATTGTCAATAAAGTATGTTAATTATCAGTAAGAGTTATAAAATGTAGAAATGCAGAATTAAAGCATTTTGAATGATTTATGTAGCTACTCTGATTGCGATGGTTTGTATATGCTTGGCGCAGGGACTGGCACTATTAGGAGTTGTAGCCTTGTTGGAGCAAGTGTGTCACTGTGGGCATGGGCATTGAGACCCTCATTCTTAGTTGCCTGGAAGATAGTCTTCAGCTAGCAGTCTTCAGAACAAGATGTGGAAATCTCAGCTCACCCATCTCATTATCTGCCTGGATGCTGCCATGCTCCTGCCTTGATGTTAATGGACTAAACCTCTGAACCTATAAGACAGCACTAGGGGAAGGCCAGCAAGAGAAGGTCTGAGTGGGTGTTGGGTCTGGGAGAACCCTCATAGAAGCAGGGCAAAGGGGATAGTTTAGGGGGGGTTGGAGGGGAGACCTGGAAAGGGGATAACATTTGAAATGCAAATAAAGAAAATATACAATAAACTTTAAAAAAAAAGGAAAAAATGTTGTCCTTATTAGACTTGCCTTGGTCATGGTGTCTGTTCAGAGTAGTAAAACCCTAAGACATACTGGTTAATAGCAATAGAATTGCTTTCATTTTCATTATATAATTCAACCAGATACAATGAACATTTAAAAATTTTCGCCTAAGTAATTATGATACATATTAACATTGTGAAATATTACATTTTTATTTTACATTTTACTTGTATTTACTCTTACCTTCTTGGTCACTTCTAAGTCTTCTTTGCTTTAATATCTCTATGAAACTCATGAAAAATACTGGAATTGTAAGAGTTCTGTCTTATTTTCCCACACTCATTTTTTTATCTTTTGATAAATTGTAGCACTCAATTATATGTCACAATGTGGCTCCTTATCTTTTCCTAATATCTTCATATAACACTACTAGTTTTCTTCTCATATTTAATGGCTCTTCGCTTAACTTTTACTATGAATCAAAATATCCTAAAATAACAAGCATAAAGTTTCTGATATTTCCTGTTACTTTGGCAGTTATAGTTCTATAGAAGAAGTATCATCTGTTGTCACTGTAAGGCCTACTCACAGAAGTGGCAGCTGATGTCTGTAGTTAGATTTGCAGTTCAGTTTTCCTCCATGATTTCTTTTATCTTCCAACAAAGTACATTCCATTGTATAGCAGTCTTACAGCATGAGTCCAAGAATTCAAAAGAAAAACTACATGATCACCTAAAAACATCATGAATTTTTGCATTTGTGTCACTTTAAATACATCAATATGATAACGACTTCAAATTTATATGTCTTTTACAATGTCTTCATTATCTACATGCATATATATGGGAAATAAGTTTAGTAGTACTTATACTGTCCTCATATTTAGAAAAGCCCTAGAGCTTAGAAGGTCCTTGTGATGGTTATCTATAATTTTCAACTCTGTACAACCTAGAATTACCTGGAAGGATTGTCTTCATTGAGATAGACTATGGTTAATCATGGTTTTGGAATGTTTTGATTAATTTAATTGATGTTGTAAGGCCTATCCCTTAGTGGGTGGGACCATTCCTTAAGCAAGGTGTACTAAAATTGAGAAAATGGGTTGAGAAGAAAAAATAAGGTCTTCATGTAATTATTTATTCCATTTTTAATAGTAAATTTGATATAGAAGTGATAAGAGTACTTATTTGAGGTTCCTGTATTGATCCAGAAATATAGGGTAAAATAAATCCTGTTCCTCCTGAGTTGCTTTCTGTCATGACATTTTATAACAGTGACAGAAAAAAAAAAACAATGGAATAATACTCAAGAAAATATGTAACAAAGTAAAACACTATAGTATACAGTACAATAATTTTTTTTGACAGAAAACTAATGTTCCATAAAAGAGTGTCAAGGTCAAACACAATTTCGTCTAGCAAATCATTTTTCTACTTTTCAATTATTGCTATTATTTTCTCACCATTATTCTGGTACCAATATCTATAGATTAGTAGTGTCTGTATACAAAGCAGAGTAAAGGAGGGAATATCTGGAGGGATGAGTAATGCTAAAGGGCTTTTGTAACAGTCATATGGAACCCTACTACAGTTCCAGCTTCCTGAAATATATACAAAAATGAAAAGGATCTAAAAGGTTTTACCAAATAATAAGACAGACAAGGTCACAGCTAGACATCTTTTACCACCAATTAAAACTTCCAGTCTTTGTAGTATTTTACAACTTCTTGAAACATTACCCAAACAGGTAATGGAACATCTGAAAAGTCATCAAATCAACAAACTGCAAAGATAACATCATTCCTGTATATTGCTGCACTATCTATAGTAGGTAGGAAATGGAAACAGTCAAGATGTCAGTCAGTAAATGAATATTAAAAAAAATATGGTACACATACACATTGGAGTGGTATTCTGACATAAAATAGAATAAGATCATGCCATTTGCACCGAAGTAGATAAAACTAGAGATCAATATGTTACATGAAACAATTCTGATTCAGAAATACTAGGATCACCTGGATCTTGTATATGCAGATTCTCATAAAAAATGGATTCTATAATGTGAAGGGGACTTTTAGAGAAAAGGAAGGCACCTAGTGTGAGAGTGAGTAGAGAGAAGAGAGAATAATAAAGAGAGGAAAAGGGGATAAAAGTACCTGATGGGCTTGTATGCAAATACCATAATGAGACTCATGATTTTTACAATGAATATATAAAATAAATTATATTTTATATTAATTTATATATATTTATGTTATATATTATATATATATTTATATTAATTTATATATATATAAAATAAATATATAAAATAAATTATATAAAATATAAAATATTCTAAATTATAGACAATACATTCTCTGAAATAAGCCATATAAAATTTGTATTGGATATTTTAAACCAGAAGGAGGACTTTAGATTTTATGCTTGAGCACATGTCCTTACATAACATTACAATTGACAAGAACACAGAAGAGAGGTGAATCCTCTTATTAGACTGACATCAACCAAGTCTTTGGAAAAGGAAAGTGATATTGTACACTGTAACTTTGCAATGAGCTTTAAAGGTTAATCTAACACACAAAATAGCTGACTATTGGCAGACGTTGACAGTTGGGTAATTCCTCCATGACTTTTCCTACCTACAATGGAACAGATTTCCTTTACAAAACTTTCCTAATAAAAATATTATTTGTTTTGTTTTCTCCATCCCCCACTCTTTTACAAAAAGAGAATCACTATGTTGTCCAGTCAGCCCTTAAACATGATCATGATTATCTGTCTCTGCTACCTGTATACGGGAACTAATAGCATGAATCTTCATACCTACCTTTTCATTAATTTTCTTCCATTAATTGCTATAAGAATGGAGTCTTAAGAAGTACTCTCAATATGCCAGTTCCCTACTTTAGAGTTTCCATTGCTTTAATACAGTTCAAATTACATAATCTCAAATTGTCTTTTTAGCATTCTCTCTTGATTCTCTTCCTCCTTACTACAAGCATACTGGCCAACTTAAAATTTCCTGTAAAGCTTTTTGTTTACTTTGGTCATGACACTTCCTTTGACTGAAAACATTTCAATATTCCTGTTGTTTTAAAATATTTCATAATGTTGCTTACCTTTTATTGTACACGTATGTGTGCACATGATGTACCTGTGGCTAAGCATGTCACAGTGTGAATGTGGAGGTCAGAAGGCAACTCTATACATTTTAATTTTTCCTGTCACCTTTTTGTGGCTTCTGTGGATAAACTCAGGATTGCATAGAAAGAGCCTTTACCTACTGAACTACCATGTTATCTCAATAATCCTGCTTTTAAAATAAGTAGAAATAAAATTCTTCTTTGACCATCTCTTCTTTCAAAAGTGAAATTATATTTAGCAATCACATGGCACAGGTATAAAAATAAAAATTAATATTGATTGCAGAGATATAGTGAAGCTACTTGATTAGAGGTCAGCATCTCCTAATCACCATCTGTGCCACCTCAGTGAGTTACAACAAACAAGCTTAGATTTGGGGCTTAAAACATCATAATATTTTTACTTAGAGTATTTAAGGATGAGAGATCTGACATGATATCACTGGTCTCTTTTACTTTTCCAAGTGACTGTCCTCATATTCTCATCTGGTTACCTGGTAGAGAACATAAAGTGAGCAATCTCCTATTTCTTCCTTTTTTTTAATACTTAAAACATATTAAACTAGCACACAAAGTAATGGGTTTCATTGTTGCATTTCAGATATATTGTTTCTCTTGATAGCTGTCCCCTAGTCCTCTTTACAATCTTCTTGCTTCTGTATTCTAGTATATTTTCTGCTTTCCTGTAATGTATATTCTTTTCCACTATTGACTGCAATAATACCTCCTTTTTCTCTTTCATATATTTATTTTTACTTGCATGAGCTACACATACACACACACACACACAAACACACACACACAGGCACACACACAGAGACACACACCAATGTCGGATTCATATATGAAAATAACATGCAGTTTGTTCTATTTAACCTGGATTAGTTTACTTAGTATAAAGAACTTCATTTCTGTTCATTTTCCTGAAAATGTAATGATTTCATTTTTGTTTGTGACTGAATAGAGTTTCAATGTCTATGTATCCAACACTTTCTTTGCCTGTTTATCTGTTATCAAACATCAAGCATAAAGCCATTAATCAGATTTATAAGGGTATAACATTCACAACTGGATTTACCTTGCAATGCCACAATGTTTGTATCAGCAAATGAGCTTTTACAACAGGTCACAAACACTTTAGTTGGTGGTTTAGTCCCTGGGAGTTCTAAGGGGTCCAGATAGTTGATACTGTTTTTCTTCTTATGGGGATGCATCTCCTTCAGATCCTTCAGGCCTCCCTTTAACTCTTCCATTGGAGTACCAGGGTTCAGTCCAATTGTTGGCTGTATCTGCATCTGCAACTGTCTTAGTCAGGTGCTGGCAGAACCTCTCAGAGGGGAGCAATACCAGGCTTCTGTCTGCAAGCACATCTTTGTATCAGCAATGGTGTCTGTGGATGGAATGAATCCTAATGTGGGGCTGTTTCTGGATGGCCTTTTCTTTAGTTACAGTCAACTATCTAGGACTGTCAACTATCTAGGTGCTCACAGAGATAAAGGAGCCAGTAGAGACCAAACAGAGGTCCTCTGCATATATGTTATGGCTGAGTAGCTTAGTGTTCTTGTAGAATCCCTAACAGTGAGAGTGAATGTAGCTGCCTGTGGCCATAGATCAACTGGGTTCTCCTGAAAGGGGGGGTGGAAATGAAGAAAGGGGCAGAGGGCGAGAAAAGATGGAGCCAAGACAAAGTTCTCTGACCAAGGCTTGAGGTTTTAATGTTCAGCTCTCAATTTAAAGGGAAAGGTTCCACACAAACCCTTTCTTGTTCAACCAGAGATGGGTGGGGGAATCCGTTCTCAAGGCAAGCCCAGGGGCAGTTATTCTTCTAAGTTCTGTGCAGCCAAGGTGGGTAACTCCAACTAGATACTATCATTTGGTCTGTTGTGGTAAACATGGTCTTTCAGTACTGCTCAAGGCTGGGGGAAGGGCACAAGTGAAGGCTGTCTTTGACTCTTTTGCTTGCTTATGAGGAAACAACTTTCCTCCTATGGGGTTGCATCCAAATGCCTTGATAGGATAGTATGTGCCAGGTCTTATTGTAGATTGTTATATTGTTGTTGATTGATGTTCCTAAGTGGCCCACTCTTTTCTTTGGACAGGAGGACAGGGTGGTTCTGTAGGAGAGGGGAAGGAGTAGAAATCAGTCATAATGTAATACATGAGAGAATAAAAAAGAAGAAAAGAAAATAGTGTGTCATTATTATACCATGGGGGAAAAAAGTTTAAAGAGCAAATGAAGTTGCAACAAATTTCCACGAGAAATTTTAGGCATAATTCTACACTGAATAGTTACTGATGCAGAAGCCCCACTGCTTTTGTTCACTGGTATTGTTAATGAAGCAAAGATTATAAGTAAAGATATGAGATAATCATCTAAAAATCTACAAAGATCATCAATTTGGAAAAGTCTATAGTTTTGTATATTTACAACCCTAGAATAGACAGGAAGCATCTGTGATCACATGTAAAAATTTATAAGTCACATGCTGTGTTCTATGACACCTTCTGTAGGCAACGATGTTACATGGAATATTTGATGAGATCTAGAAATGTATCATTTTGTGGAAAATTGTATAAGCTCCAAAAAATTGTTAGAACCAGTCTTTATAAATGTTTTATTTGCAGACTGTAAGTATTTTAAATGAATAGATTAAGTCACATCTCTAGTTTTGTGTGATGATAGATTTTTTTGTGAAACTATGTGCTAAATATTCTTCCTTCAGATAAAGTCAGCTTTATCTGAGAGGTCTAGGGAAGGTCAACATGTATTAATGCTACAATGTAAACTAAAAGGGAGAAACCACATGATCATCTCAGAAGATGCAGAAAAGTGATTTTGACAAAGTTCAACATCCTTCACAATGAAAGCCCTAGAAAGAACAGGCATAGAGAAAACACATATCAGTATAGCAAGGACAATATCTGATAACTCTGTAGTCAACTATATACTGAATGAAAAAAAAACCTGTCGGTTTCCACTTAGATCAGTATCAAGAATATGTTGTCTACTCCATTACTTTTCAATATAATACTTGAAGTCTTTAGCTAGGGAAATAAGACATTAGAAGGAAATAAATGATCTACAAATAGGAAAGGAAGAAGTCAAATTTCACACACACACACAAGCACACACACACACACACAAAGAGTTCACCAAAAAACTGTTCAGTAAATAAACATATTCATTAAAGAGACAGGATATAAAACTAGTACATCTATATCAATAGGTTTTCCAGAAACAAAGGAAAGTAACATACTAAGGAGTCAAATAGGAAAGCAATCCCATACAAAGTAAAAAATCAAAGAAATCTTGGAATTAAATTAAGAAAGGACATGAAAGATCTAGGCTATAAAACTTCAAAACAATGAAGAAAGTGCTAAAGAAGCATCTCATTCGTTAAGAGCTCTTTCAGTTCTATTGGCAGACCCCAGGATAGTTCTAATTATTCAGGTAAGGGCTTCTAACCTCAACTAAGTCCAGCTGAAGATGATGGGATACTTCAGGCTTCCTTTGGTAATTATACTCATGTTGCAGATGTATACATCTAAACATAACCAAATTAAGTCTTTTATAACGAAACAAAAACTGATGTCAGAAAATGCAAAGCACTCCCATGCTCATAGATTTATAGGATTAATAATTCAAAAATATCAAGCCCAACCTACAGATTCATTGCAATACCTATAAAAATTCTAGTGCAACACTTCACAGAAATCGAAAAACCAATCTTATATATCATATGGAATCACAAAACACTAGCGATAGCCAAAAAATTTTGAACAATCATGCTCCACATGACCGGAGGTATCACTATCTCAAGATTTCATGTTATAGGACAGAGCAAAAATAGTGAAAAAAAACATAGTACTGGCAGAAAATATCAGACACATTTATCAATGGAACAGAATTGAATACACACACATGCACACACACACATATATATATATATATATATATATATATATATATATATATATATATATATATATATATATATGAAAGTGCTTCTACAGTCACCTAATTTTTGACAAAGAAGCCAAGAATACACACTGGAGAAACAACATCTTCAGCATATAGTGCTGTTAAAGCTGGAGAGCTGTAATATAGAAGAATGATTTTCAGCATCCCTAATGCAATTTAATAACTCTTTAATGCAGTACCTCATGTTGTGGTAATTTCCAACTCTAAAATTATTTTTGTTGTTACTTCATAACTGTAATTTTTCTACTGTTATGACTAGTAATGTAAATATGTGAGTTTTCCAATGGTCTAAACTGATCCATGTAAAGGGACTTTATAGGCCCTAGTGGTGAAAATGCTTGTTTGCTAAGTGGGGATAATATCAGACTATCCTCTAAAATAATATTTCTGTACACATAGTTTAGTATATTCTTCATTCCTCACCAGATATTTCCTTTGTTTAGTGTAAAATGGATAATATGAATACTCAAAGAGTAAATGAGGACAAGTATAAATGGAGTGCTTAGTCCTAAATGGGATACCCATATAGCCCCACAACCAACTCTCATCTTAAGACTCAGGGGCTATCATTGAAAAGGATGCATAAAAATTATAAAAGCCAAGTTATGGATGACTGGGGTAAAACTGGACATTATAGTATCATAATACTGATGGAGTCACAGTAGATATGAGACTGTAAGCCATCATTCTAACAAGAGTTGGGGAAGAGGAAATGAGGCCACACCTGTAGTTGAAGAAGTATTGGTAGTTGATGGTTAGCAGGACAGGTGCTAATTTCCATCAAAGTGGCAGCCTCTGTTAGATTATCTATGATACGACTGTTAAACCTACACCTATGTACATACAGACAACAATAACTGGACTCAATGGGTTATGAAAGGGGGACTTGAAGTTGGGAGGAGTATGTCATAGGGAAGGTCTCTATAGAGGAGACAGGAAGTGAGGTGTGGATATAAACAAAATACATTTTATAGATAGATAATCTCAATTAATTAAAATGACAACAAATGGTACTGGTTCAACTGGCAATCTTCATGTAGAAGAATGCAAATTGACCTATTCTTATCTCATTGTACAAAGCCCAAGTCCAAGTTGATCAAGGACCTCCACATAAAACCAGATAAACTGAAATTAATAGAAGAGAAAGTGGGGGAAAACCTCGAACACATGGGCACTGGGGGAAGGTTCCTGAACAGAACACCGAATGGGTTATACTCTAAGATCAACAATAGACGAATGGGACCTCTTAAAATTGCAAAAAATTCTGTCAGAGGCAAAGGACACTGTCAATAGGACAAAAGACTAACCAACATATTGGGAAAAGATCGTTACCAATCCTACATACAATAGAGGGTTAATATATAATATATACAAAGAAATCAAGAAGTGAGATTCCAGAGAACCAAATAAGCCTATTAAAAATGGGGTACAGAACTAAACAAAGAATTCTCAACTGAGGAATATCAAATGGCCAAGAAGCACCTAAAGAAATTTTCAACATCCTTAGTCATCAGGGAAATGCAAATCAAAACAACCCTGATATTCCACTTCACACCAGTCAGAATTGCTAAGATCAAAAACTCAGGTGTCAGCAGCTGCTGGCGAATATGTGCAGATAGAGGAGCATTCCTCCATTGTTGGTGGGATTGTAAGCTGTTACAACCACTGTGGAAATCAGTTGGAGGTTCCTCAGAAAATTGGACATAGTATTACCTGAGGACCCAGCTATACCACTCCTAGGCATATACCCAGAAGATGCTTCAACATATAACAAGGCCACATAATCCACTATGTTCATAGCAGCCTTATTTATAACAGCCAGAAGCTGGAAAGAACCCAGATGTCCTTCAACAGAGGAATGGATTCAAAAAATGTGGTATATTTCCACAAAGTACTACTACTCAGCTATTTAAAAAACAATGACTTCATGAAATTCTTAGGCAAAGAAAAAGAACTAGAAAATATCATTCTGAGTGAAGTAGCCCTATCACAAAAGAACACACATGGTATGTTCTCACTGATAAGAGGATATCAGCCCAAAAGCTTGGAGTACCCAATATACAACTCACAGACCACATGAAACACAAGAAGAAGGAAGACCAAAGTGTAGTCCATCTTAAAAGAGGAAACAAAATACTCAAGGGAACAAATATGGAGAGAAAGTGTGGAGCAGAGACTGAAGAAAAGGCCATCCAAAGATTGTCCCACTTCACAGTCCATCCTATATACAGACACCAAACACAGACACTATTGCAGATGCCAAGAAGTGCTTGATGACAGGAGCCTGATATAGCTGTCTCCTGTGAGCCTCTGCCAGAGTCCGAGAAATACAGAGGTGGATGCTCTCAGCCAACCATTGGACTGAGCACAGGGACCCCAGTGGAGGAGTTAGAGAAAGGACTGAAGGAGATGAAGGGGTTTGCAACCCATAAGAAGAACAACAATATCAACCAACCAGACATCCCAGAGTTCCCAGGGACTAAACTACCAACCAAAGAATACACATGGAGGGCCACATATGTAGCAGAGGATGGCTTTGTTGGGCATCAATGGGAGGAGATGCCCTTGGTCCTGTGAAGTCTCAATGCCCCAATGTAGGGGAATGCCAAGGTCGGGAGGCAGGAGTGTGTGAGTTGGGGAACACCCTCATAGAAGCAGGGGGAGGGAGGATGGGATAGGTGATTTCTGGAGGGGAAACTGGGAAAGGGGATAAAATTTGAAATGTAGATAGATAAAATGTCCAATAAAAATAAATAGAAATCAATAAAATAAATTGAAATAGCATAAGCAATAGAGAAGAAAAGTGTGTGTGTGTGTGTGTGTGTGTGTGTGTGTTTGTGTGTGTGTGTGTGTGATAACTGAAGTATAATCAGCTGTTAGGCAGAAGCAGCCTCTTTTAGTATGGTGGAACATAAAGCTAATGTCAGTAAATGGATACATAATATATTTCCTTCAGAGAGGGATGATAAAGGACTGAAGTAATTTAGTGACACAAATATTCAAAATTTTTGGAGGATAAAATGTAAATTGACAAGTGCTTGGCTCAAGTAAAAAGGAAGAGTGTCAGTTGCCAGGTTTTGTCAGTTTTGAGGTTGTTAAAATTCAGTCTCCCTTGTCAGTGGGCCAAGAGAGAGGAAACACAGGAGAGCATTTGGTTGGCTTCTGCATGAGTTTATCAAATATTGGATGTATTTATTTATTTCTATTTGTTTTCCTTCTAAAATGTTGATTGTTAACCCCCACAACCTTACCCCAGTAAATATTCCTAATAAACACTCTTGGGCAGTTGGTGGTGATGTAATGCCAACAAGTAAATGTTGCTTTACATTTTCTTTAGGAAACACCTGGGAAATGTAACAATGTAATTATCAACCATTATGATTCAATGAATATTCTATTTCTAAGCAGTCTGTGTTTGCTTTGAGGGCCCCTGCATTTAACAGTGTGAACATTGGCAGTAACTGTGAATTAGTGCTCATTGATACACTTAAACCTTCGGAATAAAATTTTTCCCCTACATTTTAGAGGCCTGGAAAGACATTTGTGTATGGTGGAATTAACAGTCAGAAATGACTGCCACAGTGACAGTTCAGTTCTACCTCCATTGTATGTACTCGGAAGCTTTCAGAAAGGATTCCACCACTACCAATTATGTCACAATGTTTTGCTGTAGGATAGTGAGGGATGTGTTGCTGAATCCTCCCATGTATGTTAAATTTCTGTCCTCTTTCCTTCTAAGTGCTTCTTCAAATAAATCAATTTAAATGGTTCAAATAATAATTGAATTTTTTAAATGGGAGAAAGTTTTCCATTTAGGATGAAGAAAATGTGTCCTTCCTTTAGAAACTAAGGTTCATCACAAAGACTGGGGCCTTCCTGAGTTTTCCTTACTCATCAAGCTAGAAAGTTCAAAAGATTCTTTTTGTACAGTGTAAAAATCAATACCAAAAAAAGCGTTAGATGAAAAATCTCTAGGATAAGCAACACAAGAAAGTGACCTAAATAGTAAAGAAGACTTTAAATTTAATTGACTTTTTATCTTTTGTTTATGTACAGTTGAGTTTTTGTGAGCATATTCATATATTTATATGGATATTTCTGGATGTCAGAAGAGAACATTTGAGCCCTGAAACAGGAATAGTAATTTTAGCTATGAGAGACCTAAAGTAGCGGCTGGGATCTGAATTCTGATCCTCTACAGGAGTATTGAAAACTATTATCCATCAATCTACCTCTACAGGCTTATATAGACATTTAAAAAAAGAGTGAGAGAATTCTTAGGGGAAAGAAGATGTAAAATACACACACATTCTCTCTCTCTCTCTCTCTCTCTCTCTCTCTCTCTCTCTCTCTCTCTCTTTCATACACACAGACACACACACACACAGACACACACACACAGACACACACACACATAGACACACAGACACACACACACACGATCAGTTTGAGAGAAAATGATTCAGTCAGTAACTATTCAAAGAAAATATGTTGAACTGAAATTGAAACCTTTGTAAAACACAGTGAGAAGTTATTTATAAGTGCATTCCATATGACTAACTTTTAATGTAAATGAATTTTTTGCCAAACATGTTAAAATAAGTTCAAGCTGGAATCAAATAATAAAAATGAACAATGGCCATTGATCTATTTTCCTAAGTAGATAAAACAGTACAAAATATTGCATTTCAGTGCCAAGAACTCCAAAGAACCAATATCTTTAAAAGCTTCAAACCTCTATTCTACTGTGTAAGGGAAGATTCTTGATTTTCCTTCATTTTTTCATTTGTAAAGGGTAAAAGTAATATAAATAGCGATAAATTGTTAGATTATAAAGAGTTTCTTGGTTTTAGATTTTGATGTAGGGATTTTATTTTTAACAGAAGAAAAACAAAAATGTATTTTAAGCATATGTATGTAGACTTTTTTCCTTGAAAACAATTGTTTTCAAGTTTTAGTTTTGCCTCATAATTTTGAACGAGGACAAACAGAATATAAAACTGCACACAAACTAATACTTTGGTAATTCAGAAACATATTTATTATCCTATATTTCCTTTTAAAAATTGTTCTCATTCTTTGAGTACGTATCCATTTTATTTTCATCACATACAGCCACTATTACCTTCATCCAGCTCTCCATTGGGATCCCCAAACACATTTTGCTCTCTTCATCATATTCTTACACTCTCATTTTTAATAATAATCCATTGACTCCTGTTAATACTGCCCATATGTACATAGGTGCTAGGCTCTGCATTGGGGCATGGGCAAACTATCTGTGGTCATATCCTCAAGGAAAAGTGATTCTCTGACTCTCATTATCTCTGAGTTCCAACAGCTTCACCAAAGGCATGACTCTGGAATTCCCTCTCACAAAAAGCTAGATGTCATCTAACATAGGTTTCCTACAGGTGAGAATAGCTGCTTTGGATTCATATGTGCAACAGCCATGCCATGTCCAGAAAACACTACAAGAACTTCTTCCCCAAGCTCTACATTTTATATAACTATTAAGTAATACTATTCCCATGAATATTGAATTTAGGTCAAAATATGGGAAAAGTTCAAAGGAAGAAACAGGAAAATTCATGCTAATTAATGATATTTGGCACGTAAATTAGTCCTACTCAGTAGTCAGTGCTGTCTTTATTATCTGTTGCCTGCACTTGAGATTTGTACTGCTCCATCAAAATTATATGATGTTTCTTTTCAATGACAAACATAGTATAAAGAACATTAAAAATGTAATATGTTCTTTGTTTATCCAATCTACTGTTTCATTTGTGATCAGTGGCTTTGTGTGTATGTGTAATAGGTGGGATAATTTCCAGGAGAAGAAAAATAAAGGGAAGTGTTCTTTCATTGCTAGGGAACAAATGTCTATCACCTGGTAGACTAAGGCAGGAGTATTATCTACAGTTTCAAACTATATAGACCTGTAAGGTGTACAATGTTTGATTTTCTCAAAATACTAGAAAGTAATTTCTTTCATTATGAAAATTTCTCCTTAAATAGAATACGTAAAAGGTATATGTAGGAAAATTATAAAACATGGCACAAAGCAAGAACTTTCAAATTACTGTTGATGACCAAGAGATTATTAAATCAAATTTTAAGGTAGCCATGAGTAATACCTAATACTATTGGTATAGAACTGAAAAAACGCCAAATATTTTCAGGAAATTGGCAAAATACTTTTGTGAAACTTTTATTTTTATACTTGTATTTGCATATATATATATATATATATATATATATATATATATGCATATATATATATGTAAAATGGCTCATATTTAAAAATTTTGACTTTTGGTTTTTATTTCACTTTACTATATGTTTAATAGAAATGTCTAGAGACTAGTAAAGCTATGAAATACTATGTGACTTTTATTGCACTAATGCTTATGATCTATTGGATTATAACAATGCTTTGTAACTTGTTTATTTGAGCAAAGTACATAATCTTTAAGAGTCCTGTTTCCAGTCTTGCAAATTTGGACTAAATTTGAACCTTCTTCATAGACCAACCTCTGAGAAAGAATGAGGATTTTGGATGGAAAAATATACCACGATTTGTAGTGAATTAAATCAGTGAAATAATTGGTTATTAGCAATTTATTTAGTATTTTAAGAGTGATTATACATTTGAAGAAGTATACATAAGGGCACAAGAAAATAACCATGCTGTTCCTAATTACGATACAAAAATTTGTCCTAAAATTCAGAAATACATAGCAGTGACTTCTTATGAGTCCAATATATTATATCCTCATTATTTTTTTTCTCTCACAAACTATATCCCACCTGTTGATTTCCTTCCCCACCCCCCGACCTTCCTTCTTACTTGATCCATACTCATTCACCTTGCTGATCAGAAATGAGCATATCACACAGGGACATCAACCAAATACAGCACGAGAAGCTAAACTAAGATAGTTACATACCATCATATAAAGGCAGGAAAAGGCAAGATACTATCAATAGTTTGTCTTTTCAACCCGCTATAAAGCAGGAAAAGGCAAGATACTATCAATAGTTTGTCTTTTCAACCCGCTATGCCATTAATACACACACACATACACATACACACACACACACACACAAACACATACACACACACACACAAACACACACACACACACAGAGACAGAGAGAGACAGAGAGACAGAGACAGAGAGATTCAGAAATTGGACTTTCTGGGTTCTTGAGCAAAAAAAAAAACCAACCACAATAAAAAAGTAAAAATAAACATACTTTAACCAAGGCATTGTAATATTAAGTGTCTCCTCCTCCTTTGGCTATGCCCGAAGTTTCTTTTATGAGAAAGATTTAACAATGAAATAGTCTACTAAGACATCCTATTGATTATAATTCATTTGCTTCTTCCAACAATTGAGTGAAGTGAGTTTTGTCATTTTCATTTGATAAGTGATGAAATGAAGCTCAGAGTAGTTAAGCAGTTTTGAGATTGTCAAAATTATAATAAATTAAGGGTTGTGATACTGCTTTGGCCATAGTTATTCATAGAATTAGAAAAAATATGGTGTATATGTTTATAGAAGGAGTTGTCTTTTAGAAAATTGGCTCACATGATTATGAAGCCATCACTGACAAATTTATAGTGCAGACCAACAGGATTTAGACTCAGGAGACAAAATGGTCCAGGTAGAGTTCATTAAATTAAACCTTTAATAGGTATAATTGTAGAGATGTGTGTTTCCAATGGTTTATCTAATTCTCACAATAATGCCATGAAGATCTACTAGTATTGTGACCACTGTCACATATCAAACAAATGGTAGAGCTGGAATTTGAATGTAAGTTTCTAAAGCAACTACAAATGAAACCTATTCTTTCCTTCTGACTATATTCCCTAGATGTCATTTTCAGTATTGTAAATTGTTAGTGAATAATTTTTTAAAAATTTTAGTTACATAGTTCTAAATGTAATCTACAGCTAATAGTAAACACAATAGTGGTATTTATATCACACATGTAAAATTTCCCATGAGGACTTCTTTTTTACTTTTTTCCATGCTGAATAGTGTGGCAGAATTTAAATTTTCATAGGCATGTACATGTCAAGTACTCACTAATTCTTTATATATTGTATAGCTGTCTTAATTTTATACATTAAGAAATTAAAACCAAAATCCCTATGACAAAACAAAGTCTTAAACTTAGTAGCTTGATATGTAACTCTGAACTTTTCACTTCTACAATGCACTCACTACATCTTCCAATCATCTACAATCTGCAAAGTTATTACCATTAAACAAAAAAGTTTGAGATATTTAATGTCATCACACCTGTGGAAAGCAGAGATCCATAAAGAAAGGAAAGATAAAAGAGGTAAGGGAAGCATCAAAATATATGTAAGGCTCAAAGGCATAAATATGTCAACAATTTAGGTTGAATATAAATTTAAATAATCTTGATTGTTATTGAGAATGTGGTGTCTATGGTTCTGAGGATAGTCAAAACTGGATAGTGCAGTACAAAAGAGCTAATAAAGAAGATTCATCAGCAGTAAAATTATATGACAAAATGTTCCTTATAAGATTGAAAGAACTCAATTCTATTTTAATTATATATGAATATTTCTATGATTTTTAAAATACTGGCAATAATTCCATATCATGGATTTTAAAATCTGTTGAAGATTGGGAAAGATCTTATCATTTAGTCATTTTGTGGGTATAAATGTGGATGTGTGTGTGTACATATACATATATACATATAATATAATATACATATAATATACATATACATTCATATATATATATGTATATATATGTATATATATATATATATATATATATATATATATATATATATATAGAGAGAGAGAGAGAGAGAGAGAGAAGGAGGGGACGGGGGAGAAAGATAGATAATTTATATGTATTTCATAATCAAATTAAGTATATAGTTAAATATGAAAAATCTAAGTTCTATAGTGGAGAATGGAAGAATAGTTGAATTTTATAAATTTTACCACACCAAAAGAGAGTTACTATGCAATTCTCAACCTCTGCGGCCTTTACAAATCGTATCATAAAAACTTTGGCCAATATCAACCTTTATTTTTAAAAGCTCTATAACAAATAAATGCTATTTCTAGGAGTAGTGTGTTGCTCTCTTTACCATCAGTCTTCTTCTCTCTCCCATATCCTTCCCATATTATGTTGACTGTTTGTTCCTCTCTGTCTCTACTTTTCTCTGTCTTTCTTTCTTTAGCTTCCACATTCACACAGAAACAAAAAGAGACATACACCCAAACACACACACACACACACACACACACAGAGAGAGAGAGAGAGAGAGAGAGAGAGAGAGA
>NW_021604563.1:2170957-2182550 GCF_004785775.1 Grammomys surdaster
AGAGAGAGAGAGAGAGAGAGAGAGAGAGAGAGACTAATTGAATACATTCAAAATGATTAAAAAACTGTATCTCTTCAATATCAGCAAAAACAACAGAAAGCCCACATACATGTGGAAACTGAACAACTCTCTGCTCAATGATAACTTGGTCAGGTAAGAAAGAAATTAAAGATATTTGAGAATTTATTGAAAATCTTTACACATCATACCCAAACTTATGGGACACAATGAAAGCAGTGCTAAGAGGAAAATTATAAGCAATAAGTGACCTGGTAAAGAAACTGGAGATATCTTACACTAACAAATTAACAGCACACTTGAGAGCTCTAGAACAAAAAGAAGCAAACTTACCCAAGAGGAGTAGACCACAGGGAATCAACCAAATAGAAACAAAGAGAACAATACAAAGAATCAACAAAGTCAAAAGCTGGTACTTTGAGAAAATCAACAAGATATATAAGGTCCTAGCCAAACTAACTAAAGGGCAGTATCCAAATTAACAAAATCAGAAATGAAAAGGGAGACATAACAAGAGAAATGGTGGAAACTCAAAACGTCATCAGATCCTACTATAAAACAAAACTGAAAACTCTAGATGAAATGAATGGTTTTCTAGACAGATATCATATACCAAAGTTAAATCAAGAGCAGGTAAACTATCTAAGTAGGCCCATATCACACAAGGAAGTAGAAGAAGTTATTAAAATCCTCCCAACCATAAAAAGCCCAGGGCCAGATGGATTTAGTGTAGAATTTTATCAGACCTTCAAAGAAGACCTGATAATATTTCTCAAACTATTCAATAAAATAAAAACAGAAGGAACACGACCTAACTCATTCTATGAAGCCACAATTACTCTGATACCTAAACCACACAAGGACACAACGAAAAAAAGAAAACTTCAGACCAATATGACTTATAATCGGAGATGTAAAAGTACACAATAAAACTCTTGCAAACCGAATCTAAGAACACATCAAAACCATCGTTCACCACAATCAAGTAGGCTTCATCCCAGAGATGCAACGTTGGTTCAATATATGAAAGTCAGTTAATATAAGAAGAAATAAAGGTATCACAATTTGCAGATGATATGAAAGTATATGCAAATGAACCTAAAACCTCTACCAGAGAATTTCTCTTGCTTATAAACAACTTCAACAAAGTGGCTGGATATAAAATTAACTCAAATAAATCAGTAGGCTTCCTTTATAGAAATGATGAACAGGCTGGGAAAAAACTCCCTTCACAGTAGCCATAAATAATATTAAATAGCTTGGGGTAACTCTAACCAAACAAGTGAATACCTATATGACAATAACTTCAAGTCTCTCAAGAAAGAAATTGAAGAAGATCTCAGAAAATGGAGAGATATCCCATGCTCATGGATTGGCAGAAGTAATATAGTAAAAATAGCCATTCTACCAAAGGCAATCTACAAATTCAATGCAATCCTCATCAAAATCCCAACACAATTCTTCAAATACATCGAAAGAGAAATTCTCAAATTCTTTTGGAAAGGCAAAAAACTCATAATAGCAAAAACAATTCTATTTTTTCTTTTTTTAATTGGATATTTTATTTACATTTCAGATGTTATCAACTTTCCCCATTTCCCCCCAACCAGAAACTCCCTATCCCCTCCCATCGCCTAACAATAAAAAAAAACTGCAGGGGGAAATCACCATCCCAGCTCAAGTTTTTCTAAAGACCAACAGTGATAAAAACTGCATGGCACTGGTAGGGAGACAGACATGCTGATCAATGGAATAGAATTGAAGACCCAGAAATAAAATCACACACTTTTGGACACTTGATCTTTGACAATGACACCAGAAATATACAATGGAAAAAAAGAAAGCATCTTCAATAAATGGTGCTGGTCTAACTGGCTGTCTCTGTATGTAGAAAACTTAAAATAGACTCATACTTGTCACCTTGCACAAAGCTCAAGTCCAGGTGGATCAAGGACCTCAATATAAAACAAAATACACTGAAACTAATAGAAGTGAAAGTGGGAAAGAGCCTTGAACTCACTGGCACAGAGGAAATTTTTCTAAACAGGACTCCAATGGATCATGATCTAAGATCAAGAATTGATAAAAATGGGACCTCATGAAGCTGAAAAGCTTCTGTAAGGCAAAGGACATAGTTAATAAGACAAATCGGCAACCTACAGATTGGGAAAAAGTCTTCAGTAACCCCACATCAGATAGAGAGATAATATCCAAAATATATAAAGAACTCAAGAAGCTAACTACCAAAAACCCAAACAACCTAATCAAAAAATGGGGTATGGAACTAATCCGAGAATTCACAACAGAGGAATCTCAAATGGCTGAGAAGCACCTAAAGAAATGTTCAAAATCCTTAGTGATCAGAGAAATGCAAATCAAAACGACCCTGAGATTCTATCTTATACCAGTCAGAATGGTTAAGATCAAAACTTCAGGTTACAACACATATAGGCAAGGATGTGGAGAAAGAGGAACACTCCTTCATTGCTGGTGGGATTACAAACTAGTACAACCACTCTGGAAATCAGTCTTGAGGTTCCTCAGAAAATTGGAAACAGATCTACCTGAAGACCCAGCTATAACTCTTGGGAATATACCCAAAAGATGCCTCACAATGACACAGGGGTACATGTTCCACTATGTTCATAGGGGCCTTGTTTGTGATAGCCAGAAGCTGGAAATAACCCAGATGTCCCACAACAGAAGAATGGATACAGAAAATGAGGTTCGTTTACAAATGGAATACTACTCAGCTATTAAGAACTAGGACATTCTGAGTTTTGCAGGCAAATGGATGGAACTAGAAAATATCATCCTGAGTGAGGTAACTCAGACCCAAAAGGACATGCATGGTATGTACTCACTAAGAAGCCGATATTAGCCACAAAAATAAGTACAGAATACCCAAGATACAGTCCACAGAACTCAAAATGTTCAAGGTGAAGGGGCCAAATGAGGACACCTCAGTCTTACTTGGGAGAAAGAAGTAAGCAATCATAAGTGGGGAGTGAGGGAGGGAGGGACATGGGAGGGAATGTGGACAGGGTTGGTGGGAAGAGGGGAACCTGATCTCTTATTGGGTGAGGGAAAAAAGACTGAAACCCTGAGGGCCAGCAGAATGAATGGAAATCTGGAAATCAGCAACCTAGGGAGGTAGAAGGTTGGAGCGACCCTCCAAAATGTACCAGAGACCTGGGAGGTGAGAGACTCTCAGAACTCAAAGGGAGGGACCTTAGATGAAATGTCTGACAGTAGGGAACTGGAACTTATAGAGTCCACTCCAGCAGGAAGACAGAATGTCAAGTGAGGGAAGGGATTACCATCACATAGTCAGTGTTCTGATCCAGATTTGTTTCAGTCTGAAAGAATTTCAGGGATAGAAATGGAGAGGAGCCTGAGGAAAAGAAGGTCCAGTGACAGGCCCAATATGAGATCCAGCTCAAGGAGAGACCCCAAGGCCTGACACTATTACTGAGGCCATGGAGCACTCACAAAAAGGAACCTATCATAACTGCCCTCCAAAAAACCCAACAAGCAGCTGAAAGAGTCAGATGCAGATTTTGCACCCAAACAATGGTCAGAAGCTGCTGACACCTGTGGTTTAATTAGGGAAAAGCTGGAAGAAGCTGAGGAGGAGGGCAACCCTGTAGGACCAGCAGTCTCAATCAACCTGCACCCCTGAGGTCTCTCAAACACTGGACCACCAAGCAGGCAGCATATACTAGTTAATATGAGGCCCTCAACACATATACAGAAGAGTATTCTCTCTCTGGTTCAGATTCAATCAGAGAAGATGCACCTAACCCTCAAGAGACTGGATGCCTCAGGGAATTTAGATGTCTGGTTGGGTTGGGGTGGAGGTGGGGACATCCTCGTTGAGACAGGGGATTGGGGAGGATATATGGGATGTGAAATAGTTGGAGGGCAGACTGGGGGGGAATAAAATATGGAGTGTAAAAACTTTAATAATAATAATGATGATGATAATAATAATAAAAAGGGTATATAATTACATTGGAAAGAAAAAAACTTTAGAATTGAGCAAATGTTTTCTACTATAGGGTGTTTTGCTTGAAGAAACTGACCCCAGAATTTCTTTGTACCTTGGCTCCCCTTTGGGCTTTCAAACTCATTTTAGTCATCTCTCGTGAAATGGAGAGGGTCAAATTGTTAAATAACAGTGACTCTTAGGAAAAAAAAAAAACCTCCATGAATATTGTATTGAAGCAAGAGAAAAACTGAGCTACTGAATGAAACAAAAAGCTCCAATCAAGTATTATGGAAAGAAAAGGACAAGGATCACTTTATTAATTGGAATCCTGGAATAACAGCTGTGGTAGCACTTGATTTGTTATTCTCTTTCAAGACTTCAGTCAGTCCTTAGAAAAAGGAGACAATTACTCTCTTCACAGGCCTAAATTCTTATAGATTGTGCTGCCCTGGCTCTTTAGATCTCATGCAATTTATTCATCCAAGCATGTCTTTATGCATACACTATTATTTCTGTTTCCTTCATTATTAGCCTCATGGTTTTATAAACAGTTATTCATCTTGAAGGAAAAGAGACAAAAATGAGGAGAGAAGGATGTTATATTAGGAAAGAGTGAAGAAGGAAAGAAGCACAGAAGTAAATCTAATGTACATTCTCATAAAGTAAAGGATCTTACCATTGCTATATAGACCAAATAATTAACAGCTGTGATTTTTGCAAGGTCAGGAAAGTATACCTAATATATCTGAACTCTCTAGACAGAAAAAATTTCTTTAAGAAGCACATAATTCCATCGAGATGCAAATATTTCTTCATTCTATTGTAAGTGAAGTTTGTTTTTTGCTTTGTTTCTAGCTGCAGAAATATTATCCATCTTTTCTTGTCCATTTGAAATTAATTACTGAGACTTTAAATAGATTTATTCTTCATGAAAGACACTGTGTAATACAAAAGAATACAATATTTTTCCATATATCCTTCCTGTTCAACAGTGTAGCAGTCATATGGCATATTGAAGCACTAAGTACAGTGCTAACTACAAAAACTTAATATTTTGCTTTGTCTAAAAGTGTATTTGATAGTATTAAAGTATTAACAAGAGAGATAAAATATCCCATTAATTTTTCTTTGTTGTGCTTGAATGAGAAATATACAACAGTTAATGTTCTTCATAGTGGGCTGTCAAAATGTTCTGGTAGGTAAAGATACTTGCAACCAAACCTGATGTCTTGAGTTCAGCCCTCAGAAACAACATGGTAGAGAGGAAAAAACTAGCCAGACTGCTATGAATTGTTATCTGGCCTTGTCATATGCTGGGCAAAGCATATACCACCCGTAAGACACATACACAAATAAACTAATAATTGTAAAAAGAAATATGAACTCTTCAAAACATTGTGAGGCAAACTTTGTCTAACCCAAAGAATTCACTATAGAAGTGTCTAATTGTGAGGAAGATCTGGGATAAAAAAAAATGCCTGCTGCATTTTCCATAAGAAAAATTAACTATTCTCAAGGGGTGTTGGTACATAGCCCCTTCATTTGGCAAAACAGGAAATAATGATAATTAAAATGCTCCTCACAATGTAGATCCATAGCCTCATATCTATTCCACCTGGCGTATTACCTTTGACCAAGGGTTTCCCATGTTTGACACCATGATTTCAGGTACCTACACCCTTTTGTTGTTGGTTACTTACTAATCGCTTTTTACTGGCTGACAGAAAAGAGACCATTAATTAGAAGCTATAATTTAGCTTGTAAATTCAACCTAAAATGTTTGTGTATTATTTTTAAATGCTTAATTTGTCAATCAATACTGTATTAATGAATATTTGTAATATCCACACCAGTTTTGAGGAATAGGTAAGCATATTTATTAACTATTATAAATGATCCAAACTGAAATTTCACAGTCAAACTTAAATTTGCTGTAGTTTAAGTAATATGCTATAGTACACATGAGTGCCTACCAAAAATTATAGTGTAGTGTTTAATCTCTTTGTCTATATTCTGTTGATTCAGCTACAGAATGACTGGAGCATATGGAAAGTTAGGAAAGACTGAGACAGTTATTACAGAGGTTTGCTTATATTAAGCTAATCATCTTTAATGAGGAAGATAATGATACAAGGATGTATGCGAGCAATAAAGAGACAGGTAAAATGGGAAGTTTAAAATCTAATCAAACTTCAATATTGCAAAGATTTTAGTGTGTACCTCCCCTTATAAATGCAATATTCAGGAATTCATCCTCTGCAATACACAAAAGACAGGAAAAAAATCAGAGTAAACTGAGAATCCAACAAACTTTTAAAAGTAAAATATCCATTTCAAATACCTTAAAATGAGACCCAGAATATTATAGTACAATGCGCAGCTTGATAAAGGAGAATCATAATGGGGTTTCTTGTAAATCTCCTTGGAAAAGTATGCATGAATTAAAGCATCAGAGAAACTTGTTAGAGTCTGTGTGGAGGCCACATATCAGTAAGTTATGGAAAATGAAGTGTTTTGTTCTTTTAACAAAACAGATATTGATTAAATTTAATAGAAAACTGGAAGGTTGTGGTCATCTGCAGTCCCATCTATTTGTGAGAATGTCCAATGAGCTCAATTAAATACAGAATACATGTTTTATATTAGTGTTCACTGGGAGAGTAAAGGGCTGGAATTTGGGCAAGGCTACAAAATAAACACCTGAGACTCCACTTCAGGAAAACTTTAATCTTCTTGAGATTTTCAGGGAGATAAAGATATTAGTAAGTGGCCAGATGCTGATACTGAAAGCCAGATTGTCTTTCCTATCCAAGTAATCTGTCTTTATTTGAATAGCTTGCAAATACTTGCCTGACAACTATCAAGGCACTTCTGGAAGTGATTATGAGTATCATGTTTGATTCATCAAGAAACTAATGGATGATAATATGATCACCAAATAAAGATTATAATCAGAAAGCCACAAATAAGAAAAGTGAGGTTTTTTTTCTTTTCTTGTAAACATTTTCCCTTCTGATTTTTTTCTTCTCAAGGTTTTGTTTTGTTGTGGTAATGCAGAACTCAACATGCCTTGTAAAAAGAGCTGAGACTGGAACTGGGGATTAGTTCTCAGAACGAAAAAATGTAGACAATCCTGCAGGTGACAAAGTCAGTAATAAGACCTCTGTGTTTTATTATTCCCCCTTCTTTAAAATCCTTAAACTCTCTGTGTATTATGCACATAATAATAAGTCTGTTTTAGAGGAGACAGAAAACTCCCACTGTGGGAAACATAATTTTGGAACAGTACTTTGTTGAACAGAAACTTGGATGTTTAGAGTATTTTGAAAAATAAAACACTTTGTTTAATAAATTTAGTTTAAAATGATTATATCCTGTATTATTTCATTTTCCATTAATGAAATATTTGGAAAATTGTAGTGTAGCATTCTTGTTTAAAGTGGCCAATCTTTAAAGATTTGTAAGATACTAGCTATTATGGAGAGAAGTGGACTCTTGCTTAATAGAAATAATGAAGTGCTCAGACTCTAAATAAAATTCTCTAACTACATGAGAAAGGCCTTACTCTGTTTAAAAAAAATGGCTGACATAGTTATTCTCTACTTTATAATTAATGTCAACTTATAAGAAAGTACATGCTATGTTAGTCTTTTCTGGGTCTGAGTTATCTCCCTCAGTGTGATTTTTTTCTAGTTCCATCCATTTGCCTGCAAATTTCCTAATGCTATTGTTTTTAATAACTGAATAATACTCAATTTCTACAAATGTACCACATTCTCTTTATCCCTTGCCTAGGAACAGCCTCAGCTTGGAGAGGTATTCTGAGAGAAGGGGTGTCTGGGAGCAGTGAAAACAAATGACTCAAAGTCAAATCATGGGTCCAAGCTGGCGGCCTATGTTTTGCTCAAGACAGTTTTCCAGATTGCTTCCCCTTTGTGTTTTGCTTTCTCTGGAGATCTCCAGACAGCTTTCTCTCTAGACAGTTTTATTTTGTTATTCTCTGCTCTAAACAGCCTCTTGCTATTTTTTAAAAAAAATCTCTGGATAGCTCATTTCTTGCAGTTCATAAGCCCAGTGTTTTATTTTACATATCAACCCAGTCATTTAGTCCATTTTGATTATCCTATGAACATCATCCTGTGACCCTAGCCCATTAATTCTTAGGAGACAGCAAGCACACATTTTCTTTTAACATTACAAAAGAATACAGAGATCTGCCTGCCTCTGTTAAGCATAGACAATAAGTTCGCTTGGTTGGACCCTATCCTAAAATTACCATTTCTACCACACCTGGGCCTGGATTTCCTGTGTGCCAGGGAAATGACTACTGCTGTAATATGTGGTCCTACATCCATGTTTACCATTTTGCTAAATATGGACATACCCTTGACTCTTAGACTCATGCTGTTTTTGATTATCATAGAGTCATTAATATTAACAGGGAGGACATTCCTCAGAGGAATGTGAAAATATTTACATTATTATACAAATAAGCCTGTTGTTCACATGTAGGCCCAAGCCTGCTCACCCTGTCCCAGGTGCAGGAACTGTGTCATTTTATTCCTACCAAGGCCATGCTGGACATCTAGGTTAATGTACTGTGACCTAGCAATGTAATTCAAAGAAATAATTTTCCTTTTTCAAGTTCATTTTGGTCAATATTTTTATCGCAGCAACAGAAAATAACTTCTCTCTCCTTCTCTCTCTCTCTCTCTCTCTCTCTCTCTCTCACACACACACACACACACACACACACAGGAACACATATCTATTGGTGCATTAATAACAACACAGTCTTAATTGTTATGGCATTTCTAACATGCATATCATCATGGAAAACATAAAAACTAACTTGTCTGCATTATAAATCAAAACAAATGTTGGGGGCCAGGAGTCACTTCACAAACTACACAGATACTAATCTCAGTCAGGCAAAGACAGTTTATTGAGCATTTGTCCCAGGACTGATCTATTGAGAATCAATACAGATTTGGGACCTGAACTGTGACATTGAGCTAAAATCCTACAGGCCTATCAAACCTAAAATTCACAAACATCTGTGCCAAGTTATTCCACCAATTATGATTTGGAGATAGGGAATTTTCTTTGGAACGTATCTTTGTTGCATACTTATCCTGCTCCTAGTGGCTGGGGTATTCAACTATGGCAGAGGAATTGCCTTATCTAACATTCATGTCTTAACTTGCCAACCAGGATGTCAATGGCATGTCTCTTTGTTCCAAGTAGGATGCCAATTTCCAGGGAGTTCTTGGGATCTTAAACTTTATTTGAACCTTACTCAAAATGGAAGTCTTATTCTAAATAGGTGCCCATGTCTCTTTTATGTTGAGGTCTATTCCAGGGACAGCTTATATCATAAAAGCTTATACACAAGTGTAGGAAGTACTACTATATGGTCAGTTCAGGTCCAAGATTATTGTGGCTAACTATACAACACAGTTTTAAAAGACTTCTGTTGTGACTGATTTCCAGGAACACCAGAGCAAAGAACATCCTAGTAACAGCATATGAGAAAGTTTTCCCATGGCATTAGTAAGAGCACAAAATGGCAGACTAGACAAGAAACAGTTACTTAGGCCTTAACATTTTACCTAAGCCTTAACAAAAAAGACAAGGAACATTCAGGTAAAAACCCCAATCTCCAATATCCTTCCTACCTGGTCCAACTGGGGTACACCCAGAAGTTGTGAGATACACCCTGACCCCTGTAAATCATTTAAGGTCCCACAGCTTTTCTTGCATTCCCAGAGATCTGCTATTACCAGAGACAACCAGGTGAGGCAAGATACTTCCACCAATCCTGTGCTTCCTGATCCCCCTGTAGAACACCTAGCTGTGGTGAGCTACATCTTGATGCTTTAGCTCCATTTTCCAGTATATGGTTTTGCTTACATTCAGAGAAACCCACCAGTACCAGAGAAAAATGTTAGAGCCTCATAAAAGGCCCCTTGCTTGCCAATTTTCTTTAAGATACACCCACAGAAACAAATTGCACCCTGTCCCCTGTACTCTATTTTGCAGGCCACAACTCTGACTTCATTCCTAGCACCAAGGATAATCTACATGTCAAAAGACTAGAATAAGAACACAATCAACACAAGGCAGGGCAATACGGCATCACCAGAGCCCATCTATCCTACTACAGCAAGCCCTGGATATCCTAACCCAGCTGTAGCAGAAGAAAATGACTTTAAATCCAATCTTATAAAGACAGCAGAGGGCTTTAATTATGAAATGAATAATCTCCTTAAAGAAATAAGGGAAAATATAACCAAATAGGTAAAGGAAATAAACTGTTCAAGACCTGAAAATGGAAATTGAAGCAATAAAGAAAGCACAAGCAGAGGAAATCCTGGAGATGGAAAAGTTAGGCAAGGAATAGGAACTACAGATTCAAGTGAGGAAGAGGTCTATTCATTCCATTTTGTCTCCACTCGGAAACTTAGGCCATAAGCCATTGGCACCAACATCAGAACCCCAAGCCCAGGAACAAGACAATAATATACCTCACTGAGAAACAGACTGAAGATAGCCACATGATACAAGAAACACACCTTATCAAAAGGATAGATATTACCTCAAAGTAAAGAGCTGGAAAATGATTTCTCAAGCAAAGGGACACAAGAAGCAAGCTGAGGTAGCCATTCTAATATGCAATAAAAAAATAATCAAAAGAGGAGGGGGAAGGATACTTCGTACTTGTCAAAGGAAAAAATTCACAAAGGTAACTTCTCAATTCTGAATATCTATGCCCCAAATGCAAGGATAACCACATTTGTAAAAGAAAGATTAATAAAGCTTAAATCACACATCAAATCACACACATTGATAGTCGGAGATTTCAACACCCCACTCTCCTCAATGAACATGTCATAAAAGAAAGAAGAACTAAACAGAGAAATAATGAAAGTGAGACTCATTATAAATTAAATGAACCTAAGAGATATTTGCACAACATTCCACTCAAACACAAAACAATGTAACTTCTTCTTAGCACCTCAAGGAACCTTCTCCAAAATTGGCCATTTACTTGGTCACAAAGAAAGTTTCAACAGACAAAAAACAGTTGAAATAATCTCTGTGTGATATCATACCAACTTGGGTAAAAGCTGGACTTCAACAGCAAGAGAAACAACAGCAACCCTGCAAATTATGGAAACAGAACAATTCTTCAAACAGTGACCATGGTTAAGGATGAAATAAAGAAATTAAAGACATTCTAGAATTCATTGAAAATGAATGAACAACCTACCCAAAATAGAAAGGGGTGAAATTAGGAAAGATTCTAGCACTAAGTGATTCATAAAGAAATCAGAGAGATTTCACACTAACAACTTAACAGCCCACCAGAACACTCTGTAACAAAAAGCAGCAAACACAACCAAGAAGGTAGTACATCATCAAACAAATTAGAAACAGAGAGAATAATTTAAAAAATCCACAAAACCAAAATTTGGTTCTTTGAGAAAATCAACAAGATAGACAAACCCTTAGCCAAATTAACTAAAAGGCAGAGAGGGTTAGGGTTAGGGTTAGGGTTAGGGTTAGGGTTAGGGTTAGGGT
>NW_021604563.1:2182560-2257709 GCF_004785775.1 Grammomys surdaster
GGGTTAGGGTTAGGGTTAGGGTTAGGGTTAGGGTTAGGGTTAGGGTTGGGTTAGGGTTAGGATTAGGGTTAGGGGTTAGTGTTAGGGTTATACAAGTTAACCAAATCAGTAATTAAAATGGGTACATAACAACAAACACTTAAGAAATCCAAAGAACCATTAGGTATTACATCAATGCCTGTAACCTACAAAATTGTAAAATCTAAATGAAATGAAGGGAATGGAACTCCATCTCAAGCACAAAACTTTAGATGTGCAATTATTCCTGTCTATAAGATGAGCAGGAAGAAAGCTGGAGCAAAATGGAAATAATAGCCTACCAATTGCTAGCCCAACTTGAGTCCTATGTCATGAGAGAGAGCCTACCACTGACTTTGTTTATAATATTTTGTTATAATTGAAGACAGAAAGCTATCATAATTGACTTCTGAGAGGCTTTACTTAGGAGCTGGAAACATGCAAAACAACAGGCAAATCTCAGACAGTCTTATGGAAGTGTGCAGTATAGTATTTAGAGAGCAAGAGGGGTCAAGGCAGCACAAGCAGACCTACAATATGCCATCAATAACCTTTAAGTAGGTTACTAGAATAAAGCACGATCATATGAGTAGCCTATAACTCCATATGACTCATATCTTTATACAATGTGACAATAAAGACATAAGTAGTGCACAATGGAAAGAATGTGGAGATAGTCTTCTACGGCTAGAAAAACATGACCATTTATATGATACGAGGAAAAGTAGAAGAAACCATCAAGATTTCAGATACCATTATACCAGGGTTCAATGATCCTTAACTGTCAGGAAATCTTTTTTCTTTTGTTTCTTTGTTTTTAATATATAGGCTGTGGTCATTTAGCATGGCATCCATAACAAACCAGCATTGCCATGAAACAAGGACAGAAATAGAAGACTTAACTCATATTGGAGAAAACTAAGGAGAAATGAAAACAAATGTATGGGATCCTTAAGAATATGTAATTCTTTTTTCTAATTGACAATATTTTAATGAGTTCTCTAGATTAAAAATTGTTTCAAAATAACTATACTAATTTTGATAAGAATACTGTTATTATGTCAGATGTTAAACTGAGAGAAGTTTGTTAGAGGGCATATAGGGATTTTTATAGTAGTTTTGAAATTTTGTAAATCTGAAAGTATTATACAATGAAAAGTTAAAATTAAATATAATTGATGCTTGAAAGATATATGTTGGAAGAACTTCTTTTATGAATTTGGATTCTTGGCTTCTAGTACGCTCTTTAAAAACAAATAATCTGTCTTGCTTGTTCCTATTTAAATTCTCTTGATTTTTTAGAGCTAAATGAGTATTTTATAATATCTTTTGCAGAGCAGAACTCTTCTTATATAACACTCAATTATAATTTCAGTAATATTTAATTTGCTTTCCAATTGATGAAAAGCAAAGATAGTAATATGAGTAAAATTCATCATAAAGTTAAGTAATAATTAGTTATTGAGTATTAAATGTAGTTGGGATGATCTCACTTGGGATATTTATTGGATATTTATCAAGTGAAGAACCTTGTACATAAGGAGAAAAACAAATATCATGTTTGCCTTCTAGCAATTTATGAACTTGACCTAGCTAGATTCATCTGAACGAAAGAAAGCTCAATCGAGAAAATGCCTCCATAAGACCCAGCTGTAGGAAACTTTCTTAATTGATGAGGGACAGCCCAGTCATTGTGTGTGGGCTGATGATCCTAGGTTCTATAAGAAAGCTGACTGAGCAAGCCATACATAACAAGCCAGGAAGCAATACTCTTCTCTGGGCTTCTGGATCAGCTTCTGCCTCCAGGTTTCCTGCTTTGAGATACTGCCCTGACTTTCTTCAGTGAAAGACTATGATATGGAAACGTAAAACTTTCCTTTTCAGTGCTTTTGGTAGAGTTATTTCACCATAGCAATACAAACTCTAACTAAGACAGGTACACTCACAGTACCTTCTAACAATATGAAATGCAGCTCCTAGAGGAAGACAGGTACACTCACAGTACCTTCTAACAATATGAAATGCAGCTGCTAGAGGACATTCTGGGTGAGCATCAGTTTGATTTTCTGTATTCTTTGATTCAAGTATATGAGATCTTGAGCAATCAAGCTCTGAAGGGAACTATTAGCATTGGAAATAGCCAGTAATGTTTAGGGTTACATGGAACCTCACCTTCCAAGGCTTCTAAAGGAGATAATGTATGTCTGGGACTTGGATTTTTAATTGTTAGCCTGTGGTGTCTAGTACGATCATTTCTACTCCACCCATGCTGCAGGATAACTCCATTAAAACACTTTTACATATGCATATGTACATATTTCAGAGGATTTGTTCTCCAGTGTGTATAAACTATTTCATAAGGCTTTTAGTATCACATATTCTCTCCTCATTCCCTCCTCTGCCCTGCCCTCACAATCCCATCCCAATTCAAATTTTGTGTGCCATTATTCGCTGTTAATACTTCAAAATATTTTAAAATTTTATGTCAAAAGTAGAGAAAAGTAAGGAGTCAGTGTGTTTAGTTATGTCTTTGCCAGGACCCCACCACTGTCCAATTGACAGTTCTAATTCAACTGTCATACAGATGGCCCTAATAAACAAAACTCAATGCAATGCATCTTGGAATGAGAAACAGGAGGAAGGATGTTGGTAGAGCTTGAAAACAGAAAATAGAGGATGGATGAAGAAAGGAAGCAGAATCCATTATAGAGATATGGTCTATATATAGAGATATATAAATTATATTGTCTAATAATTAACTTCATAAAATAAAGTAAAAGAAAAAATTTTAAAGTTCTAATGACTATATTAACAGTTTTATATTTATTTGGATTCAAAATCCTGTTTTTTAATGATGAGTTTTAAAACTATTTTGGTTATTTTATGAACTGACATATAAAAATTATATATATATATATATATATATATATGTGTGTGTGTATGTGTGTGTGTATGCGATATATATATATATTCATATATTCATATAAATATACATATATATGTGTGTGTGTGTGTGTGTGTGTGTATTGTTTGCCTTCTGGCAATTTAAGAACTTGACCTAGCTAGAGGTATCTGAAAGAATGAAAGCTCAATGGACAATATGCCTTCATAAGACCCAGCTGTAGGAAACTTTCTTTCTGAAGATTACCTCTGTCTCCATGGATGCCATATACTCTAAGACATCACATGTGAATGTGAACATAGTACATACAAACATGAAAATACTCTTTTGTTTTATCTTTATTATTCTTTCCAATATTCAATTGTGTTCATGTACACTTTATTTTACAATCAAAATTTTAATATATTAAATTGAGTTTTAAAGATCTATTGTTATATTCATATATTAGTGCATTTATGTACCTCTACCTATAGATTACTGCATCTTGACCCAAAACTGGTCAAGTTGTAGAGCATAAGAGACTGTTGAGTACTAAGCTCTAAACTGGATATATTTATCACACTCAACATGCACACACATGTGCATGTGTGCACGTGTACACACACACAAACACACACACACACACACACACACACACACTACTCAGGGATTATTACTCAGTGATTATTATTCAGCTCTCTGAACATGGACATTATATTTATATACGTTACTTTGATTTTAGGAATACATTAAACAACATTTGTTATTATCACTTGTGGGAATATTGCAGGACTGTTTTGTGATAATATTAGTAAATGCTGTATTAAAAATCATGGATTCTTGTTAACCTAAAGGCCCTACATCTTGATTTCTTAATGCTTTATGTGTAACCACATTAAATTAAATGTTAAAAATGATAGGCTTTGGGACTTAAAAAATGGGTTAGTGATTAAGAGCTCTTATTTCTCTTAAAGAGAGCCCAGTTTTGCTTCCCAATGTCCAAATGCTCTCACATAACTATTCATAATTCCAATTCTAAGGCACTTAATACCATTTTCTAACCTCTGTGTGCACCAGGCGTGCACATGGTGCACATACATACATTGAGGCAAGACACTCATACACATAATATAAATAAATCTTTAAAAAATTAAAGAATTATTTTATAGTCTAGTATTTGACCTATTTTATGGAATATTAGATATACTAATAGAAGAACTGGTGTTCTGTAGTTGTTAGAAGAAATGTTCTGTGACTGTCTCAGCCCATTTTGTCTATATTGTAGACAAAATTTCCTAGTTTATTTTTATTCCATACCTCGAGGACACACTGACACACACTAAAGATTTCCATGATGTGTTAGGCAGCTTTCTACACTGTAGCAAAATAGCTTATACGATCTGTGATAATCAACTTATCAAGAAAGAAATACATTTTGACTCAGTGTTTCAATGGTTTTAACATATATTTGCTTGGTTGTTTTGATTTTGGACCTGTAGCAAGGTGGCATTCCATAGAACAAAAAACCACTTACACTGTAGGTAGAATTTGATGAAAGAGAAAGCGAATGTTGTCCTATAATGTCCTATAAGTACATATCTCCAGAGATATAAATTATTATTTGTCATGTCTTAAAAGTTTCTACAACCTCCAGATGCTAGTATAAGTGAGAAAAATACATCTTAAAAATATGAAATAAATTCTATTAACATTTAATTATTTTATTGTTGAACATTTTTATTACTATGTATGGAATATCATCCTGTCATTTTATTAATTATTTTCCTGATTATGGGCATATATTTTGATCACTTCATCCTGTCTTGTTCATCCTTATAGTTTTGTGGTTCCTACATTGATAATTTTTTATTCTTTTCTCTAGTCTTTATGCTTCACTGTTCTCGTAATGAGTTGATGGTCACATGTATTTTCTGATTGGTGGCTATCAGGCATTGGTTTAACGTTGTTAAAGATCATGGTACCTGAGCTCTTCTAGCTATCAAGGTGACAGGAAGTTTCCTAGATGGGTGAGTAATGGTAGCTTGCCACTTCCTGGGAACACAAAAGGGAAGATAATGACAACTTGCTACTTCAAGGAGTCTAAGTGCACTTAATGTCCCATGGTGTAATGATATCTAGTTGTTTTCTAGGCTGAGACGTGATAGGCACAGCATCATTCTTTCTTCAAGAACTGGACACACTGATCCACTCATGGTAAAATGACTTCTGCATGATTTGGGGAACCATGAAAGAGTTAATGTGGCCATCTATGTTCTGAATGATGTTTGGTGGGCTAAAATGTTAGAGACAGCCACATGGGCACTTTTTTAAAATGATTACAAATGAAACATTAGTGAATATCACTGGATCATTGACCTAAATAAAGGAGGATAAAATATAAGTGGAGCTACCTGTGGCATAACCATCTCTTGGATTATACAAATATTTTCCAAAAATAGATTCAGATTATATATATATATATAAACTTTTAAAGGTCATTCTGTGACATTTTACTTATCTCTATGGCATTTGTCTAATATGTTCTTTTGCTTTTGTCAATGTTCTTCTGATAGTTACTTTTCCTTCATTCACACGCTTTTCTTGAGAAAAACATATCAAGCTTTTCTAGCTAGCAATTCTCCTCACATCAAACTGTTCTCAATTCTAACTGCTTGAATTTTTTCATGTTCATACATATATGTATAACTATGACAGCATGGAATTGTAAGTTGCCTATATTTACAAAATGAAATAGTGCATATACCAAAATAATAGATATCTGTGAAGCCTATAAGGAAATGAATATGTTATCACTCATGATAATTATTTGTTTACCTGAAGTTTAGATCAGATTAATTATTTAAGGCATGTCAAACAGTGTTGAGACCTAACATAAGCCTACTCATATATATATATATATGTTCTATGGCATATACAAATGTGGCAATTATATCACATTGACTTTCTTTGTAAATCTACTATAATCTATAAAAAAACCTGCATTGATATTGGTTGCAAGTCTTTCCATTTATACATAATATGACAAATAAGTAGGAAAAAGATGTGGAAATTTTGTGAAATACAATATAGATTGATGAAACACAAGCTATTAAATTTGTTGTTTCCAAATTATGCTTATGAATGAATAGTATATCATGAAAAATGTAGTAAAATCAGTCTAATGGTTTCTGTACACAAATAACAAAAGTAAATTAGTTAGTGTAGGATCAAAGCTATTTGAAACTAAATTGTAAGGGCCTGGATATGGGGTTCTGTGGTTAAAATATATAACAGCAATATGCAACAGTAATTGTTAAAGAAGAGATCTTGAATTTAAGAAAGATTAGTAATAGAACAAAAGATGAGTTAGATCAGTGATAGGATGGTGTAGAAATTATATAAATAAAACAGTCATGTATGAAATATGCAAAGAAATAAATGTAAAAATATGAGATAAAGAATCTCAAAGAAAATGTGTAGACTGTGCTCATAGAACACCTGAGTTAAATTCCTAGAACCCATATTTGGCAGTCCATAACTGACTGTATCTCCAGCTTCAGGGTAATGAAACAACACTGGCCTCTGTTTGTATCCACAAATATGTATACACACCCATATACATACACATAATTTTAAAAATTAGAAAAAATAAATATTTCTTTTAAAAATATTATGAAAATTAAAATCTAATGTATGCTTATGTGTTTCATATTGTCAACAATGAAACATATCTATCATCTATCTATCTATCTATCTATCTATCTATCTATCTATCTATAATCTATCTATCTATCTATCTAGCCATCTAGCCATCTATCTGTGTATGTTTATATTATATGAATGATACATTAGATTGAATATATATATATATATATGGATATATACACATATATATGGATATATGGATATATATGTATATACATATATGTATATACATATGTATATGAATTATGCATTGGATTTGCATTTTCATTTGTATAATATATTGTTATTTTTATTTAGGTTTACATGTAAGTGCCTGTGTGTGTTAATATCCACCTGAATACAAGTGTCCATGAAAGACTGCTAGAATGGATTGGTGTATTCCCCTGTAGTTGGGCAAGTGCTTATAAATTACTTTATGTAGATGTTTGAAATTAAACTCAGTGTTCTACAAGAGCAGTAATGACCCAATCCAGGCCAAAAAGATTGAGATAGAAAGGAAATTGGAACTAAATCAAATGCTTTTTAGATTGATGATACGTAGGAGATGGGGGTGGGAGACTAAAATAAGTTTGTATGTAAGTGTGTGTTCATCAAGTATAAGGTTTTGAATGGTTGTCATGAAAGAAAGAAAATATATGAGATAGATGAGAGCATTATGAGAGGATAGAATAAAAACTAGAGTATAGTAATTAGCATTTCTTAGTTCTGTCAGATAAAAGGGTAATATATTTATATCTTGTTCTATAAATTTTAACCTTTGCTTCTAGGAATATAGGTGTGTGTGTGTGTGTGTGTGTGTGTGTGAGAGAGAGAGAGAGAGAGAGAGAGAGAGAGAGAGAGAGAGAGAGAGAGGGAGGGAGAGAAACATTTCTGATTTCATGCCACAATAAAGCAGAAGATTGTTGTGGTATTTTGAATATGCTTGGCCCATAAGGAATGGCATTATTAGGAGGTTTGGACTCATTGGAGGAGCTGTAGCCTAGTTAGAGAAAGTTTATCATGGTTTAGGTGGGCTTTCAAGGCTCCTGTGCTCAAGCTTTGTCTATTGCAGAATGAGAACCTCCTCCTGGCTGCCTGTAGATGACAGTTCCCCTCTGTTTTATCCAGATCAATATGTAGAACTCTCAGTTCCTTCTCCAGCACTATGTATGTCTGGATGCTGCCATGCTTCCCACCACAATGATAATGTACAGAAACTCTGACACTGTAAGCCAGCCCCCATTAAATGTTGTTTTTCATAGGAGTTGCTTTAGTCATGGTGTCTCTTCCCAGTAATAAAACCCTAACTAAGACAATGTCTTCTTTCCAGGAAAGAAGACAGTGGAGTTGTTTTTCATCTGTATGACAATTGGAGTATAAAAGTAAGTGATACAGTATAATTTAATTCCTTGATTTACTCTAATAAATCTATTACTTTACTTGGATCAAAAAATATAAATCATTGAGAAACAAAATCTAAAAATGCTGAGATAGTACAGCCCTACATTAGAGTGTTGAATAATAAATGAAGAAAATGATGATTAACAGAAACAACCACTGCATGACCATCAGCCTGAAAGCAAAAATCATCAATGTGTTCAAATGTGGTCAGCATGTGTTGTTTGAGAGATGAATTAATAAAAGCAATCAAGAATGAGGGATAGCATTTATCATAATTATGGATTTGAGTCCCTCTTTTGGCAGAAATATAAAGGATATGACGTTTGTCATTTTGGTTGTGAGCCTTAACCTTTAAGGACTGAGTCATTAATTCAGTCCATGAGTGCCCATCTTTATTTTAACATGGTTTTTAACTGTTTTCACAGATTTTGTTCATAGTTATATATAATAGTATCTTATATGTAAATTCTCCCATGTCAATTGAAATCATGATCTATTTACTAGACTCCCAAAGTCTTTGTACACTATCTGGTTTACATATGAGATTTGAAACTATATTTTCATAACATATCTATTATTGAACCTATATTGTATCTATTGTAGTATAATTCCAGTTTAATAGGAGCTAGTCACTAACATTCTTCACTGAAAGATAAAATTATTAAATACGAAGGGGAATCATCCAAAACTATATTCTGAATGAATGGCAACATAGTAAACCACATGTTAAATTTCTTCTTTGGTCTTTATACTAGCAACTTTCTGATCATAGATGACAAAGAAGTGTCATTTCATCAGTATTAGTTTTGCTCTAATCTACTTCTTTTTCTGAGATTATACCTGCTGCTGGAACACATTCATGTAGATCATATTTGTGATGTCTATTCTTAGTTGTTAACTAACCAAAACCCAACAAAAGAAAGAGCACACTTGTGAGAGACTTTTGCTTAATTTTATGTAGGAAGAGCCACTTGTTTCCCAGATCTTTGAGGTAAGAAAAAAACAACTTTAATTCAGTTATTTTGCAGTGGGAATACCAACCTCTAATTGGGGCCACTCCGTTTGCTGGAAGCTTATATAAGGACATAAAAACAGGAAGATTCCTTCTTTGTCTGCTTGCTCTCACGTCCATAGCTAGTCTATTCCTTCACTGCCATCAGAACCTACATTTTCAGGTATACTGGATTTCAGCATATACTGAAGAACAGCTGAGATATCCAACCTCACAGACTGAATAATTACTGGATTCTTAGACATTCTGTTCATAGATAGGTACTGTCAGTTTATCTAGATAATAGCCAATATGTATGTCATTCTTCTAATAAGTCCACTTTATTTATATATAAATGTGTAAGTTACATTTATATTATACATGAATATATATATATACATATATATGTGTATATATATGTATATATATATATATATTCAATAAGCTTTTTACTCTTGAAATTCTAATATAATATGAAAACTCATAAAACAGGAAGAGTTGAGGCCCACTATTTTCCTGTACTTACAATCTCATTAGCCATTCTTTTCTCTTGCAAGCACACATTGTGATAGAAAATTGTGGAAATATATACTTTTCTATGGCTATCTAGAATTGATTTCAACTTCACCCACTTCATCTCAAAACTTTTCTGCTTCCAACCTGAATCTCTAAGTGACTTGGAATGTTCTTGAATATTCACTGAGTACTTCGACAAGTTGCTGGTTTTCCAAAGCCTCTGTGATTTATTTAATAATTTATTAATATCTATAAAATTATTTTAATTAACCACTGGGAAATGGTGCATGATTTGAGACTTCAGAGGTTTTCTTTTCAGTATTTTTTGTTGGGTTTAAGCTTAACTCATTTGGCATTAAATGCTTACCTTTTCTCCAAAGAGTCATTAAAAAGCTCGAGGTTTATATGATCAAAGCAGTAATTTCCCCTCCCATCACTTTCAACTCTATAGTACTTATGTTTAGTTTAGTAATAGGATACTTCCAACTGTTTTTCATTGATTCCAGACACCTATGTTTACTTTCCTCCTTCCCTTTGTTCTTTTATACAATTCATTGTTTGAATAGTCTCTTTTCATTTCCTTTCATATTCTTAATTAAATGGCTTTGATATTACATTGTATCAAGAATAAAAATATATTCCCTATGTCTAAAAGTTTTGTGGAATTTCAATTTTTTTCCCTCAGTAACTGCCCCCTGAAGCCCTAATTAGAAAGTGGCTAAGACAAATTCTCAGTCACCTTATTAGTAGAAAAAAACTGGTGAAATTCCCAGGATCGGTTCATTTTTGTTATTGACATTAAATTTCAGGTGTTTTCATCATGTGCCATGGCTCTACAATGTACAAAACTTTGCATACAAGTCAGCTCAAAAGAACCACAAAAATAAAACAATGTAAGATCTTACCTTATCATCTCAGTGTGGTTGTATTAGTTGCTTTTTCCTTCGCTCTGATGAAAGCTACTTAAGGACGAAAGATTTATTTTTGCTCATAGTTCCAGGATATGGTCATAATTATGGAGAAATTATAGTGGCAGGGACATGAGGCAACTGTTGACATTTTATCCACAGGTGGAAAGCTGAGAATGAAGGCTTGTACTCACATTACATTCTCCTTCTTCTTTAGTCCAGGACCTCAGATCATGGAACATTATTGGAAACTAACTTAAAGCGAGATAACCTCCCACAGACATGCAGAGAGATTTAGCTCTTCAGTGATTTGAGAACCTGTCAGGTGGACAGTCAATATTAACCATCTTAGTAGTTAATATCAAACTGTATTTATCAGCCCTCATAATTTGAAAGTATTCATGATATGGATGAAAGTTATTAAACTAATTCAATTTAATCTTAGCACACTTCAAAGGAATTTCTTTAGCAGGAACTGAACAATCTTATTCTTTGCTAATCTCATTGCCTAACTAGGCCATCAGACTCCTGGCTTCCTCATTGCAGAAGTAGTTTGGAGATGAAATACAAAACTACATAACATGGCCATTTTCTCTAGCCCTTTACACAAACAGAGGGAAATTTGTGCCAGTCACTTGAAAACATGAATACCAGACTCTCAAACAGGAGTATATATATACCTTCTCCCTTTATTTGGAAATCCAAATTTTGATACTTTTAGCAAAATACTGTAGGAGTTTGCAGTTTGAAGCATCTGTAACTTGAAAACTTTCCCTTATTATACATTTGAGATGACCAGCCTGTGATTTGGGCAGCTGAGTAGTCCTGGATTACTGCCAATTCTGCTGCTGTGTGCACACTGTGGCTGATTGGGTCGACACAAATCTCTGTGAATGCAACATTGCAGTTTAGTGTGCAGTCACACTCCAAATATTAGATAGATATTGATGTCTAAAATCCAGAGAAGATCTATTGCTTCAGCACTAAAAGGGCAATAGCCAATGGATGAAAAAGAAGCATGATATTATTTTAACAGCTCTAATGCTTTTTGTAGTAGATTGAGGCCTCCGATAATTTGCCACTTTGCCCTGATGCCATTATCATAATATCATGATGAGAATTCCCAAATCCACTTTCAATAATTTGCCTTATTTGCCTGAATACCTACAGAAAAAGAAATATAATATTTCATTGGGAAAAGTTTATTATTTTCTCCTAGCATTTTACTGTAGGGTGAGATTTTGATGACATTACAGTAACTAATTTGTTATCTTTAGTACACAAGGAGTGAACAGTTTAAACAGGCTAACTTGTTATCTACCAGATAACAAAGTAATGCATTTCCATTTTTCCTGATTACTATCTGTGCAGGTAATTATACTTCTTCCTTATACATAATTAAAGTAAAAGCTGATCTTAGCTCATTTTTCTCAGTAATAAAGTTATCAAGTTAGTTCTTCACTAATTATTTCTTGTCATATAGCAGAGCTTCAGATCCCTGTCATATTCCATTTAGCAAGCACAACCTAGCTTTGAGTTAGAGTTATCACAACCTGGGACTTTTATATGATTAATTTGTAGGGAAAAAATCTTTACATGGATGCTATCCAAGCTGAAAATGAATTCTTTGAAAGAATTCTATTGACTTTTGTTTTCTTCATCTTGTTCTAAAACATCTTGCCCTTTCACAACCTCTGTTGTTGTGTTTTCCTCTTTTTAATTTAATGTTGCTTAATTTGTTCTATTTGAACATAAATTTTTCCTGCCAAACAGTGAGGTTGAATAATTTATCATTACTTTTCATGTGAGCTGCCTAGTTTTGCATGGTTATCCACATGAGGTACTTATTTTTCAAATAAAGGAGTCTTCTGCTGATATTGCATGTTTGAAATATGTGTATATGTGTATGTTTTTCTAGTGAAAAATAATTGATCAAGGAAAATTAATGAATCAATTCCCTTTCAAACAGAACCCCATGTATCCAAGAGGTAGGGGTACCATCATTAGATTATTGTCTTGACAGTAATTATTGCCAGTCCCACTGAATTTTCCTAAGTGGCACAAATTGATAGTGTATCTTAGACACTCTTCAATGGCAAAAATTGAGCACACATTCTTTTAATATTAAGTCCCATAGAGTAATATATAATCCTGCACTTTTTTTTTCTGTATACATGTGTGTGTCTTTTTGAGTCCATGTGCACCACTTAGTTTCAGGAGCAAAATGATAACTGAACAGAGCTTCAGATCTCTGGAACTGGAATTAGATGCTCCTTTGAGCTGCTATGAGAGTACTGGGAACTGAACTGAACTTTGTTCTCCAGAAAGAGCTATGAATGTTCTTCATAACCGGGCCATCTTTACTTCTCCTACTCCAGTATTCTTTTAAAAGTATGTGCAATATTGTTGTCTAAGATGACTTTAAAGAGAATTAATTTGAAATAAAAAAATATGCTCATTATAATGGATACCATTGACATGAATATGTATGTTGAACTTGCTGGTGTGTCTGTGTGTATAATGTGTACATATGTGAATTCTCACATGCCACAACAAGCATTTTGAGATCAGAGGACAACTTTGTAAAGACTGTTCTCCCAGTCCACATTTATGTAGTTCTGGATATCCCAGTTGAAAGAATTTTCACCTTTTTTAACTAGTCAATTTTCCTGCTGAGCCATCTTTCTGGCTATGATCCTTGATATTAATTCAGCCTGGTGCTGCAGATTGCTTCAATTAATGGTCCATAGTGACTAGGAGTACCTCAAAATATATATTAAATACATCTTTTATACTGTGATTTCTCTGAGAGTCATTCATTTAAGAATTCATTTTGAATAATTTGACTGTGAGTGTTGTATTCAACGTAACAATTTCATTAGTTTGTTGAGAATTTTATACAATGTATTTATTTTATTTTTGAGATTATAATATAAATATAGCATTTCTCCCTTCAGTTTCTCAAAATCCTCCCCTATATTCCTCCCTGCTATCCTTCAAATTTATGGCTTCTTTTTTCAGTATTTTTTATTGTATATATTTATGAATATATAAATATATTTCCCAATTATTAAATCATACAAATGCATTTTAATTAACCCTTTCTTCCTATTCCCTTCATATCCACTCTCACCTCCCTAACCATACATACAACTTCAATTTCTCTTTTGTTTTTGTTTTTTAAACCCATTGCATCCAATTTGCATTCCTGATATATTCTTGGATGTGGGGCCTGCCCTAAATTTTGGTCAACCTCCCAGCAGCTCAGGTCACACCATTAAAGACAACTCAATCCTATATCATATTCTCTCTCTCTCTCTCTCTCTCTCTCTCTCTCTCTCTCTCTCTCTCTTTCTCAGCAGCTTTGAAATGTCAATAGCTCCTTAGCCTTTTGAGAGATTATGTATCTACTTCCTCCTCGACTTACTGTGATTTCACCTACATTGAGAATCACAGATCTTAGTAATGTCACTATCACTCAGTAACTGTGCAAATGTCCTGTTATAACAGGAAACACTATTTCCTTGTATCTATCACTTTGGCACATAGTTTTACTTCTCCCTCTTATTGGATGATTGCTAAACCTTGCAGTGTGTGACATATAGATATCATTTCATGGCTGAGAACTCCCTGGACACACGGGGAGGAGAGAGAGAGAGAGAGAGAGAGAGAGAGAGAGAGAGAGAGAGAGAGAACGATATTTTGGGGGAGGGCTGAGAACTCCCTGTTGTTGACTAGTTGAGGGTCTCTGTGTTAATCCTGATCTACTATAAGAAAAATCTATTCTGCTGAGGGGTGAGAAATATATTTATCTATGGATATAGGGATATGTTAGCTACTCCAAAGTACATGTGGTGAGCTGGTTTTTCTGTTCAATATACTCCCTTTCTTTCATGTAATATTGACAGAAATTGTCCTTTCTTTCTCTTACTCTCTTTTAAGCGAGACCACATTTACCAGCAAATCTAATTTCTACAATTTTTCAGTGCCTCTTCCCTACATAATTTTATATGTTTAATGTTTTATTGTGAAATTAATATATAAACATAGTAAAAGTTAAGCTGCCAAAGGACATACAGTATTCTTATGACTCCAGTACCACTTGTTTGAACCAATGGACTAAGTGGTTTTTCCAGTAACATATATTAATTTATTTTTATTGGTTATTTTATTTATTTACATTTCAAATGTTATGTCCCTTTCTTATTTCTCCTCCACAAGCCTCCTACCCCACCCCTAACCCCCGCTCCTATGAAAGTGTTCCCCTACTCATCCACAACTCACTGTCCTTTCCCCTATGCTGAGGCATCGAGCCGTCAGAGGACCAAGGGCCGTTCCTCCCACTGATGCGAGATAAGGCCGTCCTCTGCTACATACACAGCTGCAGCCATGGGTCCCTTCATGTGAACTCTTTGGTTGATGCGTTAGTACCTGGGAGCTCTGGGGGTCTGGTTGGTTGATATTGTTCTTTCTGTGGGGTTGCAAACTCCTTCCGCAACTCCTCCATTGGAGTTCCCTTGCTCAGTAACATATATTATACAAAGATACTCCATCATAAATGACCATATATGAATATTTATCATTTCTCTTATGGTAAAATCCAAAGAACATGTATAAACTACTATAAAAATCAGTGATTTTTTGTTATTTGGTATATTTTCAATTCTACAAATCCTCCTATCCTGTCTAGATCTGTACTTTTGAGCACTCTCACTTATAACATAAGCAGTTGCTACTTAGTTTTCTCTTCATTTATATCCTGGAAAATGCCAGTGTTTACTCTGTTTCTGACTTTACTCATTCTTAAAATTTCATGTACAGCAAAATCTAATAATAGGCATTTTTGTGTGTCTGACTTCTTCAATTTGCCACAATTATTTTGTTTTATTTGTAGTGTAATATATGTAGATAATTAAAATCTTTATGATGAAATGTTATTGTGTGACCTGATTATAATATAATTTCTTCATCATAATTTGAAGGTAATGGTGTCTACAAGTTTAGTTCTCTGCATAGTGTTACTTTGATCATTTATATAAAAATGTATGTGTATACTTGTTTTCAATTCTGAATGTGCAGTCAAAATGTTGATTAAAGAAACACACTATGAGAAATAGGCTGTTAGGTGGTTTCCTTCTTCTGCAAAGTATAGCCACATGGATTTACATGGTCTGGGTTAATTACTCAATAAATTCTCTTGATGTAATGTACTAGTCCCAGTATGATATGTTGTGATGACTACTCTTGGTTGTCAACTTGACTAGATCTCAAATTAACTAAATCCAAAGTGGCTAGATTCACTTGTGAGGGATTTTCCTTAATTAAATCATTAAAAGTAGAAAGACCCAGTTTAAAAATTAATTAATTAATTATTTTGTTTATTATATCCCAAATGTTGTCCCCCTCCTAGTCACCCCTCACAGAGTTCTTCACCTCATCCACCCTCTCCCTCACCTCTGAGAGGGTACTCCCCCACTTGCGTGATCCCTCCCTGGGACATCAAGTCTCTACAGGATTAGGCACATTCTTTCTCACTGAGGCCAGACAAGGCAGTCCACTGATACATACGTGTGTGGGGCTTTGAACAAGCCCATGTATGCTCTTTGGTTGGTGGCTTAGTTTCTAGGAGCCCACAGGGATCCGGGGTAGTTGATACTGTTGGTCTCCCTGTGGGACCCAATTTTAATGCAGATATTTTGAGATGGGAAGATTCACATTTAATTTGAGATACACTTTCCACTGGCAGACTATAGGGTGGGGAGGGGGAGGGGGTGGATAGGTAGGGTCACAGCCTCATAGAAGTAACAGGAAGGGAGATGGGAAAAGGGGTTTCTGGGAGAGTAATGGGGAAAGGGGATAACATTTGAAATGTAAATAAATAAAATATCCAATAAAAAATGAAAATGGTGCTTGAAGGAAACTTGCTCTATTTGCCTTATTACTCTAGATATTTTTGGAAAGTCCATTCTTTCACTGCTGTTAGAACATACTTCTTCAGAATTCTGGTGTATACTCAAGACCAACTGAGACATCTAGCTTTGAGGCCTGGGCAACTACAGGATTCTTAGGCCTTCCATTTGTACACAACAATAATTGGAGTAGCTGGACTACAGCGTGTAAACAAGTCTAATAAATCTCCTTAATTTATAAATACAGATACATTATAGGAATATATATATGTATATATTTCCGTAAGTCCTTTCCTCTAGAGAACCTTGACTAATGCAGATGTATTAGACTACTATTTGATGCTTGATATTATTTTTCATACTGCTTTACTATGTAATTTTAACAAGTAGCAGAAGTTAACTTTAAAATAATAATAGTATAAGGTAACAAATACATAAATCATTAACCATTACTTATCTTTATCATTATCAAGTATGATACCAATAGCTTTTATGTAACACAGCACAATAGGCTTCCTTATTCAAGCATCACCATGAATACACAAATTTTTGCTTTAGAATTTGTCATAATGAGTATTACATCATCTACAATCAAACCTGTCATTTCCCTTATAGTCCCATTGTACCAATATATTATGTGTGACTCATCATTGTGTAGTAGTGGCATTTTCCTTGAGAGTGGGAAGATGGGCACACAAAATTATTTACAGCTGCTGAACAATTTTGTATTCTCACCAGCAATACATAATGTTTCCAGTTTCTTTATTAGTCATCAACTATGTGATATTTTCAAATATTAATGTTCTATGTTTTCAAATATTAATATTATTTTTGTTATCTTAGTTGGTATAAGCAATCACTCATTGTGTTCTAGATATTCCTAATGTTTAATGAGGTTAAAACTTTATCCTCTGTGTTTATTATCTCATTATATATTTTAAAGTCTATGTAAGTGCTTTTCTGGTTGGTATTCAATTATTCACCTTTGCTTGTTGAATTTTACAATTATATAGACCCTAAAATGTTATCAATTATATGAAAGAGAAATATTTCATCCAATTTTGTACGTTGTTCAATGTTTAGATTATATACGTTGATGCATACATTTAATCAATTTTAACTTAATATATTTCTTTTTTTTTTAAATTTTATTCAACGTTTTTTACAATCCAGATTTTATTTCCATCCCAGTCTACTTTCTGACTGTTCCATATCCTATACCTTCTCCTCTTATCTCCACAACGATGTCCCACAATCCTCAGTCCCTACCCTACCTGACCTCCCCACTCCCTGGGGCCTCAAGTCTCTTGAGGGTTAGGTACATCTTCTCTGACTGATTCCAAACTCAGCAGTCCTCTGCTGTATATATATTGGGGGCCTCATATCAGCTGGTGTATGCTGTCTGGTTGGTGGTCCAGTGTGTGAGAGATCTCTGAGGTCCAAGTTAGTTGAAACTGCTGGTCCTCCTCCAATGCTAATGCTTTTGGTGTAATGTCTATGAATCCATCATAAAAATCAAATGTCATGAATAATTTTTCTTACAGTTTCTTTTAAGACTCTTGTGATGGCTAATCTTGGTTGTGAACATGACTGGATCTTGAATCCATAAAGAGATAGGCTTCTGGGTACAACTGTGGAAGATTTTCTTGATGAGGTCTTTTAATGTGAGAAGTTCCAAGTATGACCTGCAACTTCATATGGCAAGGAGAAGTTTAAAGAGGAAAGCTTTGCATTCTTTTGGCCTCATTACCTTTGTGTCTTTTCAGAGAGTTCATTTCTCCCTTTTGTAAGTTCATAAAACTTGTTGTTACTTCTACAGCTGTTGTTACTGTATTCCTTCCCTGATAGGAAAACTCAGAACATTCAGACTTCCAGTGTAAACTGAAGATCAAGACATCTACAAGAACTGTTCAGACTTTCAGCACTAGCTCCAAATTGCTGAATCATCCAGCTTCTCTAGTGTATGTATGATAATTGTTGGATTACTAAGATTGAATCCTGTAAGCCAAGCTAATAAATACTATTTAAATATACATTAATTATAGTAGGTCTGTTCCACTAGAGAAACTAGCTTATACATATAGTATAATTTTATAATACTAATACATTTTGATTGATTTGTAGGTGAGATGTACATATCAAAATTCAGTTTTGTACATGGATTTCACAATTTATCAATATCGTTTCAGAAGAGAATGTTTTATATTTACTGAATGTCATTTTCCCTCATGAAAACATAAATTGGCCAGAAATATACAAATTTATCTCTGAAATTTCAATAGTATCCATTTTATTCAAATCTATATTTTATAAAATGCACCATAATTTTGATTTATATAACTCCATAGTAACTTTTTCAAATATATTTTCCAATAGCATTTTCTTTTCAGTAGTTATTGTTATAATTTTTGTATCATATGTCTTCCAAAGTGTTTTTATTAAATGGCTGATCTACAGAGTTATACCTTTAAGAAATAGGACCAAGAAAGAACTGTTTGGATCACTTAGAAATGACTTTAAGAAAATCGTGAAATACTAACTGCATACATATTCTCTGCACTTCTTGCTTTTATTATATGTCAATTTTCAACCCCTTGATTCCATATCCATTTAAGAACAGCTTTCAGTTTGAGATGAATTATCAAATGACAAATTGAGAAAAATATATTTTTGAGAATTATTTCAATTGTACTGACATATTTTTCATTTTATTTTAAATTATTTTTAAATAAATAGATTTTAATGAAGCATAGGTAATTGCTTTCAAAATCCTATGGCTATTTAATGTAGAATGGCTGAACAGTCAAAGTAGAGACTGTGTAGTCTACAAAGCCCAAATAGTCATGATCTTGTGTTATGTCGTTGTTTCTTTTTTGATAGTGATAGATTTATTTTGTATGTTTTAGTTACTTTTGTCTTTTTATTGAAAATATATTTGATTATGATCCTAACCCCCCATACCTTCCTTCTCATCTGAACCTATGCCCTGTCTGTCTCTTCTTTAAAAACATCATCTAAACAATAATAAAATAAGATTTAAAAAAAAAAAAACAAAAAACAAAAACGAGAATAGGACAAAACAAACAGAAGAAAAAAAGCCAAAGAAAAGCATGAGTAAAATAAAGATACAGAAAAACACATGGTCCTACACCCAGGAATCTGATAAAATTGCAAAACTATAAGCCATGATATGTAGGCAAAGGATCTGCAAGGTTAAAAAGAAGAAAAGATCGGTGAAAAATCTGTATGACATGAAGAATTGTTGGGCTATGGGGTGTGCATGGGCGTGGGTCCTGTTGGGCTGAATTGTGAGTCCCGTGTCTGTTACCCTGCCACGGCTCAGAGAGGCAAATGTGCTGAAATTTGACTGTGATCACTTCACACAGCACCTGGTGGATGCCAGGCTGTGAGAAGCCGCAGGGTTCCGATCTGGAGTGAAGAGAAAATCTGAGTCCCCCAAGGGCCGTAGCTCTTGGGATGGGAATCCCTGGGCCAGGAGGAGCCCCGAGGACTGCTAGTCTCAGTCCCTTGGCTCTCAGGTGCGCTGAGAGGCCACAAAAGGACCAAGACTGAGCGTACATGTTGAATCAATGGGCAGCCAAAGGGGTGAGGGGGAGAAAGCTCTTGGTCACAGTGACTTGCTTTGCTGGGTCTTTGCTGGGTCTCCGTGGCTGGAATATAGAGAGGTCGTCGGTGGGAGGTTAGAAGGCAGCTCGGTTGTTGAAGATCTTCTCCATGGTCCCCCATGGCGGGCCCTAAAAGGAGAGGTAGTTCATGGTCTTAAAATGTTTATTGTCATGGCGGTAAATGGATGAAGGTATACCCTCTGTTCTCAGAGCGGGCCTGAGATTAAATACCTTTTGCGAGAAGGAGCAGGGGGGTCTGGAAAGGAATGCTTAATTGGCTATGCCCTCTGGCCTTTAGGTATCTTCTGAATATGGAGATGTCTTGAGGCTCTGCGGCCTGTAGTCACACCCTCTACCTATGAAGGGGCTAGTAGGACCTTTGTCCTACATGCCTGAAAGGTGCTGATTGATGGAGGTATTTGGCCTCATGTCAGGATCCTGGAGTCTGGGAGCATGGTGAAATGCATGCTGTCTCTTGCAGGGAAACCGGTGAGGTCTCCAACCTGCTGGGTCTCCAGCCATCTCTAGCCAGTGCTCGACCAGAAACCATGCTGTCCTTTCATGGTCCTATAAGAACCACCAAAAATGCCATGCAGTCTCTTTTTGTGTTGGCTACTGGGGATAGGTCTGCTCTTAAGAGTGGCTTGCTCCCACAATAAGACTCCATTGTAAAAACCTTTTCTTTTTAATTTGTGGGTAGTTATCAACTAGAGATACTTTTTATGTTAGAGATGGTGACTTGTGCCCACTTCTCTCAGCACTGGAACACTATCTGGCACAGACCTGTGCAGGCCCAGTATATGCTGTCACAGTATCTGTGAATTCACCTGTGTTGATTCTTCTGTGTGTAGAAAGACTTTTTGCCTTGGTGTCCTCTATCCCCTCTGGCTCTTACAATCTTTTTTCTCCTCCTCTACAGGGTTCCCTGAGTCCTGAGGAGAGGAATTTGATGGAGATACCTCATTTAGAGGTAAGTGATCCAAGATTTCTCACTCACTCCACATTGCCTATCTGTGGATCTCAAGACCTAAGATCAGATAGGGAGTTAGGGAAAAACTAAATACTACTCTTCTACTAACGTAGAACGTAATCATAAAATATGTCCAAATGACATTCTGCTATACTCATAGATTTTTTTAATATTCTTGAGAATGTCATACATAAAAGCTGTGTTTACAATAATTCCATTTACTCTTAAATTCATAAGCTATTCTTCAGTCATTAACTATTATTGTTGACACACACACATGAACACATATTTGGAAAAACTGATGGATTCATTTTAGAATTGTTCATATGTGCAAATGATTAAGACTGACCATTTAAGATGAGATAAATTATTGAGGCTGCTCCCTGAAAAATTCTGATTTCCCTCTTTCTGCAGTCAGTGATTGACTGTATCTCTGAATTTAGGAGTTGAGCCTTGTGTAATTTTCCCATCCATACTGGCATGTCAATTGATGTCATAATGCCTATGTCCAGTATTGTTTAGGAAACCATATTGTTGACATTTCAGAGGTTTAGTGTCCTTTCTATGTATACAGAAGACTATGAAGCAGCAAGCATTCTGGTACTTTAGCTCTTATGATCTTTGTGCCCCTGATTTCAGATGTTTATGGCTCTTTAGGTATAGTGGTTTCACTGTTCATATACCATTTTGGGCTGTGCACCCATGGTCACATATTCTCTGGATTTTGAACAGTTATGGAGCTCTGACATAGCTTCTGTACATTATAAAAAGAAGCTCCTTTGAAAAGTGGGTATAAGAAAGGATAAATATGTACAATAGTGTTAGCATTTATATTGCTTTTAAAAAGTGACAGAAGTGAGTTATCCTCTAGGGTCTGTGACTCCTTCGGTATTGAATATTTGCCTTGTTTACACTAGTGGATGTGGGGGCTCTCCTTTTGAAATTCCCTTAAGTGTAATTAGATAGCTGGTTACCCCAAAATCAACATGGTACCTCTGCAGCATTGTCAATATACTGCCAATCATTGTTGAGGTTTGTAAGCTTTCATCTGGGTAGAACTGCAGATTGCTTTTGTCTCTTCATTGTGTGTAAAGCTTCTTTTACTAAGAGAACTCATCTTCAGTGAGTGTGCTTCCCAGATAACTCCTGCTCAATTCCTTCAAGTCTTGAGACTGACTTGTGTCGGATCTTCAGAAATATGATCTTAGCTTCAAGTTCTATGATGCAATCTGAGGCCAGTATCAATATTTTGTAATGTCTGAGGAGTCTTGTGGACATCCCTAGTCAACAAATGATAGGTAAAATTTCTATGACTAAAAAAGAGGGTCTGTATTAAATAGTCTATTGTTCTTCTGCAAGATGGAGGTATAATTACCCCATGTGCCAACATGTATGTTTATTAGTACTTTGAGAACTTCTTACAGTGCATATTGATCAGATTCATACCCCCTCTTTCAACACTTCCTTGATCTACACCCACTTCCATTCTCATCAAACTGTGCCCTTTTGTAAATTCCCATCAAGGCTAATCACTTTGTGCTGCCCAAAATATGTGTGGTCTTTCACTGGAGTGTAGTAAACTTATCAGGGGGTTATATTCTTTTAAAATTTCTCTCTTTCTCACCCAGTAACACAAAGTTGCCAATAGCTTCTGTGCTAGGATAAAATATCAATTGGTTTCCTTTTATGATTGGATCTGATCTGGCCTGGGCTTTATATGAGTTAATGTGTACAGCTGCCCTACTATGCACAGAAGCCTCTGTTTCCATAGATATCCCTGCCTCTTGTTTTTTATAAACTTTTCTCCCACACTTTCTTAACCTTTAAAGGAAGGGGGTGGGGCCTATGCTCAAGATAGCATTTCAAACACCCTTAGTGTCATTTATCTTTCATTTATCAATTCTTCTCTATTAATTCCTTCTCACCTCTCAAGTTACAATGCGATGATTCTTACCTTCTAACTTGTCAGAGCATTATGCCTCTCTCAAGAGATTTTTTGCCTTTTGCCCGTGTACTCCTTTTCTAATTTTATGGATTATATCTTGAAAAATTTAGTATTCTGTTTAATACAAAGCATTTCATTTATTCATATATTTGTTATTTTCTTTCAATACTATTTCATAATATTAATTAAGCAAGTCTTTGATCCAGTTAAATTTCACTTTTTTCTTCAATGGTTTAGTCTTTGTTATCAAATTTTAGATTAATTGTTGCATACTCACTTATCTATTCTTGTGTGTTCTTAATTTTTTTTATCTCTAAATTTTAAAAATTACATTAAGTATCTTTAAATGTGGTATCATAAATCTCTGCTTTTATTTCCTGGTATATGTATACATACATACACATATATATACATATACATATACATATACATACACACACACACACACATATATATGTGTGTGTGTATATATATATGTGTGTGTGTGTGTGTGTGTGTGTGTGTGTGTGTGTGTGTGTGTTTGTGTGGATACATATATATGGGCACACATGTATACATGTACATGTATTTGTGGGTGTGTACATGCCTATGCATGTCAACCTTGGGTGCCATCCTCTGTATCTCTCCAGTTTATTTTAGGAGGAAAGTTACTTCCATTAGGGCCTATAGCTCCTGGGATTGACATTTTATTTTATATGACTTCTCGGGATCAAACACAGCCTGTCATGTATTTGAAACAAGCAGTCTACCCACTGATTTATTTTATCCTGGCCCTTACCTCTCCTTTTAAAAATGTGTTAGCATAATTAAGACATATTTGATTATGATAAATATCACCTGTTTAAATACAACATTTAGGTATGTTATAAGCATTAAAATTGTGGTGATCAGAGTCATAATAAGAAACATACTCATCATTTACCAAGTTATTTTGGTGGTTCTTTGTCCATTTTCCCAGCCCCCACTCTTCCTGCATTTTCTTTCCTTTAGGCTAACAATGGTCTGAATTCATTCATTTTAAACCAGTTGTTAGACTATAGAATTTTTTATAAAAATTATTGAGTTGTATTTAAAAAAATTGTCCCAACTATTTTGAGGTTTATTCATATGGTTATATGGGCAGTTAAGCCTTTTCCATTTTTCATTAATATTCTATTATATAGATACTTTGAAATTTGGTTTAAATCATTCATGTTAGGAATATTTTGTATTCATAGCTTTAGACTACTTTGAACAAAGGTGCTAGAAGTTTAATGTTGAATTCTTTACATAGACATATATTTTCATTGCCTATGCATAAATACTTAGGTGTGTCATGGTCAGATAATATGAAAAAATTAATATTTAGCTCTTAAAGAAAAAGCCAAAGTGTTTTGAAATGTAGCCTTGTCACTTTAAGTTCGTATAAGAAATAAATATTAATTTCTGATTTTCTATGTCCCCAACAATATTTACTGGCACAAACAAATTATGGTTAGACATTCTTATATTTACAATCTAATATTTCTTTAAAAATTTATTTACATTCTTCTAATGACAGAAGATTTGTACTCATTAGATAGTTTACTGCCTTCCTTTGTTTGTATTTCTCTGACATTTTTGTTGGATTCTTGCTACAGATTAAATTAATGACTTCCTGAGGCCCATCTTTAAAAGGCATGGAGTCCACCATAGTGGCATGGGGAGATAGAAAATTATTCAATAATTCAGACAATTTAGGAAGTCTTTAAGCTATCATGAGCATGTGCTTGAATACAATAGTAAACATATGTGTCCTTCCCTTTTCTTCCTTTTTCCCTGTTCATAAGGTAAAGAATTTTGTTTTGTCACATACTCTTGACATGAGGTACTGCCTTGATATTAGCCTTAAAGATATAATGCCAACAGAAAATGGAACTGAGTCTCTAATACTATGAAACTCTATGTGTTTATTTTGTGTTAACTCTCTCAGGAATTCATTACCATAGCTGAATGTGTCAGAATAAATTAGTACTGAGAAATGGAAGTTTTTTTATTATAAACAGCAATGTTAAAAGGCCTTGGGTTTGCTTTATTGGAGAAGCATTTAACAGTCTGGAGCATTAAGCTAGAAAATTCTAGAAGACTGTAAGTACAGCTTAACGGCTGCATTATTCAAAACTTAGAAATATGCACTGTTGATATGATTGCAGTTAGAAAAGAAAATATTGGTGAGTTTTCAGATAGAGATGAGGATGCTATTACACACTGCATCAAAGAACATTCCTATAAGTTCATATGTAATAATTTAAATATGATTTTATCAATTTTCTGAGAGTATATGGAATATTAAGATTAAATGTAACAGTTTAATCGAGGGAAATTTTAAGGCAGCAGGCTGCTGGATGGGTATTTCTGGCTACTTTTAGGCAAACTTCAAGTGAGTTTGCCTAAAGAACAAATCGAAATTCAAAGGTAAAAGGGCAGAAAGATTAACAAATCTTATAGCATCTCAAGAGTCATGGGGCAAGGAAATACATGTAAAATTTAAACCCAAACTGTGGCAATTGCTAAAGAGTTTAGTTAGCATCAAAAGAGAAAACAAGTGCTTTGTCATAGGAAAACTGGAAGGACATCATGAAATTATCTTTGGAGCTTAAGAGACCATATAGTCCTTATTTGCACCAAGATACCAGCTTCTTTTGAATTATTTTCAGCTTAAAACATTTTCACAAGAGGGCTATATAATTGCCTTGCTCATCCACGACTGCCTAGGAAATCATTTCCCTATACTCAGACAGTAAAGCATTCTGAAAGGCCCAAAGCTATGATTCAAGCTGACTAAGGTTAACTTTCACTAGTAACTGAATAAGGTGCTTTCCACATTCTGTTTTTTTTCCACTAATACGTAGATCCAAGTCTGACAAGGTCATGGATGATCCCACTGAGATTTCGGAGAAAGTTATTAAAAATTACACAACCTATGGTAGTGCTGAAGATCCTGTAGCAGCCCCAGACAAAGAAATAACATGAAGATATGAGAGTGTGGCTACTCTTTGTTTTGTTTTTGTTTTTGTTTTTGTTTGTTGTTTTTTTTTGCAAATATCCAACCATTTAATAACAAAAGTTCCCACCCTTACTCCATGATAGCATCCTGAGCACAGGATGGGCACAGCTATTAGGAGGCTGTGGAAAGCCAAGGAAAATGAGGGTGTTAGACAGACTCTTGGATCAATAACTGTTAGGTAGAGGCCTCTTTGTCCAGACACTGGCTTGAACCTCACGGGAGGCCGAGGCTGGCCACACACCACCAAAAGTATGAGAGTGCTGGCTGGTGTGGATGTGTGCTTCACTAGCTTGCTTCTGCGAAGTCCAAATCGCAGTAAGGGACAACTGGAGCTCACACAGGCCTTGTCCGCTTGGCCTTTTCTTCAGACCTCACAGCTTCATCACAGGCTTTCCTCTACTCTGCAAGCTTATTGGCCTCTCGGATTTTGTGCAGCTTGCCAAACATGATCTTTTGGTAAAGGTACTTCTCTCGCTTTTTCGTAATCATGATAGCCACACACTTGGCCTCACTTTCTTCCTCCTGGGCCAGCTGCTGCTTGTCTTCCAGCTTCACAGTGCCAGCCATAACCTAGGATTTCTTTCCTTCTAGCCTTTCCTGCTCCAAGGTCGACAGCTGTGCCTCCTCCTCCTCCTCTGATTCAGCTTTCGCATCTTCCTCTTCATTTTTGGCTGCAACATCATTGTCACCTTCATTGTCATCATCTTCATCATCCTCGTCCTCCTCTTCCTCTTCCAAGTTTCATGGATCTTCTCCCTGTTGCAGAGCCAAAAGCTTCAGCTTCTCAGAGGGAATGCAATCTCAGTCCTTCTCAGATACAAAGGGCGAAAGGTGTGGGGGCAGATGCACCCTAGGGAAGTACTCTGCCACAGGGAGGAGGAGCCGGGTATTCATACAGTCAAACACCCACTGGGGCTATACATAGTACCTGTCAATGATGGGTGTCTGCTGCCCCGGCCAGTCAACAATCTGGTGAGTGATGCAAGAGACTGTGACATCATAGGTGGCTCAGATGCACAAAGACATTCCAGAATACATATCCCCGCAAAAACTCCTGATAATGATGGCCAATGCTTCTCGGGACACCTCGCAGTTTAGGAAGAACTTCAGGTCTTCAAAGAGTTTCTTGTGCTTTTCCTGTGCCTCCAGCTCTTTCCTTCGACCTTCCTCTTATGCTGTCACCTCTCTATCAGTAGGAAACTCATCAGCCTCAGCCTCCTCTATAGCAGGCACCACCACTCGGGCCAGGCTCGCACTGAGGGCAGCCAATTAATTTCTCCATAGAGCTCTCAGAGTCCCGTGCATATGTGTCCTCACTAACCTTTGTCTCTGCTTGGGCTTGACCTTCAAGCTTGGGTGGGTAGTGAAGGTTGAATGACTGGTAGAAGCGGATGTTGAAGAAGCCCAGGAGTGTGGTATAGAACTCAGTGAAGGTGGCCATGACCTGTAGTCCACATCTGCTGGATGATCATGGGAGAAAGCATAGGTGCAATCCATACGATGGGCTGACCCAGCACCTCAGCCTGATAATTAATGCCTTTAATGGACAGGAAGATCTTTCGTAGGGTTCAGGCAGCGATGATGTAAAGCAGAAACTCCACAGTAAGCCGGAGGCACAGCTGAATGGTCTGCACATGGCATTTGCCCGTCCGAGGGAAGGTGGAGAAGAGGAAACACATTGATAGGGCATCATCAAGGTCCCGCAAAGCATCAATAAATGTGGGGTACCTCTCCTTGACAATGTGGTCAAGTTTGTAGCTGGGTTTATTGTCCTTCAGGCACTCTACAGAATTCCATTCGCTCTTCCCATAGGCTTTGTGGAGCTTCCGAACAATCACCTTGTACTCTTGGAATTTGTTGACAACGGGTTCAAGGAGGAGGAATTTAATATTTTTTATAAGGTAAAATGTTCGAGCTGCTGTGGAACCCTTGTTAACTTTCTTCTTATGCTTGGGTTCATGAGCATAAATACCTTTCAGGATGCACAGCCACCTGAAATCAGGCAGGCTCAGCTGCAGCTTCTTCCAGGCTTTGTTTTTGGTGATATAATTGGTGGCAGAGCCTCGTTCATACTTCTTCTCCAGACCTCTCATAGCTCCACGTTGAGAAACTCTTTCCCTCAGCTACTCTTTTATCAGTTCTTTGCCTCTTTAGTGTGGAGTAAGGCATTTTCTTGATCCAAGACCCTTTTATGACAATGTGTGCTGTTTCATCAAAGGCCTAAAACAATATGTTAGTGATTATTAATTGTAACTTCTATGAGCAAAAGTAGAGTGCCTATTTTTTATGTTTATCATTGCAGCTATTTGTTACAGTAACAGAAAGCTTACTGATATAATTTCAGATATTTTGACTTTTACTTTGATGGATACTAATATAGTTATAAGTCCACAAATACCCTTTAATGTGTTCAATAATGTACTTAAATTACATGGAAACTTCCATTATTTCTCTCCTCGGACTTTGGGTTTGTGAGGTTGAATATAACAGCACATACTCTATGACTTTTCTCTACTACTGAAGCAAAACAGTTTCAACATTATGCCGAACGTTACATAAATCATGGAATTTACCAGGTTTTGGTACCAGCAGGAACTTTTACTGTCAGTGTGTAAGCACCAAACACTGCCACCTATCATTATTTTGAACATCACTGAATGCATTCTTAATATGCATGACCAGGTATGTATGGAGCCAAAGATTAGATAAGGAAACATATTCACATTTGGGGGAATTCTCTGTATCTCTTCTTTCTGGTACTTTATTAATCATTCTAAGGAGGTTAGCCTTTCAGAATCTCATTTTTTCTCTTGATAACTTCTCCCCTTATCATCTCACAAAAGGCAATCAGTTTACTATATTTGATTTGAAAATTTGAGTTACAAGATATATCTGAAAAAAATTGAATCATTAATTACTATTTGCTCTCAATAATGTTTATTTCAAAGTTAATATTTTTTTCAATATAAGGATACATTTGTCTCTACAATGCATCACTTTACTTTTTCTTACTGTTTTGGTTTTGGTTTTGTTGTTTTTTTATCAAAGAAAAAATAAATGGGAGAATGGGAAAGAGGAACAGGAGGAAGAAAAGAAGGAAAGAAGGGGTGAAAGGGTAGGGAGGGAGAGGAGAGGATAACTAATAAGTGAATTGGTTCAAGCAGTTATGCAAGCTGAGTCTGAAACATTTCATGATAGATTGGAGACTCAGGAACAGCAGGAAAATGGCTCAATTCACATCTAAAAGCCTGAATGAAGGAAACTAATGGTGTAACTTTTCCAAAAGCTGAAGAACTAATGAGTGGGATTGCTACTATAATCTCTCTAGACCAAAAGCCTGGTAAATGGATGTTCAGATGTCTTAAAGCAGGAGAAGCATGTCCCTTATTCACTGAGGTGGATAATAGAGAAAAAAAGGTAATTGTGAAGAGTTTTATTTTTTTTTATCTTTTCATTTTTGCTTTCCTCTACTTCTTTGTTCTATCCTGGCCACCAATAAATTGGCTGTTATGTGACTTCTAGATGCATATGAGAGGATATTCTTTCTCATGCTCTCACTGGCATATATTATTCCTATTCCCAGGGTATCAGTGAAGAGGATGAACTATAGACAATTTGGATAAGGAGTTTTGGCAATCTCATGTTCACTGTGGACTTACTATGATAAAGTATGCATTTCTAGTCTTGAGATTTATTTAGAAGAATTCCATTTCTTGGTATTTATTTATGGAGAATGAAAACATAGTATTGACTCAGAGAACAACATAAAAATGTTCTTAACTACTTTAGTGGTAATAATACAAACTGTAAACAATCTAAATATATAAATATGTTGCTGTGTATCTATATAATTCAGGTTATATGTAATATTTTCTGGAATTAACTTTGATACATGGAAAAGTTGAGTAAATTTTTCACACATGGTTAGAAAATTAAGTCACACAAAAAGCATATACTCTCAGATTTAATTTATAAGAAGTCAAAAGCTTTTAAAAAATTCTTCTGTGATATTAAAAGTCAGAGCCAAGGTTGCCTATCTCCAGCAATATAAAAGAGCACGAGTGAAAATCTTCTTGTCTTTTAACTTATTTATTCACTTTGCTTCCCAATATTAGTCCCTCTCTCTTCCCAGTCTTCTCCTTACATTTTACCTCCCCTTCTCCTCCGAGAAGAGTGAACCTCCCTTTCACCTGCCCTGGTACACTGCAGGACTAGGTGTACCTTCTCCAACTGAGGCCAGACAAGGTCATCCAGTTAGGGAAATGGAATCCACTGGCAGGTAACAAAGTCAGAGGAGCCCTTGCTCCAATTTTGGGGAGATCTGAAAGAAGACCTAGCTACATTTCTGCTACAAATGTGCAGGGGGCCTTGGTCCAGGTCATGCTTGCTCTTTGGTTGGTGGTTCAGTCTCTGGGAGCACACAAAGGCCCAGATTATTTGACTCTACTTGTCTTCCTGTGTACTCTCTGTCCTCTTCATGTCCTCCAATCCTTCCCCCAACTCTCCCACAAGACTCCCCACAGCCATCTAATGTTTACTGTGCATCTCTACAACCGTTTCCATTGGCTGCTAGGTGAAGCCTCTCAGAGGACAGTTAGGCTAGGCTCCTGTGTACAAGCATGGCAGTATTATTAATAGTGTTATGGATTAGATCTTGCTAATGGGATGGGTCTCACTTTGGGACAGTCATTGGCTGGACATTCTCTCCTTCTCTGCTCTATCTTTGTACCTGCACATCATTTGTGCAGGACACACTTTGGGATAAAGGTTTTGTGGATAGTTTGTTGTCCTTATCCCTCCACTGGGAGACCTCCTAACTTCATGAGGTGGCAACTTTAGGTTACATCTCTTCCACTGCTTAGAGTCTCAGCTAGGGTCATCCCATAGACTTCCTAGGGCCTTCTGCTGTCCCAGGTCTCTGGTATGTCCCAGAGACAACCCTCACATCCACCTGTTGTCCAGTTCTGATTTTCCTTCTCTCTCCCCTGCTCTACCTATACTTGATCCCCTGCCCCATTCCCCTTGTATTTGCCTCACCCATCCATCTCTCCATTGACCTCCAGTATCTATTATATTTCCCACTCTGAGAAAGAATCAAACATCCAATCTCATCTAATACATTTAAAATCTAAATCTATATTATTTTCTCTCAGTGTATTATGTGTCAGTAATACTCATGTTAACCCGTGTTAGCACTGCACTTAGAACAATGGCCGATTCATTGTATAATACTATAGACTAAGTATATTTTATAATATATGTTATATAATAATAATAATAAATAATGTACAAAAATGTAGTATACATAATATATAAATACTAATACATTTTCTAAATATACAATACTTTTTCCCCAGAAGTCATACTATGTGGTATGAATACCTTGATCTTGATATCTGAATGAATTCCAAATTCAAGCTTGAGCAATTTAAATGGATAGCTTTTGTCCCTTGTTTATCACATAATTTAATTTCTAATAAAATGAATATTAAAACACACTTATTTTCATTAGCATCACCAAAGACATGAAAATAATATGTAACTTTATGTCATGAGACAAGCTACAGTGTCAGGTGTTTGTAACTTTTTCCTGTAGATGATGAGCCTATATATATGATATATTTTGTACAGCATTGTATGAATCAGCTATTGTTCTAAGTGAAGTGCTGGCAAAGATTTTTTCTTTTTTATTGGATATTTTATTTACATTTCAAATGTTACCTCCTTTTCCAGTTCCCCCATCCCATCCCACCTACCCTGCTTCTATGAGGGTATCCTCCCAACAGATTTTTAAAATCTGTATTACTGAGGCACCATGCACTAACAGAATATTGTATAGATTTAGATTTTAAATGTGTCAGATGAGATTGGATAAATGTACATGCTTATGTAACCATAGCCACAAAACTGGGAGTATTTCTGTAATCACATAAAAAAGAACCCAGGATAGGGGAACACTAGCCACTGAGGCAGGAGTGGGTGGGTGGGTGGGGGAGCACCCTCATAGAGGCAGGGGAAGGAATGAGGGGATAGGAGAATTGTGAAGGGGAAACTGGGATGGAGGATAACATTTGAAATGTAAATAAATAAAATAACCAATAAAAATGAAAAAAATCATTTGATGAAGGTGTTTATCAAATATAGGATCTCTCTGGTAAAATTTTGGGGGTCACTTAGGTATACTATCATATCATCTATGTATAACAATACTTTGACTTCTTCCTTTTCAATTTCTATCCCCTTGATCTTCTTTAGTTGCAGGCTCTAGCTAGGACTTAGAGTACTATATTGAAGAAAAAAGGAGAGAGTGGACAGCCTTGTCTTATCCCTGATTTTAGTGAGATTGCTTTTAAGTTTCTCTCTTTTTAATTTGATGTTGGCTATTGCCTTGCTATAACTTGCTTTTATTATGTTTATGCATGAACCTTGTATCTCTGATATCCCTAAGATGCTTAACATAAAGGAGTGTTGAATTTTGTCAAAGGCTTTTTAATCATCTAATGAGAAGATGTGAAAGTATCCGTTAACACATATAACTCCATATCATTTTAAAAGACATTCATTTAGTTAATTGATAATTTAATATATGTTAGTAATAAATAATTAGTTCTTTTCTACTCATTAACCCTCTATTATCCTTGATCCCTCCCAAACGTTTTTCTTAAGAAATCATCTCATATTTTCATGTCTTTTTTTGGGTGTAAGAAACCCATTGACATCATTATTGTTTGCATTGACATAAGTGCAGGTGAGATTACTTGCTTGAACACAGAAAATCTAACAGTAATTACACCACTGAATGTGACAATAGTTATATTATCCATAAACAAAAACTTCCTTTATGAAAAGTAGAGCCTCATTAACCTAATTTCTATCCATGATGGAATGATGAAGGTCCAATCTTACTCATGTGTTGTGAAGGTTCTATGAGTTCATAAGTGCAATGGCTGTATTATTCCTAGAAGTTGCTCTTTTTCAGCACTCCTCCATAGCCTCTGGCTCCTATATTCATTCAATGCCCCAAACCCTTGTATGATATTCACTGAGCTTTTGAAGATTTATGTATAGATGCTCTTCTTAGGGCTGAACATTCTACAGTCACCTATTCTCAATATTTTTGACAAATATATTAATGTCTTTGACCAAGGCTGAGGACAGGAATTATATCTTTGGATGTAAACATAAATATTTAGAAAGCAATCTGAAAGTAAGTCTCTTTAGCTAAATAATAATAGGTTCTGCCCTTGGGACTATGAGATACCCAGCCATGGATACTTGACTAGGTATAAAGTATTGGCTGTGAACTTCTCCCTGTGGAGAAAGCCTCAAATCCAATCAGAAAGTAGTTGGTTACCTTCTGGTAGTCATGATGCAATTGCACACATGAATAAATCTTGCTTGGCAGATCAGTAATGTAGCATAGAAAATCCATTGTTGGTAAGTCCATTGGAGTCTTTTCTCTTCCCTTGGCCTGTACAGAACTGTCTGTCATCATTAAAGTTGGTTGTCTGAGAGTATGTTTCCTTCTCTATTTAAGACTGATTTCTCTATGTCTTATAACCAAAATGTGTGACGTCATCAGTAATAGGAATATAATAGGAATATAAGAGTTATGATAATCTCTTGTGTTATAAAACATATTACTTTTATTATCATGATACTTTCATGTTTGCATTGTGGCAGTCACCTTATTTATAATTGCTGATGTTTTATGCCTGGTACATTTGTTTATTATTTTTCTTTCTTTCCCTATTGTATTCTTTCTGCATCCTCTTTTCTCATTCCTACTTCTCTTTAATCCACTATATCTTCCTTTCCAGATTAGATTTTTGTTAATATAATTTTTTTAGACATTGTGAAATTGGGAAAGTGTTGTTTGTTATATAATAAAAATTTTATTTCTCACTATATGTAGATAAAATAAAGGCAATTTTACCTTAACTTTAAAATATAAATTCATAGTCATTCCGAAAATTTGAAAATATCTCAAGGACTTGTTCAAAATATGGTACGAGGCTGTAAGGGATGCTGGAAAACAGAACAAGAATTTCCTACTTGTATGATAGATCCATCGATAGGCAAATTGCACAGAATAGAGTTAGGAGTAGGATACTTATGTGTTATTTGAACAGATGACCATTGTAGGCCACTTTCTTTTTCTCAGTTTTAGCTTCTTACTAGTTTAAGTTAAGCCCAACACCTTTATTTGCCTTAGTCTAGTATATCAGAATATCTCAGTTTCAAACTCCCTTACCAGATATCTATTATCTCTATGGTATACAAGGTGGCTGGATGTTTGCTGCTCCCACCTGGATTTTCCATCACATTCCATACTGTTCTGTCATATTTTCTAGGGTTCTGATGGATATCTAGTTCTGTGGAGCAATAGTTGTAAGTGGGCCAATGATGTAAAATATAAGTTTCAAAGGTTTTGGTCTTTTGTTTTCTCTGGAGTTGTGCCCATGACTTACTGAAGCATTGTCCTTTCTTAGTGAGTTCCCATGAGTTGATGTTTGCTCCCCTAGACTATGGGAGAAGGGAGACTGTGAGTGCTGAAAGTTTCTCAATTTAGACTCTTGTACTTATCCAGTGTATAGACACCAATTCCCTCCTCTTTTGCTGAGTGTTCAATTAGGGTTTCCAGCAGCAGCAAGCACTGTTTTTATTTGGCTATATAACTGCTCAGCATGGTAGCATTTTTCACCACATTTTCCCCAGGGCCATATTATTCGGATTAAAAGCAACCCATGATGTGAAGCTTAAGTCTGAGCATGACAAGGATCCTTATTCTCTGTCTTTCTGCTAACTGCTGCTGGAGATGTTTCTCTGAGGTTGAACACCCTTTTGTTTTCACATCCTTCTACTGACGACCTCCGCAGAGGGGAGACCCTCACTCAAGTCTCAGAAAGTTGTGACCACCCAGTAATCTGCTCAAGACACCGTGTACAGGAACAATAGCGAGGTTTTTTTTATTAAATTTTTTTTTAATTTCTTTTTTTTTTGAACATGAAATGCTTTTTTATAGCATGTTTTACAAGGGGAGGGGGTAAGAGGGGCCAGGTGGTGGAAAAGTACAAAATCTTCTTGGCCTGTGCCTTGAAACATGTCATGGTCTATATGGTACACTGCCTTGAATTATGATCTACCTGCAGTTCTTCAGAAGATATGGTACACTGCTTGAGTTATGGTCTCCCTGCTATTCTTAAGAAGACATGGTACTCTGCTTTGAGTCTATCTGCAGTTGCTAAGCAGGATCTTGCAGTTGCCAAGCTTCAGAGGACATTGTGCAGGTGGGGAAAGGTAGGGGGTAAGGGTAAGGGCGAGGGTCCTGGCTTCTGGCATCTCCCCCTTCTCTGTTTAGTTAGAGAAGGCGTCTTATGTTCAATCCCAACTATGTGAGTTTTGAATTTGGATGTCTAATTATGGGGGGTCTTAGACAAGTTCACAACCCCAAAACACTGATGTGAGACGAGTCACATCGATGGTCGAAGGTTTTAGGCTGTCGATGATGGGCAACGTCAAGGGACTCCGATGTGGGTGAAAGGAGGGTGAGGGCCCTGTCTTAGGCCATGTAGGCTGCACCCACTCCCAGCACCACGCACTCCTTTTCGGCTGCATTGGGTGGGCCCCTGGGAAGTGGACCTACAATAATCCCGTCATTGGGCTAACTCACAGCCATCCTAGTCTCTTGTAAATGTTCAAGTTACCAACCATTTGTCAGTTTGGGGTGTAATATTGTCATAAAGGAAGGCTCCCCAATGTTAGCGGCCATATCAAGGGTGGCCTTGGTTTAGGAAAAAGCCAATTTTGGTTGTGGTGATCAAGAGGCCAAGCTCTCTAGAGAGAGAAATGAGGGCAAAGCCAGGCATACCAGGAACCCTTCTGGAGGGCGTGGAAGTCTAGGGGTCGACCGTAGGGGGAGGCAGGGGAGCTGACAGCTGTGTCAGTCTCCTGCGGAGTCACTTCTGGATCCTCTGCAATTTTCAGCTGATGGTAATGAACTTCAACTGCCTTCTTGATGGCAGCATCAACCTGGTTCCGTGGACGACAGGTCACGGGCGATGATCTCTGTCTTGCTCAATCTTGATTTCGTGCGCACATCCTCTCAATGAGGGTCCCTCCGGATGGGTCCGTGCCTCGAGCCCCACGTCTGGGTGCCACTTGACCCGACCGGCGGGTCCTGGTTATTCGTGGGGGCGAGGAGGACTGCAACCTGCTATTCTTCAGAAGATATGGTACACTGCTTGAGTTATGGTCTCCCTGCTATTCTTCAGATGATATGGTACACTGCTTTGAGTCTATCTGCAGTTGCCAAGCAGGATCTTGCAGTTGCCCAGCTTCAGGGGACCTTGTGCAGGTGGGAAAAGGTAGGGGGTGAGGGTAAGGGCGAGGCTCCTGGCTTCTGGTCCATCTGGGTTAGAACTTCTAATAGCAGGCATCACGGGTGATTCAATTTTACCTGGAAAGAAAAAAGAAGGGGATTCTCAGGGAGATTTCTCTTCCCTGGATGTAAATTGTTATTCATCGTATTTATGATTGGGCCTGGCTTTGTGAGGGTATCTATTTTTTTCATTAATATTTGTGGTAGCCGGTTAGCTGTGCCTTCTGTGGTATTGGACAGGCATATCAGTCCTCGGCTCCATAAGGGAACTGGGACTGGGGCATTCCCTTTATGGGTATGAGGGTCCTTCCCCATATCTGTGGCAAAGTTTTGTTGGTCTTGGTGGTGCCCGAGGTCACCAACATGGTCAGCAAGAGATTTGCCATGAGCTTTCAGCTTTAGAGAGAGAAAAGTGAACAAGGCATGATGGAGAGTATTTCAGGGGGGCTCCTTCTGAGGGGGTACCGTTCCCCCTCTTTTGTTTTTAAAGCCAATTTTTCAGAGTTCTTGTAAAATCAGGGCAGAAGCGCCAACAGTTGCTCCTTCCACACTCATAGAGTCATGAAGGCCTTATTTAAGGATATATAAATCTATATTAATAATCTTTTGTCAAAGGACTTTTATAGCTCCACTGACAATTAATCAGACTATATGATATATCGATTAGAAATAGCTTTTTCTACTTTTTGTGAGATTACCTCTCTTTTGTCAATTAACTGTTGAGGAAGTTAGGGTTTACCTCTCTCTTGAGAATATTGAACAGAGATTTAAATTCTTTTGTGGAGAGCTTAAAATAGTATCTTAGCCAATTTGCATCTCCTAGAAACTTTTGAAATTAATTTAAAATAAATAGACTACCTTTTTTTTTAAATCCTTTATCTGTGTGGGGTTTTTATTGGGTATTATACGTATTTACCTTTCAATGTTGTCTCCTTTCTCATTCTCCCCCCAAATCCCTTATCCCCTACCCCTTCCTCCTAATTTTTGTGATGGTGTGCTCCAAACATCCTCCCAGTCCCATCTCCCTGCTCTCGAATTCCAACACAGTAGGGGATCCAAACTTTTGGGGACCTTGGCCCTCCACTTTCACTGGAGTCTAACAAGGTCACCCTCAATTCCCTATACAGGTGTGTGAGTCCCTCCCTTTGTGCTCTCTGGTTGGTGGTTTAGACTTTGGGAGTTCTGGTTGAACCTTTTGATGCTCCTTCTAAAAAGGACCAACGCATTCATACTTTGGTCTTCCTTCTTCTATGTGAGTTTTATGTGGTCTATATGAAGATTCTTAGAAATTGTGAGCTTTTGGGCTAATATCCACTTATCTGTGAGTGCATACCATGTATGTTCCTTTGAGATTGGGTCATCTCACTCAAGATGATATTTTCCAGCTCCATCCATTTGCCTAGGAATTTTGTGAACTGATTGTTTTTAATAGCTGAGTAGTACTCCATTGTATAAATGTACCACATTTTCTGCATCCATTCTTCTGTTGAAGGGCATCTGGGTTCTTTCCAACTTCTGGCTATTATAAATAAGGCTGCTATGAACATGGTGGAGCATGTGTCCCTGTTGTATGTTGAAACTTCTTTTGGGTATATGCCCAGGAGTGGTATAGCTGGGTCCCTAGGTAACGCTATGTTCAATTTTCTGAGATACCGCCAGACTGCCTTCCATAGTGGTTGTACCAGTTTACAATCCCACCAACAGTGGAGGAGTGTTCCTCTTTCTCCACATCCTCGCCAACATGTACTGTCACCTGTGTTTTTGATCTTAGCCATTCTGACTGGTGTGAGGTGGAATCTCAGTGTTGTTTTCATTTGCATTTCCCTGATGACTAGGGATGCTGAACACTTCTTTAGGTGCTTCTCAACCATTCGAGCTTCCTCAGTTGAGAATTCTTTGTTCAGGTCTGTGCTCCATTTTTTAATAGGGTCCTTTGATTGTCTAGAGTCTAATTTCTTCAGTTCTTTGTATACCTTGGATATTAGCCCTTTATCAGATGTAGGGTTGGTGAATATCTTTTCCCAATCTGTTGGTTGCCGCTCTGTCCTATTGACTGTGTCCTTTGCTTTACAGAAGCTTTGCAGCTTTATGAGGTCCCATTTGTCAATTTTTGGTCTTAGAGCACAGGCCATTGGCGTTCTGTTCAGGAACTTTTTCCCTGTGGCTATGTATTCCAGGCTTTTTCCCAGTTTCTCTTCTATTAGTTTCAGTGTGGCTGGTTTTAGGTGGAGGTCCTTAATCCACTTGGAATTGAGCTTTGTACAAGGAGATAAGTATGGATCAATTTTCATTTTTCTACATGCTGACCACCAGTTGGACCAGCACCATTTGTTGAAAATGCTATCTTTTTTCCATTCGATGGTTTTAGCCCCTTTGTCAAAGATTAAGTTACCATAGGTATGGGGGTTCATTTCTGGGTCTTCTATTCTATTCCACTGATCCTCCTGCCTGTCTCTGTTCCAATACCATGCAGTTTTTATCACTATTGCTCTGTAGTACAGCTTGAAGTCGGGGATGGTGATTCCTCCAGCAGTTCTTTTATTGCTGAGAGTAGTTTTCGCAATCCTGGGTTTTTTGTTATTCCAAATAAATTTTAAGATTGCTCTTTCTATCTCTGAGAAGAATTGAGTGGGAATTTTGAGGGGGATTGCATTAAATCTGTAGATGGCTTTTGGCAAAATAGCCATTTTTACTATATTAATCCTTCCAATCCATGAGCATGGGAGATCTTTCCATCTTCTGAGATCGGCTTCGATTTCTTTCTTCAGGGGAATGAAGTTCTTGTCATACAGGTCTTTTACTTGCTTGGTTAGGTTCACACCAAGGTATTTTATATTATCTGTGACTATTTTGAAGGGTGTCATTTCCATAATTTCTTTCTCAGCCAGTTTATCTTTTGAGTAGAGGAAGGCTACTGATTTGCTTGAGTTAATTTTATATCCAGCCACTTTGCTGAAGTTGTTTATCAGGTTTAGGAGTTCTCTGGTGGAAGTTTTGGGGTCACTTAAGTATACTATCATATCATCTGCAAATAGTGAGATTTTGACTTCTTCCTTTCCAATTTGTATCCCTTTGACCTCCTTGTGTTGCCTAATTGCTCTGGCTAGGACTTCCAATACTATATTAAATAAGTAGGGGGAGAGTGGGCAGCCTTGCCTAGTCCCTGATTTTAGTGGGATTGCTTCAAGTTTCTCTCCATTTAGTTTGATGTTGGCTACTGGTTTGCTGTATATTGCTTTTACTATGTTTAGGTATGGACCTTGAATTCCTGACCTTTCCAAGACTTTTATCATGAAGGGGTGTTGAATTTTGTCAAATGCTTTCTCAGCATCTAGTGAGATGATCATGTGGTTTTTTTCTTTGAGTTTGTTTATATAATGGATTACATTGATGGATTTCCGAATATTGAACCAACCCTGCATTCCTGGGATGAAGCCAACTTGATCGTGATGGATAATTGTTTTGATGTGTTCTTGAATTCGGTTCGCTAGAATTTTATTGAGTAATTTTGCATCAATGTTCATAAGGCAGATTGGCCTGAAGTTCTCTTTCTTTGTTGGGTCTTTGTGTGGCTTAGGTATGAGTGTAATTGTGGCTTCAAAGAATGAGTTGGGTAGTGTACCTTCTGTTTCTATTTTGTGGAATAGTTTGAAAAGAATTGGGATTAGGTCTTCCTTGAAGGTCTGATAGAATTCTGCACTAAAACCGTCTGGTCCCGGGCTTTTCTTTGTAGGGAGACTTTTAATGACTGCTTCTATTTCTTTTGGGGTTATGGGACTGTTTAGATGGTTTATCTGGTCCTGATTTAACATTGGTAACTGGTATTTGTCTAGGAAATTGTCCATTTCTTCCAAATTTTCCAATTTTGTTGAATATAGGCTTTTGTAGTAGGATCTGATGATTTTTTTAATTTCCTCAGTTTCTGTTGTTATGTCACCCTTTTGAGTTCTGATTTTATTAATTTGGATACTGTCTCTCTGCCCTCTGATTAGTCTAGCTAAGGGTTTATCTATCTTGTTGATTTTCTCAAAGAACCAGCTCCTGGTTTTATTGATTCTTTGGATAGTTCTTTTTGTTTCAATTTGGTTGATTTCAGCCCTGAGTTTAATTATTTCCTGCCTTCTACTCCTCTTGGGTGTATTAGCTTCTTTTTGTTCTAGGTCTTTCAGGTGCTCTGTCAAGCTGTTAGTGTATGCTCCCTCCAGTTTCTTTTTGTAGGCACTTAGAGCTATGAATTTTCCTCTTAGCACTGCTTTCATTGTATCCCATAAATTTTGGTATGATGTGTCATCATTTTCATTAAATTCTAAAAAGTTTTTAATTTCTTTCTTTATTTCTTCCCTTACCTGATTATCAAGGAGTAGGGTGTTGTTCAGTTTCCATGTAAATGTGGGCTTTCCATTCTCTTTGTCATTTTTGAAGACCAGCCTTAGACCATGGTGATCTGATAGGATGCAGGGAATTATTTCAATTTTCTTATATCTGTTGAGGCCTGTCTTATGCCCAATTATATGGTCTATTTTGGAGAAGGTACCATGAGGTGCTGAGAAAAAGGTATATTCTTTTGCTTTAGGGTGAAATGTTCTATAGATATCTGTTAAGTCCATTTGGTTCATAACTTCTGTTAGTTTTACTGTATCTCTATTTAGTTTCTGTTTCCATGATTTATCCATTGCTGAGAGTGGGGTGTTGAAGTCTCCCACTATTATTATGTGAGGTGCAATGTGTGTTTTGAGCTTTAGTAAGGTTTCTTTTATGAAATTCGATGCTCTTGTATTTGGCGCATAGATATTCAGAATTGAGAGTTCATGTTGGTTGACTTTTCCTTTGACAAGTATGAAATGTCCTTCCTTATCCTTTTTGATAGTTTTAAGTTGAAAGTTGATTTTATTCGATATTAGAATGGCTACTCCCGCTTGTTTCTTAGTGCCATTTGCTTGAAAAATTGTTTTCCAACCTTTTACTCTAAGGTAGTGTCTGTCTTTGTCACTGAGGTGGGTTTCCTGTAAGCAGCAAAAAGCTGGGTCCTGTTTGCGTATCCAGTCCGTTAGCCTATGCCTTTTTATTGGGGAATTGAGTCCATTGATGTTAAGAGATATTAAGGAGAGGGTGTTCTTGCTTCCTGTCATTTTTGCTAATAGTGGAGACATCGTTTGTGTGGTTATCTTCTTTTGGGTTTGATGGAAAAGGATTATTTTCTTGCTCTTTCTGGGGTATGATTGCCCTCCTTGTATTGGAGCTTTCCTGCTATTACCCTTTGTAAAGCTGGATTTGTGGGAAGATACTGTGTAAATTCAGTTTTGTCATGGAATATCTTAGTTTCTCCGTCTATGGTAATTGAGAGTTTTGCTGGGTAAAGTAGCTTGGGCTGGCATTTATGTTCTCTTAGGGTTTGTATGATATTTGTCCAGGATCTTCTGGCTTTTATAGTATCTGGTGAGAAGTCAGGTGTAATTCTGATAGGTTTGCCTTTATATGTTATTTGGCCTTTTTCCCTTACTGCTTTTAAAATTCTGTCTTTGTTTTGTACATTTTGAGTCTTGATTATTATGTGACGGGAGGTATTTCTTTTTTGATCTAGTCTGTTTGGCGTTCTGTAGGCTTCTTGTGTGATTATGGGCATCTCATTCCTTAGGTTAGGGAAGTTTTCCTCAATAATTTTGTTGAAGATATTTACTGGCCCTTTATGTTGGGAATCTTCACTCTCATCTATACCTATTATCCTTAGGTTTGGTCTTCTCATTGCGTCCTGGATTTCCTGGATATTTTGAGATAGCAACTTTTTGCATTTTGCATTTTCTTTGATAGTTGTGTCAATATTTTCTAAGGTATCTTCTGCACCTGAGATTCTTTCTTCTATCTCTTGTATTCTGTTGGTGATGCTTGTGTCTATGACTCCTGATTTCTTTTTTAGGTTTTCTATCTCCAGGATAGTCTCCCTTTGTGCTTTCTTTATTGTTTCCACTTCCATTTTTATGTCCTGGATGGTTTTGTTCAATTCCTTCATCTGTTTGTTTGTGTTTTCTTGTAATTCTTTAAAGGATTTTTGTGTTTCTTTAAGGACTTCATCCTGTTTTCCTGTGTTCTCCTCAAGTTTTTTGATAGTGTTATTTACTTCCTTCTTGTAGTCCTCTAGCATCATCATTAGAAATGATTTTAGATCTGGTTCTTGTTTTCCTGGTGATATGGGGAGTTCAGGACTTTCTAATGTGGGAGAACTAGGTTCTGATAATGGCAAGTACCTTGGGTTGCTGGTGCTTGTGTTCTTGCGCTTGCCTTTCGCCATCTGGATCACCTTTGAGCTATCAGTGCTGTCTCTGACTGGGGCCTGTCTTTCCTATTATCTAGGTTGTGTCAGAACTGTTTGGGATGGGTTTTGCTGCTTGAGTTAGAGATGAGGCCCAAGATGTGCTCGGTGCTCAGGTGGAAACCGGAAGGGGCCGGGGCTCCGGGTCAGGAGCGGATTCCTGGATCCCAATGAGTCCCAGTGGGTCCCAGTGGGTCCCAGTTGCACCCTGATTGGAGGCGAGCACTGCCACCTCCTAGCCTAAGAAACTGCTTGAGCTAGCTTGAGCCACGGAGAGCCTGGCTCCCTCTAGGTTCTGTGAGATTGGGTGCAGAGCTGACTCCCGGGATCTGCTCTGGCACAGACCGGAAGGAACCCACGCTCCGGGCCCTGGAGTGAACTCCTGGGTCCCAGTGGGTCCTAGCCACTCCCTGTTCGGGGGCAAGCACTGCCACCTCCTAGCCCAAGACCCTGCTTGGCACAGAGGTCCTGCGAGCCCCGCTTCCTCTGGAGTCTGCGAGATTGGGTGCAGAGCTGCCTCCCGGGATCCGCGAGTGCTCGGGCCCAGACCGGATGGAGCCTGGTCCAGGCCAGGAGCGAATTCCTGGGTCCCAGTGGGTCCCTGTTGCTCCCTGTTTGGGGTGAGTGCTGCTTTTTCCTTACCTGGGATGCTGCGTGAGTTCAAGCTCCTGGGAGTCCCTGTTTTTCTTGGTTTTCTGCAGTTGGGTACGGAGCTGCTGCCTGTGACCTGCTCTAGGCTCGGTCCCAAACCGGAAGTCCCCCTTAAATTTTCTTTGCCTCTGTTATTTCTACTTCTATGTCTCTCCTTATCCTCTACTTTAATTCTAGCATGCTAATAATGACAATTGTTCTCAGTTTCACCATTAAACTTTTGTTTACCTGTTTTTCTTTTCGTCGACATTCATAACTATAGCAAATTAACATATTATTATACACTGTGCTGCTGAGGTCTCTTTACTCACGAAAATAATTGGTATTGAACAAGTGTCTGTTTTGTAGTTTCTTGCTACTCTATTACTAGAATTGGGGAAGTACTCTCATCAGAACTGAACTACAATCTAGTCTGTCCTGAACACTGAAAACACCTCCACCTGTAAGGACAAATATTACCTGAATTAAAACCATCAAGAGATCCTAACAAGTATCTAATTCCAGATGGTTAATTTCCAGCACTAGAACAATACAAGTTCTATGAAAAATCAAGGAAACATGTTTGGTTCAAAATCTAATAGTGATGGTCCCTGAAAAAAAATGACTTAGGATGACATAAGGAAATGTGAAACTATGTTCATTCAACTCAAAGAGAATGTGAATACTCCCCAGGAGAACAGAGACACACAACCCAATAAAACAAGAAAATCTATCCATGATATGGAAGTAGAATTGAAGAAGGAGATAAAACTTCTGAAGAAAAAATAAACTAAAACAATGGGACTGAAAATAAAATAGGTCACATAAAAAGCCAGTCAAAAGCCTACTAATAAAATGGATCCTATAAAAAACAAAGTATCAGAGTTTGAAGACAAAAAGTTAAAGTGGGTGTGTTTATAAATGAAAATTATTATTTTTTCAATCAATAAAAGGAAGAAAAATGAATTTCATAAATGAAACATGAAAGAAACTTGTAAGTCATGAAAAGTTAAACCTGAAGAATTATTGTGATAGAAGAAAAATAATTTTATGCAAAAGAAATATAAAATGGTTTCAATAAACCATAGAGGAAATTTTCTCAAATATAAGGAAAGAGAAACTCATCTGGATACAAGAGGCACTAAACATAAATCAAGCAGGTCAAGAAAATAAACCACCTATGTTACAGTAAAAGCATTGATTGTAGAGTAAAGCTAAATTATATTAAACCTTGCAAAAGAAATGGGACAGGCCACATAGAAAGGAAGTGTCATAAGAATAACTGACAACTTTTCAATCAAAATATTAAAAGGAAGAAAGGATTAAAATAATGTTCTTCAAATTCTGAAGGATAGCTACTTCAAACCCAGCCTGATACATCTGACAAAATGATCTATCATAATTGAAAGGGAAAGAAAAAACTTTCCATGATAAAAGCAAGTTAAAAGAATTTATGACCACAAAGACATTCCTAACAGAATATTAGAGAAAATAATTCAGACAGAAGAAAAAGATAAATGCACTTGAGAGGCTACACAAGGAAAAAATAAATGATGGTAAGAGAGTCATTAAGGAAAAGCGTACACAGGCATACCAAAACCCACAAAATCAATAAAATGACAGGAATCAATACACACATTTCAATAACAATTGAGTATTTATTACATCTGCTTCTGCATCAAAAGAACAGACCAACAGGCTGAATTAGTAATTAGAGTACTTCTTTTTGTTGTCTCCAACAATCATATCTCATCAACAAAATTAAATACTATAATAGGGTAAAAAGATGGAAGAAGATAGTTCAAGCAAACAGAACCTGGAAACAAGCCATTGTTACAATTCTAATATTTGACAAGATAAACTTCAAATCTCACCCATTCAAAAGAGTCATTTTATAGTGATCAAGTAAACAATTTACGAAGAGATAATTACAGTTCTAAATATACATGAGAAAATTATAATTCTGAATATATGTGCACTAAACCCTGGATCATCCAATGCTTGAAACAAATGTTACTAGATTAATTTATTTCATTGATTTTTTTAAAAGAGTTATTTATTTTTTATGTTTTTATGTATATAAGTACATTGTTGTTCTCCAGACACACCAGAAGAGGACATTGGATCATGTAACAGATGGTTGTGAGCCACCATGTCATTGCTGCGAATTGAACTCAAGACCTCTGAAGGAACAGTCAGTGCTCTTAACTGCTGAGCCATCTTTCCAGACATTTGAATTTTTGATATAAAAAAATCACAGACTACTTGCAAGATAATAATAGTGGGTGACATCTGTACTCCATTGTCATTATTAGATGGACTAGGCAAAAAGTGAAAAATTAGCACTGAAATCACTAAAAAGAATCTAATATATATAACAAATGAAATAAAAAACATAAATAAATAACTCTTAAAAAATCAATGAAATAAATTAATCTAGTAACATTTGTTTCAATTTGCCTAGTCCATCTAATAATGACAATGGAGTACAGATGTCACCCACTATTATTATCTTGCAATTAGTCTGTGATTTTTTTATATCAAAAAATCAAAATCAAATGTCTGGAAAGATGGCTCAGCATATTTATATATTTAGAGAGAGAGAGAGAAAGAGAGAGAGAGAGAGAGAGAACTGATAAACTACAGATAATATAAAAATGGCACAACATTCTAGTGAATAAAGCATTGAAGAAATAAGGAAGGAATAAAACCATTTATATAACTAAAAGAAAATAAAAATATAATAGACCCAAAACTATGGGTTATAATAAAAGAAGTCCTATGAGAGTAATTTATGCTTCTCTAAGTCAGTGTTTCTCAACCCGTGAGTCATGATTCCATATGACCCTTTCACAGTGGTCATCTAAGACCACTTGCATATTAGATGTTTGTATTATGATCCATAACAGTAGCAAAATTATACTTATGAAGTATCAATACAATAATTTTATTGTTGGCAGGTCACTACAAATCAAGGAAGTATAATAAAGATCATAGCAGGAGAAAGGTTGAGATCTAGTATTCTAATTGCTTCCATCAAGCTCAGAACTTGTCAAACTGAAGAAAATGACTGATTTTTTTTATCCATAAACAGAATATTTATATCAAAAATTCCCCCTCCTCAATGTTCAAGGGATATTCATAGACATGAAGGTACACAGAATGTTACGAGGCAGAAGTCAGGGGATATGTTATTAGATAATATTTTCTGTACATGACAGGCCCATTACCTACAGGAACTCCTAGCAGCTTTCATTGCCTGCTCAAAACTAACATACGATCAAGCCTGCTCACACTCCATAATCACTTCAGAACCCCATGACCCCCCAACCATGAATCAGAAGCTGTTGAACAATTTTGATAACTGAGGAAGAAGTGTTAATTTTATTCTGTGATTCGGGTCATAGTAGTTGATCCATGTTCCAGTAGATATATCTACAACTATGCACAAAAGTACAGTACTAATCACATGCAATGGATTATATATAAAAAGTAAAGCATCGAAAATCATGAGAGGATAAGGAGTTCAGAAGGAGATAAAATATTGTATGGTAGTTGAATATAATAAAAATATATTATGTGCAATAATTAAATTTTCTAAGAATACTTAAAAATAAAAGAATTCATAATGATGATAATGATAGTAATGTTTTATTTTATTGTATTGCTCTCCTTTGGAAATAGGGGTTCATATCTCAGACTGGCCACAAACTTGTGTGATTTTGATGGGGATGGCCTGGAAGTCCTCACACTCTATCCTCCACCTACCATGTACTGGGATTGCAGAAATATACTGCCATACCTGACTTAGCAGTGTTAGTAATTGAACCCAGGGCCTTGTATCCCCAAGTCAAGCACTCCCACTAACATCTGCATACCCACTTTTTATTTTTTAGAGTAAGCACAGTTTCTCTAGACATGTATGACATAGTTCATAATATGTATTTTACTTTGAAAAATTATTCTTTGGATATTCTGAAGTGTTCATAATACAGTAGATTTCATGAAAAAACTCTAGGACTTTGTTTATTTGCTCAACTTTATGCAGGCTTACCTTATCTTTTGCTTTGTTTTTTTTTTTCTTTACTGATAGAAGTTTTGCTCTTCTTTCAGAAGTCCCTCCTTGTAGAAGAGGCATTCTAAAAAGAAGGATTAGTCAGACCAGTGTCAGACCAATGATGCTTGGCCCCATACAAGGTTTGGCTACTTAATGATCACTGTGGCTGTGAGAGAAACCTCCTTTAGTTCTCAAGTCACTGTAAAGGAGTACTTGTAACTAATTCTTCACTTGGGATAACATAGGCAATACTAATTAAATATACTGAATCATCAAAAATAACTAATGGATGAACTGAATAAAGACAGGAAAGTAGAGAGTAACTAGATGGGAAAAAAGGACATTAGCAGGAAAGAGAGGGAAGAGGGTATTTGGTTGATTATGATAGTAATGAAACATACGATTCTGCATAATTAATATATCATAGTAAAATAAGTGTAAATTAATGTACATTAATTTAATCAAGGTAGGCTCTTAGAAATTATGTTGTAATATTTGCACATTCACAATTGAAGCAGATTTAGAGAAAGTAGGTTGACTTTAATGAGAGAAGTTGGTGGTGTATCTCATATTCTAGGTCCTTAGTATATATAAGACTCTGTCTTTAATCTCTGGCACTGCATTAACCAGGGTAATAGTGCATACCTCTAAGCACACCACCCAGAAGATAGAGGACAACAGATGACAGAAAGGAGAGAAATAATAAAATAAACATATGTTATTTTATATAGTTTTTAGTGTTCAAAATACCATACTTTGTCATTAATTAATTGATTAATTTATTTTAAATCCCCGTCTCTGCTTCCCCTCATAGTACCTTCCTCTCACCTTTCCTCAACCCTTATCCCCTCTCTTTGTTTCCAGAGAAAAGGAGACCTTCATTGGATATTAACCTTCCTTGGCATATAAAGTTGCAGTTGGACTAGGTACCTTTTCTTCTATTGAGGATATACAAAACAGTCTAGTTAGCAGAAAGGGATCCAAAGGTAGGCAACAGAATCAGAGATAGCCTCTTTTACTGCTGTTAAGGGTTCTATATGATGACCAAGTTGCATGTCTGCAACATATATGTAGAGATCTTATGTCCATCCTATGTATTCTCTCTGGTTGGTGGTGCAGTTCATTCAGTCTCCATCATCCTAGGTTAGTTGATTATGTATGTTTTCTTCTGGTGTCCTTGACCTCTCTAGCTCCTTCAATCCTGCTCTCCTCTTCAACAAGATTCCCCAAGCTCTGCCTAATGTTTGACTGTGGGTCTCTGCATCTGTTTCCATCAACTCCTGGATAAAGCCTCTCAGACAGTTATGTTAGGCTCCTGTCTGCAAGTACAGTAGAATGCCTTTATTAGTGTGAGGGATTCGTGCTTGCTGATGGGATGGATCTCAAGTTGGACCAGTAATTGATTGACCATTACCTCAACTTCTGCTCCCCCCTTTTTTATTCCTGTATATCCTGTAGGCAGAAAAATAATGTGGATCAAAGTTTTTGTGGCCAAGTTCGTTTTCCCATCACTTGATTAGAAGTCATACATGGTTACAGGTGGTGCCCATTTCAGGTACCATATTTCTCCTTTGCTAGGAGTCTTACCTAGGTTCTCCCTCATATATTCCTAGAAGTTTTCATTGTCTTATGTCTCTAGCTGATCCCAGAGATGCACCTCCAACATGGATTTCAGTTCTCTCAAACAGTTCTCTCTTACTTCATCCTCCTGATGAATTCCTGATCCCTTCTCTACTCCCTCTCACCAATCAAAGAACAAGCATTGGGCTGAAACTAGGTACCTCTCACATATGTAGCAGATGTGAAGTTTGGTCTTTATGCAGGTCCACTAACAACTCGAACAGGGGTTGTCCTTGAGTCTTCTGTCTGTCTGTGGATCCCATCCTCTTAACTGGGCCACATTGTCTAGCCTCGGTAGAAGAGGATATACCTAATCCTGCAGTGACTTGAGGCGCCATGGTAGGTTGGTTCCAAGGAAGACATTCCCCCATTCAGAGGAAAAGGGGAGGAAGAATAGAGGGAAGAAGCTCTACAAGGAGGGGACCAGAGGAGGGGGGGGCTGTGATCAAGATGTGAATTGAATAAATTATTCAATTAAAGGATAAACTGTGAAAAAAACTTATGTTTTTGTTACCTTTGTTAATGTTAACCATTTGAAAATAACTAGTTGTAACCAAACTAATAAAGATTAATTAAGTAACTTATTATCTTTTTTCCTTATAAAAATATTTTTTCTACATTTCCATTCAATTACAATGCAGGAGTACATGGAAGCATTATATGGACACATGGAGTCATGACTGCAAGGATCATATTTTCTACTGCAACTATCACCAAAAAGAGGGGAGTGAAGCTCTAATTGCATGCGTAGATTGTAACTGACATGATTAAACTCAATTTAACATATAAAATACCTGGAACTTTTAATAAATTTCACTAAAATAATAAGAGAATTTATTTTTGAAGAATATTCACAAAGGATTTTAGTCCAAATTTAAGCAGAAGAATGAATAAAATAAGCATATATAAATATGTATGGCAGTTTTAATTAAGTAACTATATATTACTTATGGCTATTTAATCTTAACTTTCAAACACAGTGTGCAATCATATTTATAAGCTTTAAGTATTCATAAATATTCAAATAATAATGTAATTATTCTGTATTAGTAACATACAGATAATTATTATATCTTATTACTATAGAGATTTTTAAAAATAATTTATTTTTCTCAAATAGTAATTCATTCACAGAGGGGTTCAGGGGACAGGTCACTATGACTCTGCCTATGACTCATTTGTCCTTATCTAAGTTGGTATTGTCTGCCAAGGCTACCTATTTAGAAGGTCTATGACTTCTCAGTCTGGTAAATTTCCACAAAAGCTGCCTGTTTACAATAGCTTATAGCCACCTGTTTCAATGTTTTTCCACGGAGACCCAAGACTTGGTGTTAGTATACGTGTATGACAGGCCTATTGCTGATTTTAGGCCTATGGCTGATTTTAGGCCTTCAGTGTGTAATCAGGGCTACCCCTGACAGAGAGAGATTTACTTTCATTATTTTAATTTTTGATAATTTATATAACAGTTCTTTCTATATGTACTTCATGTTCATACATCTTACTTCCACCTACAACTCTTCTCTTGTCTATGTAAATTTATGAAATCTTTTATAATCATTATTCGATTTCATATGCAAACACACCTGTCAGTAGGTACACATACATACATGAAACATGGAACTGACTGAGTCTACTTATTTTGATGAAATATTAAGTCTGACACTTGGATTTTGATCACAGAGTTCATCTATTGAGAAACTGACTCTCTGACTCTCAAAAGCAGGCAATAATGATCATTTTATACTGCAATTTTGTTTTTATAAAAATGTTTCTAATATCTAATTGCTTTACTAGAATTGAGTTAGAATATCACTTTTCAGTTTGAAAGATTATAATAGGTGATAAGTCAAAATTATAATACTTGATTTATTGATTTATGAAAACTAGTACTTTAATAGTTATTCTTATGTCATAATTTTTATTACACTTAAGAACAAGAGAAGATTCTTCTCACAGGAGATGTTAGTCAACAAAGACATCCAAAATTGGACACTCTGTAGAGAGTGAGAAACTTTGGAGCACTTGGTCCTAAATGGGATGTCTTTATCCAAACACTTTCCTCAATGCTCAAAAATGTATGGGTAAGAGGAGGTAAATTTGATGTAGTGGAGGACTCGAAGAAAGAGCATCACATAGATACAACAGAACAGATACACATATGAACTCACAGAGTTTGTCACAAGACCTGTGCACGTTCAAACCAAAGAAAATCTCAACACTAACAATGAAAAGAGGACAGAAATACCCACTCTTAACCAAGAAGCTATTTGTAATTGATAATTGGTAGAAAGAAAAAATAATTTTTTTCCAAAGCAGTATCATTAGACATATCAACCACTCTTCAGGGAAAACTCCATGCCCAGAAATAGGTAGCCAACAACAGAAGTAAGTAGCAACACCAAAGTCCAGCTAGCCCACTACAGTAAGCTCACGATATTCAAATATCGTGGAGGCATAAAAAATGACCTTAAATCCAATCTTATAACACTGATAGAGGTGCTGGAGAGATGGCTCAGTGGTTAAAAGCACCATCTGCTCTTCCAGAGGTCCTGACTTCAATTCCCAGCAACCACATGGTGGCTCACAACCATCTGTAATGGGATCTGATGCCCTCCTCTGATGTATCTGAGGAGAACCACAATGTACTCACATACATAAAATAAATAAATCCTTTTAAAAAGTAAAGCTGATAGAGGACTTTAAGGGGAGAAATGAATAGACCACTTAAATAAATACAGGAAAATAAAATCAAACAGGTGAAAGAAATTAATAAAATAGTTCAAAATTTGAAAACTGTAATAAAAGCAATTTAAAAAATATAAAAAGAGAATCCTGGAGGTGGAAAACCTAGTGAATACAGCAGGAACTACAAATGCAAGCGTCACCCACAGAATACAAGAGAAGGAAGAGAGAATGCCTGGTATAGAAGATACAATTGAAGACATCAATATATGTGCCAAAGAAAATGTGAAATCTATAAAGTTTATGACATAAAACTTCCAAGATATCTGTGAAACTGTATAAAGACCCCAAACCTAAGTTGGGACTGAAAGAGGCAGCTGAGTACCTGATCGAGCCAGCCTTGGATCCCAGAGACCCTCAGGGACAGTAGGAATTCACTGGGTCCCTGGCTCCTTACACATAGCTATAGCCCTCTACAGCCCCTCCCAAAGAGAGGTTAGTGGCCATCAGTCATATAGCATAGGTAGAGAGTGTGACTACAGGCCACAGAGCTTCAAGACAGATCTCCATATTCATGTGATTCCTAAAGGCCAGAGGCCATAGCCAATTAAGCATTACTTCCCAGACCCTCCTCTTTACAAAAAGTATTTAACCTCAGGCCCACCCTGAGAATACTGAGTATAGCTTCATCCATTTTCCACCATGACAATGAACATTTTAAGACCTGAACTAGCTCTTTTCTTTGGGTCCCGCAGTGGGGAAATGTGGAGAAGTTCTTCAACTACTGAGCCACCTTCTAACCTCCCACCCAATGACCTCTCTATGTTCCAGCAAGGGAGACCACCAACTCAAGCAAGCAAATTGAGACAGCCATGACCCAGCCAAGCGAGTTTCCATGACTAAGAGTCTCATTCCCCGCAGGACGCAGCTAGAGCTTTCCCCCCTAACCCCTTCAGCTGCAGGTTGATCCAGTCTGTACACCCCCAGTATCTCAGTCCTTCCGCAGCCTCTCAGTGGTGCCTGAGAGCCCAAGGGCTGAGAACCAGTTGTTTCCCAGCTTCATTGGCCTGGGGATCCCCAACATAAGAGCTCCGGCCCCCATGGGACCCCATACTGTTTTCTCTCCACCCCTGGAGTGGAGCCCCATGGCTTCCCACATCCAGATGTCTGCCAGACACCTGCCTGGAGTGAAGACAGTCAAATTCCCATGCCCCTGCATCTCTGAGCCATGACCTCAACCTCTTGGGGGACAGACACAGATTTTTCAAAGAAATCGTAGAAGAAAATCCCCCCCCAATTAAATAAAGAAATGCCTATAAGTATACCAGAAGCTTACAGAACATCAGATAGATTGGACCAGGAAAGAATATCCTTCCACCACATAATAATCAAAATACTAATGTAGAGAAAAAAGAAAGAATATTAAAAAGCTCCCAGAGAAACAGTCCAAGTAACATATAAAGGCAGGCCTATAAGAATTATACATGACTTCTTAACAGAGACTCTAAAAGCCAGAAGAGACTGAGCAGATGTCTTACAGTCTCTAAGACACCACAGATACCACCCCACATTACTATACTCAGGAAACTCTTAATTACCATAGATGGAGAAAACATGATATTCCTTGACAAATTCAAATTGAAACAATATCTATCTATACGTTAAGTGCCAAAGAAGATAGCAGAAGGAAAACTCCAACCCAAGGAGTTTGACTACACCCAAGAAAACACAAGAAATAAAAAATTTCACACCAGAAAAAACAAAAGAAGGGAAGCACATACATGCACACATGCACATATGCATGCTCGCGTGCACACACACACACACACACACACACACACACACACTTGACTACCACCAACATCAAGGCAACAGGAACTAACAATCAAATCATATCTCTTGACATCAATGGACTTGATTCCCCAAGAAAAGGATGCAACCTAACAGAGTGGATATGAGAAGAGGATCTGTCATTCTGGTATGTATAAGAAACACCTGAGCAACAAAGACAGACATTACCTCACAGGAAAAAGCTAGAAAAAAATTTGGAAAGTAAAGGGACCCAAGAAGACAGCTTGAGTAGCCCTTTTAATATCTAACAAACTTTCAATCAAGATTAATCAAGAGAAATGGATAAGGAAACAGCATACAAATCAGGGAAAAATCTACCAAGATGATGTCTCAACTCTGAACATTTGTGTCCCAAATGCAAAGGCATCCACATTTGTAAAAGAAATATTGCTAAAGTTTAAATCACATATTAAAACTCACACATTAATAGTAGAAGACTTCAATACTCCAAGCTCACTATTGAACAGATCATCAAGACAAAAACTAAATAAAGAAATAATTAGACTAACAGACATTGAACAAAAATGATCTAACAAATCTACAGGACATTTATCTCAAACACAAAAGAATATATCTTGTTCTTAGCACCTTAAAGAACCTTCTCTAAAACTAACCATATAGTCAGTGACAAAACAAGCAACAGATGTAAGAAAATTAAAATAGCGTCTTGTTTCTTATCAGACCACAATTAATTAAAGTTGGATTTCAACAACAACAAAAACAAAAGAAAGACTATAAACTAATGGAAATCAAATAAATGTCTATTTAAAGACCACTGTGTCAAGGAAGTCATAAAGAATTTTCAACGGAAGAAACTCGAATGGCCGAGAAGTACCTAAAGAAATGTTCAGCATCCTTAGTCGTCAGGGAAATGCAAATCAAAACAACCCTGAGATTCCATCTCACACCAGTCAGAATGGCTAAGATTAAAAACTCAGGTGATAGTAGATGCTGGCGAGGGTGTGGAGAAAGAGGAACACTCCTCCATTGTTGGTGGGACTGCAAGATGGTGCAACCACTTTGGAAATCAGTCTGGGGGTTCCTCAGAAAATTGGACATAGCATTACCTGAGGATCCAGCTATACCACTCCTAGGCATATACCCAGAAGATGCTCTAACATATAACAAGGACATATGCTCAACTATGTTCATAGCAGCCTTGTTTATAATAGCCAGGAGCTGGAAAGAACCCAGATGTCCTTCAACTGAGGAATGGATGCAAAAAATGTGGTATATTTACACAATGGAGTATTACTCAGCTATTAAAAACAATGAATTCGAGAGGTTCCTAGGTAAATGGATGGAACTAGAAATTATCATCCTGAGTGAGGTAGGCCAATGACAAAAGAACACACATGGTATTCACTCACTGATTATTGGATATTAGCCCAGAACCTTGAAATGCCCAAGATGCAACTCACAGGCCACATGAAGCTCATAAAGAAGGAAGACCAAGTGGGGGTGATTCGGTCCTTCTTAGAAGGAGCAACAAAATAATCAAGGGAGCAAATATGGAGACAAAGTGAGGGACAGAAACTGAAGGAGGGGCCGTTTCAAGACCACTCCACCTGAGTATCTATCCCATGTGCAATCACCAAAGGTAGATGCTGATGTGGAAGTCAGGAAGTGCATGCTGATAATAGTCTGATATGGATATCTCCTCAGAGGTCTTCAAGAGTCTGACATACTCAGAGGCAGATGCTCACAACTAGCCATTGAACTGATCATGGGGTTCTCAATGGAGGAGTTAGAGTGAAGACTGAAGGAGAGCTGAAAGGATTTGTGGCACCATGAGGAGAGCAACAATACCTACCAACCACAGCTCCCAGGGTCTAAACCACCAGCCTGGGAGCACTTAGGGAGGGATCCAGTGCTTCAGTTGAATATGTAAGAGTGGAGGGCCCTGCTGGGCATAGGTGGAAGAAAAGAACCTTGACAGCATGAAGGCTGGATGCCCCAGGGGGTGGGAATTTTGAGGGTGGGGAGGTGGGAGGGGGTGGGTAGATAGAGGTTACATCCACAGAGAAGAAGGAGGAGGGGTGAGGGGATTGGGGGTTCCTGGGTGGGTGGGGGATGGGGTAAGGGGACAACATAGGAAATGTAAATAAAACTTCCAATAAAAAAAGAAAATCATACCAATGAAAACTTTAAATTTGTACAAAATAAATTCTGTACCAATGTAAGAGATTATAACTTCAATTTTGTATCAATTATAAAGATTTCTACCAATGTAAGATATACCTATGTAATGTTTTGCTTAAGAATAAATTTGCTAACCTATCCCACCAAAAAAAAGAAATTAAAGACTATCTAGAATTAAATGAAAATGAATAGAAAACATATTCAAACTAATAGGATACAAAAGCTATCATAAGAGGAAAGTTCACTGCACAAAGTGCCTTCATAAGGAAATCTATGTGATCTCATACCAAAAACTAAACTGCGTAACTACCTGACAACGCTAGAAAAAAATAGAAGTAAACACACCTAAGAGGAGTAGAGACAGGAAATAATCAAACTCAGAGCTGAGACCAAACAATTATAAATAAGGAGAATAATGCAAACAATCACCAAATCCAGGAATTGTTTCTTTGAGAAAATAAAATGATAGACAATACCTTAAGCAAACTACCTACTAGGCAGAGAGACTATATTCAAATTGACAAAGCCAGAAATGAAACAGGAGTCATAACAACCGACACCTAAGAAATCCAAGAACTCATTAGGTCTTACTTTCATGATCTGTCTGATACAAAATTGAAAATCTAAATAAAATGGATAATTTTCTTGATACATATCACTTACTGAAATTCAATCATGATCAGATAAACAATTTAGAAAGTCCTATAGCACCAAGAAAATAGTACCAGTCAGTAAAAGCCTACCACCACCATAAACAACAACGACAAAAACAACAAAACAAGCCATAACTAGTTTTAGCACAGATTCCTACTAGACATTCATAGAAGACCTATTACCAATACTCATCAAGCTAGTCCACAAAACAGAAAAAGAAAGATGTTGCCAAACTCATTTTATGAGGCCATAGGTACACTGATACCCAAACTACACAGACTCAACAAAAAAAGAGAATGTCAGACAAATTTTCCTTATGAAAATTGATATAAACATACTCAATAAAATATTCATAATCTGAATCCATACCAAAAACATCATGCACGATACTTAAGTAGGCTTCATCCCAGGAATGAAGAGATGGTTCAACATATGAAAGTTCATCAATGTAATTCCACCAACTAAACAAACTAAAGAAAAAACACACATGATCATCTCATTAGATACTATGATATGATTCTTGGAGACATAAGCTAAACAAGGTATATACCTAAACTCAATAAAGGCAATATACAGCAAGCCCTTAGGATTAAATGGAGAGAAACTTAAAACAATTCCATTAAAATCAGGGAGAAAACAAGATGTCCCACTCTCCTCTTATCTATTCAATATAGTAATTGAAGTTTTAGGTAGAAAAAAAAGACAACTAAAGGAGATCAACAAGATATCAGTTGGAAAGGCAGAAGACAAAATATTGCTATTCTGATATGATATGACAGTATATAAAAGTGACCCCAAAAATTCTACCAGGGAGCTCCTACAGCTGATTAATATCATCATCATCTTGAGTGAATACAAAATTAACTAGAAAAAATTAGTACCCCTTTTATATACAAACTATAAATTGGCTGAGAAATAAATGAAGGAGACAGCACTCTTTAAAATAACCACAAATTTTATATATATATGAAACTCTAATATATCAAGTGAAAAACTATATGACAAGAACTTCAAGTCTTTGAAGAAATAAATTAAGTATGATATCCAATTATGGAAAGAACTCCCATGCTCATAAATTAGATTTACCTAGTAAATATGGCCACCTTAACAAAAGCAATTTAAGGATGCAATGCAATACCAATCAAAATTCTTACACAATACCTGACAGATTGTGAAAGAACAATATTCACCTTTATATGGAAAAACAAACAAACAAAGAAACAATGATTTTTTGCTAAAGCAATCCTGTACAACAAAAGAACTTCTAGAGGTATTACCATCCCTGATCTCAAGCTGTACTACACAGTAATAGTAATAAAAATTCCATGGTATTTCCATAAACACAGGCAGGTTAAACAATAGAATCAAACTGAAGATGTAGAAGTAAGCCCACATTCCAAAGGATCCTTGAACGTTGACAAAAAGTCAAAACTATATAGTGGGTAAAAGAAAGCATCACTAATAAATGCTGTGAGTCTAATTGGTTGCCTGAATGTAGAACGGTGGAAATAGATCTATATCTATTAGACTGCACAAAACTCAAGTCCAAGTGGATCAAAGAACTCAAATTAAAATCAGATACACTAAATCTGATAGAAAAAAATTCCGAAATTCTCCTGAATGAATCAGCACAGGAATCAACTTCCTGAATAGAATACTCTAAGCTCAGGCATTAAGATCAATAGCTAATAAATGTGACCTCATGAAATTGAAAAACTCCGTAAGGCAAAGGACTCCATCAGTAAGACAAAATGGCAACCTAGACAATGGTAAAATTCTTCAATAACACTATATCTAACAGAGAGAAGATATCGAAAATGTGTACAGAACTCATGAAATTAGTTCTTGTGGATGTCAAAGACATCCACAAAGCAAATAACCTAATTTAAAAATGAGGTAGAGAGTTAAACTGAGAATTCTCTACAGAGGACTCTAATGGCTGGGAAGCATTTAAAGAAAGTTAAACAATCTTAGTCATCAGGGAAATGCAAATCAAAACCACTCTGAGATTCCACATTATACCAGTCATAATGACTCAGATCAAATCTCAAGCTATAGCTCATGTTGGCTAAGACTTGGAGCAAGAAGAACAATCTTCTATTGCTAGTGAGATTGCAAAATTGTACAACCACTTTGGAAGTCAATTTGGTAGTTTTCAGAAAATTGGGGATTTTTCTACCTCAAAAGCCATGTATACCACTCCTGGACATATAACTAACATATGCCCCACCATAACACAAGTACACTTGCTCAGCTATATTCATAACAGCTTTATTCATAATAGCTAGAAACTTGAAATAACCTAGAAGTCCCTCAACTGAGGAATGGATGAACAAAATGTAGTAAATTTACCCAATGGAATATTACTCAGCTATCAAAAACAATAACATCATGAAATTTGAAGACAAATGGATTGAAATAGAAAATATCATCCTGAGTGTGGTAACCCAGACTGAAAAAGACCTGCATATATATACTCACTCCTAAGAGAATATTTGTCATAACATAAAGGATAAACACTACAATCCATAAACTCAAAGAAACAAAATAACAAGGAGATAACAAGGGAAGATACTTGATTCTCAGTCAGAAAATAAAATAAAATAGACATTGGGGATGGGAAGAGATAGAGATCTGGGTGGGAGAAGTGAATGTGGTGCTCAGGTATAGGGAAAGCTGGAGCTCAGAGAGGGCCAGGAGTGTGAATGGAAACTGGCTGTGGAGGTGGGAGTGTGGCGTCTCTAGGATGTATCAGAGCCCTAGGATTGTGGAGGTTCCAGGGATTCTATTAGGGTGACTCTAGCTGTGATTCCTAGCAGCAGGTGATATGGAGCCGGATGTAAGAAATATATGTGATCTGACTGAATTACTGATATCTTAGGGTTGTTAAATGCAAATTGTCTCGTTATGACTAAGGCAACTGGCATGGTTGTTTATTAACCATTACTTGGCTTTGACTTCTTCATATTTCTCTCACAGAATAATGATATTCCTGACTGTTTTCATGTTCAGTTCTTATGAGAATGAAAGGAGAATATAGGGAATGATTTTTATTACTGGTACTAGATTGATTTAGCAATGGAGCTCCTTGGGCTTGTGGAATGCTTGCATATATGCTGCCTAGCATGTGACTCCTGTATATTCTACTTCTACTAACAATTTAAGCCAATTTAATGAACATCCTTACCAAATATTCTTACTGGTTGAGCTTAAGAACATTTTAGGAATTTTAAATGTAAATAACGATTCTCCATTATCAGGACAACATAGAAAGAAAAAAAAGAACTTCACAGGGTTCATAGGGTACTGTTTATAATAAGACTTTGCATATTTGGGTTATTCTACCTATCTAACGTTTATAAATATGGAGAAAACTCAGATTACAATTTTATTTTTAAGATATTCAAGGAAGATTCATGGAAAGGCCTAAGTTTCTAGGAAAAACAATTATAGGTCACCAGATATATAGCATGGATATTTTCTGATTTATGTAATTTTAAATAAATTTAAAGGTGCAAGAAGGAATTTAAATAAAAATTGAACCACATACAAAATGCAGAATAACATAAAGAATGTTTTGGTCTGTGATGAACATTTAATAACCAAAGCAAATGATACAGATTTAAAAAATTGATGCTTTCAGCTTAAAGAAAAAAATTGTATTAAAGAGAACACAAATAGCATGATTCTATTATATAAACATCAAGTAGAGGCAAAAATAATTGAAAGTGGTAAAAATCACACAAAAGTTTGTTTGGTATATGGTGAATAAACTAGCTGGCAGGAAGAATAACAGATTTGTACAAAGTTATATATTCTGTATATTTTAAGAGTTACAGTTATATTGGTTAATATGTTTTTCATGATTTACAAAACTTTAAATGGATAGCCAGACATAAAGCTACATTTCATTAATCATTTCAGCACTTCAGAGTTTATGACATTAGGATTGTACATTCTAGGATAACCTTTGTTACATAGAAAGAATAAAAACACGTAAATTGAAAATGGGATTTTTTTCATTACTTTTTTTTTAATCCAGCTGTTGCCCCCTCCAGGTTCCCCTCCCAGAGTTCTTCATTTCATTCCTCCCTTCTGTATCCAAGAGGATGTCCCCCACCCTCCAGGCCTTCCCACTACATGGGCCCACAGGTCTCTGGAGAGTTAGACATGTCGTCTCCTACTGAGGCCAGACCAGGCAATCCTCTGGTACATATGTGTCAAGGCCCTCAGACCAGCTTGTGTATGCTGCTTGGTACCAACTGGATCAGTGTCTGAATGATCTCAGGGATCCAAGTTAATTGAGACTGCTGGTCTTCCTAAGTCTTCGAAGCCTTCTCAGCTTCTTCTGGTCTTTTCCTAATTCATTCATATGAGTCCCCAACTTCAGTCCATTGGTTGGATGTAAGTATCTGCTTCTTACTCAGTAAACTGCTGTTGGGTCTCTTGGAGGGCAGCCATGCTAGGCTCTTATCTGTAAGTACACCATAGCATCAGTAATAGTGTCAGGCCTTGAAGTTTCCCCTTGAGATGGGTCCCAATTTGGGCCTACCACTGGACCGACTGCCTTTCCCTCAGTCTCTTCTTCATTTTTGTCCCTACAGTTCTTTTAGACAGGAACGATTCTGTGTCAGAATTTTGACTGTGGGAAATCAAACCTTAACAATGTTAACTCAATGATAGGCAAATTATATTCAATGGCAACTCACTCAATAAGTAATTAGACTTAAAATATACACACAGCATGAACATATATTCAGAAATCAATTTAGGATTATGAGGCAAATTTACAAACACACATTTTTCATTTTATCAATAATATAATAATATTTGAAAATGATGTGGTAGTTTAAACGTTGAACCCCCATTATAAGTTCACATATTTAAATGTTTGGTCACCAAATTGTATCTCTACTAGGGAAAGTGATGAAGCCTTTCAAGATAAAGTACCTCAGTACTGCTCTACTTCCAAATGTAATCTCTCAGCCTCGTACTTTGATCTTCCCACTATTATACAATCTCCTTCTGGTTCTTTCTTCTATATGATTCTTTTGGTCATGATATTGTATAGAGCAAAAAAAATAATAAAGTTAGTAACAAATAATGGAGTATTATTGTGAATTGTCCATGCTAATTTTTAGAGAAGTGTTGAAGACTTTTAAGTTTTTGTTGTGTTGTTTTGTTTTGTTTTCCCTGGCATTTGGGACTTTCTAGTGGTTCCCCTGCTCCTCACCCTCCCATTGCTATGTAATTCTATTCATTTTTCTGATCGCTGTACTTTTTTCCTGTCTCTTCCCATGCCTCATCCTGAATGCCGTTTTTACTCTCTCCCTCCTCTCTCCCTCCCAGGTTTCATACTGCTTCTACCTCTCATGATTATTTTGTTCCCCCTTCTAAGTAGGATTGAAGCATCCATACTTTGCTCTTCTTGTTAAGCTTCATATGGTCTGTGAAGTTTTGTACTAGAAAAATGGAATAATGTCTTAAATAGAACTTATGCATATTGTAGAGTTAAGATTAATGCAGATTCTAGAGGCCCAGTTCAAGAGAATTCAGAGGGTAACATTTATATCAACAGAAACTGTTCTAGAGGCCAGACGTTTTGGGAAAGAATGTTTACTTTCTACTCTTGACCTAAAAACTTGCCTGATAAGTTTTAAAGTAATGATTTATTTCTTTGGTGAGTATTTCAAGACAGCATAGCATTGTGTTTCTTATCAATCTTAAATACAACATGTAGCATAGAACAAATTATAAATGTACAGTTTGGAAAGAAAATGCACACTAGGAAGTTTGTTGTTACAGAAAAAGCATGTATGGAAAGATAGGTTGTAACTGTTAAGGCAATAGCACAATTAAGAGAGTGGGGCCGTCCTGTATTGAAAAAAAAATGGAAAGGTTGACTCAAGGGCAAGGGCCCATCTGGTTCGATTTCCATCTTCCAAAAAAGTGTAAGTATAGTTTTTTTGTTAGGGAGCAATTGGAAAGGATTTTTTTCTGGTATTAGATCTGAGAGGGCCAGGGCCCACTGCTGGCAGATAGTGCAACTTATTCGTATAGTTCAAGTGGTACTATGTAGAGGTGCCACAGAGGCATAAAAGATCCCAGAGCTAAGAAGTAATGGATTCATCCTCTGTGATTTCAGAAGACCATTGAGGCCAGAGAATATGTGTCATTTCTAGAGTCACTGTAAGAAGAAGGCCTTAAAAGAGAAGAATATTCCTAGTAGGCATTATGTGAAACAGTAAAAATAAAGCCTAGATTACAGTAAAGACATGAAAATGTTGAAGATGTCAGAGCCATGAGACATATCAAAAGAAGAGCTGCATATAGGGTGGAAAAACAGACTGGAGAAAAAAGTGTGTTTCAGAAAACAAAGCTCGAGGGGTGGAGCCATCTAAGTCTTATGAAATAAAATCCCATATATTGAACATGGAGCCACTGGATTTTGTCTATACCCCTGAAATTCAGTCGCATTGGATGTAGATCTACCTTATTCGCTCCACATGAACTCAGTTAAGTATATATACACTCACCTTATTTCTACATAAAGATAAATCTGAAGTTCTGGGACAATCATATACTAATTTTAGTGTTGTTACAAATTCTACTATAACATAACTCCATATTAGTACACAAAGTCTCAGTTTTTCTCAACTATTGATAATTTATGTAGTATCCAATACTAGAACATATATAATTATGTGGCGAGATTGGTTGGAGCACCCCTCTGACCTACCCAGCTCCAGGAAGAACACCAGAGGCTTGTAACTGCTCTGGGAGAGGGCACCTCCGTGTTTGTTTCCTGTATCATGTAATAGCCTTATAACTAGTGGTAGTCGTGCTGCTGGCCACTAGATATTAATGGGCTAGAATTATAACAAATATCTTAACAATATACAAACAGGATTATGCAAAGAAATACTGAAATGTTAATAATCAGGAGAAGAAATGCTGTTGTAGACAGGGATAATTTTGTAGATGAGCATCTTCAGTGCATTCCTTTGTCAAGTTGCTTTGTAATGTATAATTTTATGCTCTCAAGCAGCCTTGAAATTTTTGTTGTTGTCTGTTGGTTTTATCAAAGTTTAGAATTTTATACCTTTAATACTACTGTACAAAAAAAGTTTGGTCAAGATCTTACTTTTTTATTTTTTATTTTCATTAAAATGTATCTGTCACCTTTGCCTTCCCTTTTGCCTCTTCAGTGTCTTTTGTTTGTTTCTTATTGCTTCATACATTGTAGAAACAAATGTATAAATACAATCTGCTGAGTCTGTTTTTTGTTGTTTTTGTGTATATGCTCCAGAAATAACCATTTTGAACTGGATAAATAAGTGGAATCCTTCTGGGAAGAGGCTAGTTCTCTCCCAGAAGTAATTGTTTGCCTATAGCTCTTTGTCTATGGGTGGGTCATGTGAAAATTTCCCCTTCAACATTAGCAAATGTATTGATATTCCCATTTTTTCCAATTTTGTTTATATAGACATTTTTAGAAAAAAATTTATGATAGACTTCCTAGTAGTCTCATACAATCATTCTGTTCCCTCTTCCATAGTGTTTTCTGAACCTGAGATTCAGAAGCTGTAATTAGATATATCCACTAGAACTGGGCTTCACATAATTGCTTGATCTCTGAATTGTTTCCAGTTACAGATTTCTGTGGTGATCTCCATCTGCTATAAAAAGAAGCTTCTCTGATTAGAGACGATAGATATACATATCCATGTGTATAAGGTTATGATTTAAAATATACCTTGAGAGCTTGATTGATGGTTCTAGCAGGTGAACAGAATTTCTACTGTAGATTCCAAAGGCTGGCCCTTCTGTATTCAAAAAAGGTCCTCCTCTTTGAGCATACAACTATGGGAAAGACATGTGTCTTTATATAAAGGAAGGGGACACCTGTTTAACAATCATGATCAGCCGAATAAATCCTAGCAATTAATAAGCTGACAGAAGCTGCAGCCATCATCTCATTTGCTAACCAAAGGAAACCCATGGGAATCCTACAAACAACCCAGGCTATTGCCAATGCTTTGAGTTGCTCTCCAAAAACTGATGGTAAAATCCTCTTGCTGAAGATAACATGTACATAGTTCATTGAGCATGGAGAACTTGAACTGTTGCCTGCCTACCTAGAGACATTATCTCTACTGACTAGTATTCATGGTACCGGGAGGCACTCAACACTGTGCCAAAAGAAAAAAGTAAATACTTCCAACTACAAGTCTGCTATGGAAATGTAGCAATAAAATGACTCCTGATCACACTCTGCTATACTTATAGATCAGTGTTTTGCGCAGTCAATATCAGGGAAGCTTCCTTCTCCAGACGATGGGAACAAACACAAAGACCCACAAGAGACATTATTCAGAAAATAAGAAACTTTATAATACTGAGTCCTGAATGCTTTCTGTCTATACCACAAGTCTCAGAGAATCCTGCAGAAAAGGAGGAGACACAATTGTATAAAGCCTAAGGAGATGGAGGACACCATTGGAACAAAGCCTTTTAAACACAGCAGGACAAATGGACACATGAATTTACATAGACTGTGGCAGCATGCACAGGGTCTGCAGATATCTATGTATAACAGGAGAGGAGTAGACATAAACCCCCAATCTGTAGCCAGGAAGCAATCTCCAGTTGAAGACCACTTGCAGATGGAAAATTAGTTTTTTATCACCAAGCCTCTCAAGCAATACAAATCACTCTTAATGGCAGGCCCCATGCCCAACTGTAGATGGCCAACATACACAAACATACACACCAAAAACCCTCAGATGGCATCTTTAGAGGTTTTGGTCTCTTAATATTTTGTCATGTATTTTTTAAAAAATATTACAGAACTTCTGTGTATACATTATAATTTCAATGTAGTTTTAATGGTATTCCTATGTAGTGAAAGCATGTGGGCTTTTTTGTGATTTTTTTCCCTTTGGCTCCTTTTCTTCTACATTTGGTTCTAGTTGTTTTTTTTATTTTACTTAATTTTATTTTATCATTATTTTTAGATGCCTATTCGTTTTCTAACAAGAAACATAATTGGTCTAGAATCAGACTAGAAGATAGGTGAGAAAGACTTCAGAAGAGTTGGGACAGGGGAAACTGTAATCAGAATATAGACTATTCAAAAAGTAAATTTTAAGTAACAAAAAATAGATAAAAATGATTTAAAATGTGAAAAATTGTGATGGTCTAGCAAATTGACTGTGGTAGATTCTTCTGTAAGACCCATGGCCTAGAAGCCCTGGATAGTTACTTAGGTTTCTAGTACAAGATATGATTTTTCTACTGCTGAATGGGCCTTAAGTCCAATTACATCCTCCAACATGAGTTTATTGCACTTTTACAGATATCTTGCCATGTGGTCCATTGTTGTGGTTCATAGGTATTCCAGCTGGCTAGGCCTATTAATTACTTTCCTCCCTTCAAAGTATAGTATTCACAATATTCTCGAAAGCTAGAGTGTGGAAAGGGGGATACTTTTAGGTAAGTTCCAGGAGAAGTTATAGAAGTTCCCTGTACTGTGTAAAATCTTCAGGACTATATACCTTTAAATTCGGAGTAGCAACTAAGCACTGCATGAAATCTATGTGACTTGGGAAGACAATTGAACTACCCTCACCAACTATGGAAATAAAAATTTCTAGTACTTGGCACTGGCAATTTGTCTGTTTATGTTTCTTGTGGGGAGCATTGTTAGCTTAAGTGGCTTGACATCCTTTAAGCTCTCTCTCTATATAGGTACATACATATATACTTGTGTGTGTTTCTGTTGTAAATAAAGTATAAATTTAGGTAAATATAAAATTGTCAGACTCCTTGAAGTTATGTCCAGCAAACTAGGTGCTATTCATTCCTTGGACTTCCTTCTATATTCACCTCATTCTGCCTCACTGGTTGGAGCCCATTCCCACTTAGCATACATTTCCTTGGTTAAAAATAAAGAAATATATATTTCCATATCCTTATCAAACATTCATGGAGTCTTTCCCAATAGCTTGAAGATGTATCATTTTTCTTATTTTACTTTAGTGCCAATTTTAAATTAATTAATAGAAACTTTACATGCCAATATTTTGTCAAGTATATATTTATAAATGATTTCTAAAGTTACAGTCTCAATTTCTACTTTGTGTATGGTGTCTTTGTTTGACATTGAATGTTGAATGTTTACTTTATTCAAAAAAGGTAATCAATATACCCTTTGCTGGATAATTTCTACATTACATACTTTATAAATACATTCTACTGTATTTATTTCAAAAACTTGTGTCATGGTATTCAAAGTTGCAACTTTTGAAATTAGAATGAATTATAATTCTAACAAATAATATCCTGTGAAAATGAGAGTTTTTCTTCTTCCTTTCAAAATCATGGTGTTATTTTTCAGCTCCTACTGGTTTGGCTGGATTCAATTGTATTAATATACAGTAATACTTTACTGTTGATTTTAAACATAATTCTTGAAAATAAAGTCATAAAATATGCTATGATATCACACGTATCATGTATTATGTTAAAAAGTTCATCTCTAGTCCATTTTGTGAAAATTTCAGCATTGATGGGTGTTGAATATTATCAAATGCTTTTGTGCTGTATTAAGTTTTTGAACTTCCTACATGAGCACTATATCTCTCCTCCCCTCCATCAGCTCCATCTATATCATACCTTTCTTCCAATTATTCTTTGTTTCTGCTACTTACATACACACATATATAATCTACTGGGTTCCTTCAACATTGATTTTATGTGCATGTGTCCAGGGCGAGCCACATGGTTCTGGAAAAACTATATGGAGTTCATCCCTGGAGGAAACTACTTTCCATTGTTCACTTATCACTCATCTTCTGGGGTTGGACATCATGCTATTTTTTTCTGTTCATGTTGGCATGTCAACTGCTGTTGTCATTATGTCAGTCTTATTGAGGCAGTTACATTATTGATGTTTCATGGGTGAACATTAAGTCATATCTTAGGGAAACTATTTAGCAGGGTGTACCCTGAACTTCTGGCTCTGACAATCATTTCCCCCCTTACCACAATTATCTGTAAAGTTTATTTTTCCATATATATCTACCAATATAAATATGTGTTTTGTCCTTCATCTCATTGTATTGCTTATTTTATTGTTAGATATTTAACTGTTGGCTGGTACTGTATCCTGGAGGAAATGATATTAGATTATGATGTTTATGTTTAGTAACATATTTATCCAGGCAACAGTTTGACACATTTTTAAGCATACGTTTGTGAGTGGGAGGCAATGCTCCCCTCTATCTCTGCTTTCAAGCCATGAACTTGGCACAGGTATCCCATTTTCACTGGAACATTTTTAGTTTCCATCACTCACAGAAATGGAACAACCAGCTGCCATCAGAACCACACATATGTGGTGCCAATCAAGCCTTTGGATTCAGTCCCATCTAACACTTGATAATTCTATGGTTCATAGAAGAAATTGTTTGTTGCTGAATGAAAGAATGAGTTTTAGTTTTCTATTTTTATTAGCTATTTCATCATTGTTCTCTGGTTAGAGTGTAATTATGTTCATGCCAGAACTTAATCTAACAACTTTTACATAATTTCTGTGGCACTTAATAGTAGTGAAAGTTAGAAATATGTTAATTACCTACTAATGGGAAACGTGTTATAAATTAGGGCCTTGATATGATGAACACACTAGTAAAATGCCTTTAATGCAGTGGGAAAAGTTTAATGATATAATTTTGAATGAAAAAACTAACTACAATTTGGCCAATACCTAGAAGCCCACAGTGAATAAGATTGTACATGCTGTACTTTTCTTGTGTAAAATATGCCTTTATAAAACCATGACCTTAGTTACTTACTTGTCTTCATATAAGTTTACATCTATTTTATTAGAGTTTATAATTACTTTATTAAATAATGATATCAATAAATTATAGTACTGTTGGAACTGAATAAAATTTTGCATGGAATATTTTGTTACCTGGCAAAGTGTGTGCTTGTTCCATTTCAATAATCATCACTGGTAACTTTTGAAAACCAAAACAAACCAAAATAAAATACTTCAAACTGTAGTGGTAACTCCTGAAGGTGGAAAGTGACAATCAATGAGTTTCACAAAAAGGCATTGTTCCATATATAGAATTTTACATATTTTTTACCTATACTTAAGGGAATGATAGTAAAACATTATCTGTTGTTAAACATGGGTAATGGGAATTTAGGAACTTAATGTATTATTATAGCTTATAAATAGTTTCAAAAAATTTCAGTGCTTTAAAATTAACTAATTGAAGAAATGTCTTTATTAGAAATAAAGTCTTTGTCATGAGTATTGTGACTGCTACCAATTACTTAACATTTCTTTTGTTCCATAATTTTTTGACTCAATTGAATGATTTTTTTAAGAATGAATGGGTAAAATATATATTTTCTATTTGCAAACTGCCAAATAAACAATGGTGCATAAACTAAATATTTTAATAACCATTAGTGATTTTCTCCTATAATTTGAAATTGTGGATATATATATATATATATATATGAAAATATTGAGAAAAATGTGAAGAGGTAATGACAGAACTGGATATCTTTGTAAATGATAAAGTAAACTTCAACTACAAACCATTTTATACCTTTTTTTTCAAAATTCCAAACTTCAAGAGAGAAAAGATGGATGACTATAATAAAAAAAATCAATGCATAAAACCTGGATTTTTGATACATAGTTTTATGAATAGATAGGAGAATATATATAGTGTCATCTAATGAAAAGCTTAACATTAGAGAAGAAAAGGAGATAAGGGTCTTTCAAAGTCAGCACTTTCGAGACAGGGTTTCTCTGTGTAGCCCTGGCTGTCCTGGAACTCACTCTGTAAACCAGAGCTGGCCTCGAACTCAGAAATCCGCTTGCCTCTGCCTCCCAAGTGCTGGGATTAAAGGTGTGCACCACAACTGCCCGGCTAAGTCAGCACTTCTTAAAAGCAATGAAAGAGGTAAATTCATAAAAATAATGCCAGGAAATTGGTAATTTATTTGACATTTTAGTATGTTTTAACATAATCAAGTCTATATACCAAACACATAGAGGACTTAGAAGAGTTTCTGAGTATATTTGAATATTTATATCTAATTGTCTAGAATATGAAAATTTAGAGAATACATCTACTTATGAGAGTACTTTTTTAAATTATTAATATGATAAATATATAAAAGACAACATAAAACATTCCTTGGAAGGAGAATTTTTTCTCTTATTTATGCATGAATATCTTAATGCTTCCATAATAATATATTTGCATGTAGAATTGGATTTTTTAATTCCTTAAGATTTTCTTTGGGAAGCTATCATGTTTTTCTTGACATTTTTTCAAATTTTTAGTTATCTAATTTAAAATGTTAAATGCATTTATACATATATTACCATTATGTATACATGTAGCATATATTATTTGTAAAACTACTGTTATTTCAATAAAATGTATGTTCATATTTGTTAGACATTGTGTACCTTAATGTTTTGTTCTATCTAAATTAATGTATTAAAAGCATTGAATCAATAATAATACAGATATTTATGGAGACATATTTACACAGCCAGCCTAGTTTAAGAATCAGTGACCTAATAAACTTGAATTACATGACCTAAATATTCATAACTTGCCTAGAAAATTGATGTGGTCCTTAGATAAATGAATTAGTAGGTATTTCTTTTTTAATATATTCATAGAAACTTTATTCGTAATAGCCAGAAACTGGAAACAACCTAGATATCTCTCACTTGAGAAATAGATAAAGAAAATGTGGTATATTTACACAATGGAATATTATTTCCATGTCTTGTATTCTCTTAATGATGCTTACATCTGTTGTTCCTGTTCTCTTACTTAGGTTTTGCATCTCCAGGATAGCTGCATTTGTGTTTTCTTTATTGCTTCTATTTCAGGTCTTATACAGTTTTATTCATTTTCTTGTATTTCTGTAAGAGATTTCTTCATTTCCTCTTTAAAGACCTTTACTGTCTTCATATGATTGGATTTAAGGCCATTTTTATCCTGAAAGTACTCAAATAGGGCACAACATAATAGAAACAATATCTTAGAAAAATCTTTCTGTTAATTACATAAACACTCTATCAGTAGTGTGTCACACTTCTGTTGAACATTGTGAAAAAGCAATGTTTTTCTACATTTTTTTTACATTGTGCACCTGCATCAACATGCACAGACCCAAACAAACAAAAACAGTTCAGCTCTTAACAAGGGGAGAAAAGAAACTGGCATTTTGGAGTACTGAGGGGATCTACTAAAAAATGGGTCTTAAAAATGAACAGTGGGAAAGGTAAGCATAACCAAGTTAGAAATGTCTGTGAATACAGTGAACAGGGAAAATGGCAGTCTGATCAGAGGAGAGAATAACAGAGAATTAGAATGGTAAGACTTTGGAAATGGATAATTTTTGAACTGTCTTCCTTACATCTTATATGTTTATATTCATTTCTATGGCAAAAAATTCAGATACTCAGAAAAGAGTAGGTTCTCTGCTGTGGCTCTCACCAGGGTGAAATCAAAACGTGAGGCAAGATTACAGATCTTATTTTAGCTTGGTGTCCTCCAAAGCATACTGACTAACAGTTTATTCTTTGAAATTCTAGGAGGGAGAGATTTGCTTTTCTTCTAAATGTTGGCAGGAATGTCTCTTTGCTCTTAAAAGACTCCTACAGATTCTTGTCAGGTGGTCTAAGTAAGAAAATAATAACATGACATTTTGTCCTTGTCTCAGAAACCCCCCAAAATATCCATATCTCTCATGAACTGGATGTTTTCTTTTCTGTTATTAGCTAGATAAAATGTATTTAAAGGCTGCTTTAGGTTAGGCACAATTGGATAATCTTGCCATCCAAAATTTCTCTTTAAGATGATATCTAAATTTGCATTTCATTGAATAACCATGAGAAGGCCTCCCTCTCTGTGTCTCTGTCTCCATCTCCATCTTCATCTCCCCCTGCCCATCTCCCTGCCTGTTTGAAGTGATCAAAACTTTTTTGGGCCATCTTAAATTTCTATCACTATAGAAAGTAACTGAGGAGAGTAAATGTGCTTTCTTAGAAAAAAATGTCTATTTGTCCTCAAATTGTCATTTTACTATAAACAAATATGGATATTCGGAGTTTTCAGTATTCAATTTTGAACAGAACTGATTTAGTGTGTTCTTGGTATATAAGCTTCTTGAACTAAACTATGTTTGCATGAAATAATTAGAAACTGTGTGAATTTGGACACTATGACCTATTATTTAACAAAGATTGCTAGACTTAAAAGACATTAAGCCAGAAAAGTACTTAAAATTTTTTTATAATACTGCATCTTCTTTGCTCATAATTGCAGATTATTATTTAATAAGACAAAATGAATAATTTACTATCTGTAACATGACTCTATAACCACACACTTTTTGTTTTTTTCTATGAAATAGTGAGTATTCATGTTTCAAATGTGTAAATGATTGTTTATTAATGATGATTATCAAGAGTGCTAATATATTCATTGATGTGATTTAATAGATTAAAATATGACACATAATGAACTTAACATTTTGAGTCATTTTCTTGCAATCTGCAATGTAATTAATGTATTTTTAGCTGAATAATACTTTTTTTCTTTTCTGCATCTTGTTTTCAAGTCAGTTTTTGTAATTTTTTATATTTTCTTCATACACAGTAGTTGTACAAAATAAAAGAATTACAAACATTCCAATACATATCCTTGTTTTTAATATCAAAATAATCTTTCTGCAAATTCTTAAATAACTGGCTTTATTACAAGTACCCATTATACCATATTTGTCCATAAGGTCGTATTTTGCCTGTCTTACCTTAATGTCTTCTCTGCAATCTTGTCTGTTTCTAGAGGGTCATCAACTACAAACAGACTACTTCCATAGGTATGAGCAATCAGGTTTGGCATGTATAGTTTTATAATAGATTGCAAAATAATCTGAAAATATATATATGTATATTCATAAATATCAATTTGGAAATTATAAGATGCTCCTTAGTGTGTTACATTCAAAGATTAGAAAGAAAAGAAGCTTAATATAAAAATAATTCAGCAAAATTTTGGGAGAAAGAAGCAGAAATGACATAGGATGAACGGTAGGTGATTTCCTTCTACTTTTGGAACTTTCAAACTTTTTATCAAAAGAGTAGTATTAGGTTATATTATGACATATCTTTAAGGAACTTCAATATTATAATTATTTTCCAAAATAGCTGATAAATTTTATTTTAATGATTAATTTAAATAATGACAATGTTATTCATTTAAATAGAATTATATCTTTACCTTCTTGCTGTTTGCCATCTAACTCCTATCAAGCACCCTATCTACATTCATGACATCATTTTTACTTATCTGTTTCTTATCTATCTACATATAAGCCTATAAATTGGCATCCATTTATTGTTGGTTGTATGTCTAATTTTTAGGATTCATCACTTAGGATTGGATAAAAGTTTAGTGGGCTCATCTTCAAGTTTTGACTATGTGTAACATTTCCACCTAGGTCTGAGGCCCTGTGTGATCTCCTTATCCATGTTTGCATGTCAGTTGGTGTTCATATTGTCCAAGTCTTGCTTATCAAGCTATGTTGTAGAGAAGTAAAATTCTTGAAACTATAATTTCTCTTACATAAAAGTTAGGTTAACTAGCATTTTATAATATTCTAATCTGCCAATTATTTTCTAATTATATAAATCTCACATTTGTACCTAAAATGTATGAGCAAGATGTCTGAAAGATAACTGAAAGCTTTAGTTTTTATGAAATTATTTAACTGTAGAAAATGAACAGCCAGAATATACAGCATTTCATACATCCACACCATTTTTATTAATCTCTGAATGATTAACTGTTATGGATTTGACTTATAAACCAGCTGATTCACTATATGGATTATGATGAAGCTATAATACGAAAAACAGAATTTATAACCTTTGGAGAATTTTCAGCTGCAAACAAATTATTTACTTAGGCATAAACAATAATATCCTAGTAAAATGGCTTCTTCAATTGAAGCAGAAGGATTTACTTTTACACATTTTAAGGTATAATTAGCCTCACTCTCAAAATCATTTTAAGGAACTAGTAATTTTTAAATTCATTCTTTAATAAATCCATATATATATGCATAATATAATTTTTAGCATATGTTCTTCATCCTCTTTCTTATCCACTTCTGCCAAATGAAAAGGTGAAACTGGACTTTGGTTTGTAACTAGCATAAAAAATATAGTTAATAAAGAGTCTTTAGTAAACTAATATACTAAAACTTAAAAACCTTTATTTGTATTTTTCTTTTCTACAAATCATTATATTTATATAAAAATTAAAGTAATTTTTATTGCATAAACTTTCTTTTTTAATAAAATAAGAAAATATATTTCAGAAAATGTATTTACAATGTTAGGGATTATTGTCTTTGATACTGCTGTTACTAGCTAAAAATATTCTTAATAGGTAGAAATATCCAGAAATAACAAATATATGAACCTTTTCAGAACTGGTACTTTAGAAAAAAGAAAAGACATATCATTCTAAGAAAAATAGTAAACATATATGATGTAACTTTGAAAGTAATAAATCTTGATCTTTTTACATCTTCAGATAAAATTTTTAAAGTGGCAATGCTAGGTTTTACTTACAATTGAAGTGCAACTCTAGAACTTACAAACATATTACCTAAAGAAATTCAAGCAAAAGTTCTAGATTGTGATAGATACTTACTGGCATACACAATAACCAGAATATTAGATTATCTAAGCAACTGGAAATGAATTCAGAGGTAAACTAATATTGTTATAACATAAACGGTGATCTTTACTTTTTATTTTTTTATTTTTATTGGATGTTTTATTTACATTTCATATGTTGTCCCCTTACCCCATCCCCCACCCACCCAGGAACCCCCTATCCCCTCACCCCTGCTCCTGCTTCTCTGCGGATGTACCCCTACCTACCCCCCACCTCCCCACCCTCAAATTCCCACCCTTGGGGCATCCAGCCTTCATGAGGCCAAGGATCTCTTCTACCAAAATGGTGATCTTTACATCATACATTCTGAGTCTCCGTGAATTTTTGTGAGGTTATATACAAAGATGAAGTCTACTTTATATTTTTTGATTACAATATATTCCATTCGTCACCAAGGAGGATTCGAAAAGTCTAGATGTTTCCAAATGCTATATAAATATAGATTGACAGCAATAGTTATTATGGGAAAAATAAGGAAATCTACCTACACTGTTCTTCTCTTCCTGTAGCACACAATAATATTTATGGTGAGAAAGCAAAACCCACTGCCATCCATAGAAGAAAATGATAGTAGAGAGGGCTACAAGTAAGTCCTGAGTTTCAAATTATATCAATAGAGAAAAAAATCATTAAGTATGATCCTCATGAATCCCATGAAAAGAGTCTCTCAGTAATATGGACCATAAGTGAAACAACATCAAAAAGTAGTAAAGAGAGATAAGCATCCTTTTCCATATCTACACTTGTGTAAACATTAAAGGTAAAGTAATTTGCAAGACAGAGGTTGTCTCTGAGACACACTACAAATGGAAAAGCTTAAATATAAGGATATAGCCGATAATAGAAAATAGAATCTACTGCCATACATTCTCTTATAAATGAAAGCTACCAACAGTGGATCAAATAGCAATACTATAAATGAAAACATAATAAAGTCAATAAAGGATTGTTTTAGTTAATTCTTTGGAATCTTGATACCCTAGGGAATAGGGATATTATTGGGGGAGAGGTGGGGGTGTTGGGTGGGTGAGGAAGCACCCTCTCAGAGGGTGGGAGGGAGTGGGGGAAGGAGGGAGGGAGGGAGGGAGGGAGAAAGAGAGAGAGAGAGAGAGAGAGAGAGAGAGAGAGAGAGAGAGAGAGA
>NW_021604563.1:2257719-2327209 GCF_004785775.1 Grammomys surdaster
AGAGAGAGAGAGAGAGAGAGAGAGAGAGAGAGAGAGAGAGAGAGAGATTCATATCTCTCAGTGGTTTCTATCATTTCCCTGCCATTTGCTGGAATGGTTGTGTGTGGTGTGGTTCTTGGACTTGGCAATTTCTTCACAGTAACCCACAGCTCCTGCAGCCAATTGAGAATATTTTTAACTAAACAAATACTAAACCACATATTCATAATATTCAGAAATTTGAAACAAAAAGATAATCCATAGTTAGAGATATAAAGGCTAAAAACCAAAAGTAATCTAATATATTGTCTATAAACCTGCTCTACAACAAATAATGATAGAATCTTCACAACAAGAAAGGATATAGTACTAAAATTTCATACTACAAACAGCAGATTAGTAAAAGAAAATATGGAAAATAGCTGGAAGTAGAAGAAAATCAAGATATGTTGTAGTCTTCACTTTTCTGTTGCTATGATAAAATAGCATGATAAAACGCAATTTCAGTAAAAAAGGGGTTTTTATTTGTCTCCTCTTTCCAGAGGAATAGAATACATCATAGTGGGAAAGGCATGGGGACAGACAACGAAGGTATTCTGGTAAAAGGTAGAAACTGGTTGGTCACATTTCCATCCTCACACAAGAAACAGAGAATAAACATGAGGTGATGAAATTACAAGATCATCAAGTTCACTTCCTTTGATATATTTCCTTCAGCAAGGCACCAGCAACTAAATATTCCATAACCTTCACAAACTGTGTTAAAAATGGGGTGAGTGCTCAAATATGTGAGTGTACTGAGGACATCTTTTCATTCAAATCACCACCATATTTATTGCTTTCCCTCCTTAATATTGGTTTAAGTTATAACCACAGTAAAACAATTGCTAAGTATTATAATACTACATGTACATAAATATTGAATATGGCAGTAATATTAAGAGAAAAAAATTGGAAATAGTTTACTTAAGGTCATAAAACAAATGTTAAAATGTTATTTAAAAGGTAATCATTAATAACTAAAAATAAAATGCACTGCAGTTATGGAAGGTTTTTATGAAAAGGTACTAATAGTTAATAAATATATTTGTGAAATTAAATGATAGAAATACTGATACATTTAGAAAAGATGAAAAGAGACAACAAAAACAAATACAGGAAGCACATGTAAAAAAATTAAATCACTGAAGTATAGTTAAATAACATCAAGAAGCACAATAAATATGAATCTTGTAGAACATATGTTAAAAGGCACAACTGCTTGGATTAAATACAAGCCTATGATTAAAAAAAAAAGTTATTGATTTTGACCCAGAAAATGTTATGCCAAGCACTCATCCTTCACGGCTCCAGCCACTGTCAATAGGAACAATTTGCTGATCTTCTGCTCTGCCTTCCCACTTCAGCCTACATTATGCCTTTCTACAAGCTTTCCAGTGTTCTACCCAGACCTTGCATTCAGTTTAGTGGCCCAGATGACTCTAGCAGGAGAAACATTCTCCTCAGTTCCATCTCTGGTATTTTCCCCAAATCAACAAACCTACTTCCCCACCATCTCTAAAAGCAGGCTAAAAATTTAGGTCAAATGATGCAATCAACAACTCCAATTCCAAGATTTCAGAAAAAAATGAAAACAATACAAAAAAATCTAGAAAATATGTCCTCTCTAGATGTTGCCAGTCCCATAGCAAGTGGTCCTAATGAGAATAATAGTCAAAACAAAACAAAAATTAAAAAACAAACAAAGCAAAACAAAAAAACCAAAAAAACCCTAGAGTTCACATAAAAAACTATTATAAACATGTTCTAGAAGTTCTAAAGATTCAGACTAGACACAGTAAACATGTAACCAACTCTTAAAACATATATACAAATACCATCATACGAAATGAACAGGTTATATTTAAGAATAAAACTGTGTATACATATACTGCACTAACAGTATTTTTAAGAGTCCATGAGTTTGAAGGACAGTAGAGAGGGGTATATGGTAGGATTTGGAGGGTGAACCTGGAAAGATGAAATGTTGTAATCAAATTGCAATCTCAAATATTAAAAAATATAGGTACAGACTTTATATAAAATGCTATAGTTTGTTAGGATATTAAGATAATATGAAGCTGGGACCTTATGAAGTTAAAAAAATGTGTTACAACAAAGAAAACAGTAAACTGCTTGAGGGAGCTGACTAAATAGTAGGAGAAGAATCTTTTCCATATATGTGTGTGTGTGTGTGTGTGTGTGTGTGTGTGTGTGTGTGTGTATGTATGTATATGTGTATATGTATATGTATATACATATATATGTAAACATATGTAATATATATTATATATATGATAGAGGACTAATACACAAAATCTCAAAGTATATTTTTAAAATCCCAATCAGATAATGTTGATAGTTCTGAATATATAATTTTTAAAAGATAACTACTAAAGTCTGATAAGCACTTTAAAAAATGGTCAGTATCATTCGTTGCCTGAGAAATGCAAATGAAACTTCTTTGAAATTTATTATAAATCATTCAGAATAAATAGCTACAATAAAATAAATGACAACCAATTCTGATGATCTCATAGGAATGAAGAATAATTATTTGCTATTGTTGTGAGTTCCACATGGTTCAACCACTTCAGAAATTAATATAGACATCACTAAAAAGGATAGAAATATAGTATCTCATTTATCCTCATTGACTTCTGCTCACAATAGCTAAAATGTGGAATCAGCCTTAAAGTCATTCAAATGGTTAATGAAATTGATAATTTAGTACAAATATAAAATGAAATTTTACTAGGCTTTAAAGAAAACTGAACTTATAAAGTTTATGGGTAAATGAATAGAGCTGGAAGAATATTGTGAACAAGAAAAAAACAGGCATAGAAAGATATCCACATGTTTTCTCTCATATATGTATCCTGGCTTCAAATCTGTAATACTGTGTGTTCTACACGGAGTATCCTCTAGGAGCCAAGAAAGTAGAAAGGCACCACTGGGTATGAACACATTAAGGAAATGACAAAATGGGATAGTAGTATGTAAGTAGTATTAAAGTCAAGAGGTGGGATGCTAAGCTGAGAAATGTTTAAGCTGTGAAGAGATAGGGTTAGGGAAAGCTGATGGTGAACAGTGTAATGCAAATCCAAGTGTGTAATGTTAAAGGCATATGGAAACAATCCTTTTCTAAGTAAATTTAAGTATATAATTTATAAAGCAGAATTGTTGATAAAAAAATACCCTGGAGGAAAAAAAAACCTGTTTCTGAAAGTAACAAAGGTAATTAAATTAAAAAATAAAACAAAAGAACAACAACAACAAAAAAGGCAAACAACCCTGTGTTAATTATAGGATACTTCCTCCTGCATTGGTGATTAAGTCTCCAGAGGCACCCAAATAATATAGACTTTTACAATTCTACTTGGTCACCTGCAGAATTGAATGGTAAGTCTCTATTGCTAATGCCTATGCACACAATGTTTATATTCTATTGAAAATCAAGCTGGAACCAAACTGGAAGCTCTCTCCATGCCTAGCTTTCATAGTCACAAAAACTGCTGTTTAGGCTCCTGGTTGAGAAAAGGCATCTATAGTCTTACTTGTTTGTAAACTCTATGAACAACATGATAAACCAGCCAGTCACAATGTTTTCATTTCTGGGATAGTGGCACTATGCTTATAGAGCTAAAAACCAATCTTATTGTCTCTTAGCTTGTCTAACAAATACTCCAAACCTTGTCAAAAGGACATGGTGAAGGACACAACATAAAACAACTCTGTAAATATTTATATATTTTTTTAATTTGGAAATTTCACACATATCTTCAATGTATCTTGATCATATCCAACTCTCACTACTTCTCTCTACCTTTCCCCTGTTTCCCAACAGATCTTCCTTCCAATTTCAGTTTTCTATTAAATGTTAGTCTATTTTTAATTTACATTCCACTAAATTTAATGTGTTTTGACCATATGTATGTGGGTGTGGGCATAGGAAAATCACCAGTGGCTATACCCCCTAAGGAAATGTCCCCACTATGAACTATCAATGACTGATAGCTAGATGTAGATCATCCAGATGCCATTCCTCAACTGTAATAGAATTTTTAACTGTTTGATTTGTGTTGGTAATATACAGATAACTTGAACTATTGTGAGTCTATATATTCAACTATGTCATTTCCAGTAGCCAGGAATTCACAGCACTCTTCCACATCATCTAGCTCTTTTATTCTTTCTGTCCCCTCTTCCACTGATGCTCCCTGAGCCTTGTGTATGGGCAAATAATATAGATATCCCATCTCCAGATAAACACTCACAGACGTTTATTCTAAGCCCTTGGTAACAGTTATAAATCTATGCATTATCAAGCTTTTCTGACAAACTTTGAATGTAGCATAAATATATGATAGATATTTACATTGATACATATAGACAAATACTATCCTAAGAATTATTCAGAGAAGCCTCTTACGAAAGAAGCCTCTTAGGTGAAACTTATGGTTCTACAATATGTTGAGACCAAGGGATGAAAGAGTTTCTAGGAGTAAGCAAAATATTAGTGTCATCCTCAGTAAAGATCAGGAAAGTGGTGGAGAGAATATACAAATGGCATTATATACATATATGAGATGCTGCAACAAGGTTTTTTAATATAAAATTAAAATTGATGATTTGAATTTTATCAACATTAAAAAAAGTCAAGCAAATCTCCTGGAAAAGTTTTTATTTTTGAAGATCCTCTTTCAAAATGCACTTATATCTGCACTTGCATGAACATGTACAGTTTTTGTGACATATGTATGTTGAAATAATATGGTGGACTTATGAATATACAAAATCAATATTTGTTAATATATATCAAAAAGATCCTTATGCCTATAAGACATGAAAATTATACAACCTAATTTGCAGAGATCTAAATGTGCATTTCCTATAAGAAGTTATATGAGTAGCAAATGAACATAAAATCTAGGATGAAATACACTGTCTATTAAGAAAATCAAAAGAGAAACTGCAGTGAGGTAACACTACAGCTTCATTAGGATGGATGGAATGAAAGCTGATAATGCAATTGAGGATAGCTAAAGCTGAAACTCTTTCATGATGGTAGGAGTGCAAAGTAGTACAACCACTTGGGAAAACACTTTGGTGAAGTCTCTAAACATTATTGTAAGTTCCAGCAATCTTATTCATGGATTTAACAAACATGTTAGCACAAAACACCCTGCATGCTACTGTTTATAGCAGCTTTATTCGCAATAAAAACAGGCAGGAAACAATTCAAATGGTCTTAGCAGGTAGAAGGAGCAACAAGTCAGCCTGTGTATCACCCCACAATCAAAATGAACTGTAGATACATAGAAGGGCATAAATGATTCTTGAATACCTTGAGCTGAAAAAAAGAAATACAATGTAAAACAATGTAACTAAAAGGTTTCACATTATACTATTCTATTTAGATAAGATTCTAGAATAAATAAGCTACACAGATGTAGACGAGATTATTGGTTGCTAGGAGTTGGAGAAAAAGAGGGCAGCCACAGCAACATGTAGTGACATGAATCACAGTCTAATTTCTGTACTTGAAACTTCTGTTATAAATCTAAATGTTAGATAAATAATATGGTAATACAATTGGCAAATGAGGTAATATCTCCTACTACAAAACTTATAAAACATATTTCCTATCTTCACCACACGACTAGGAAAACTAAGATTAGTGGAAAGTTAAATGAATACTCAGAAATTATTAATAGAGTTCAAAATTTGTTTTCTACTGACATCTCTGCTTCTGTCCCTAGTTTTTGGAAAGTACCACTACATTTACTGTAATTTTCTTAAGATTTATTGTCATTCTTGTTGCTGTTAAATATATGTATCAAATCACCCTACTCTGTACTTAAAATATATACAAAATTTATTTTTCAAATATAATCTAAATGATGTTGAATATTTTGCAAGAAAATTTACTCTAATGTGAAGGACAATTTTTATAAATCATAAATAATAAACATTAGTCACAAGATGATGACTTTAAGTTATAACTTGATAGCTTCTAGTGTTTTATTAACAAAATACCTGGTAAAAATCTATTCTACAGTTTAACATTTTTAGTATATTTCAGAAAACTAGGATTTTTGCTAGTGTTTCTTTATATAGTAGTCCAATAAACTTTGGGTTTTATATATGCTCACAAGTTTAAAAAATATCTTTCCTCTCAAATAAAGAATAATTAAAATTGATTTAAAAACAATAACTGTTCTCTCTCTCTCTCTCTCTCTCTCTCTCTCTCTCAACTCCTTAAGTGTCTGCCATACTTTGTATAGGGTTGAAACCCCAAAATAATCCCCTCTTCCCCCCATCTGTGTTAGCATGCATGTTGTCCTTGTTTAGACAGTCCTTTGGCATTTAATGGATGTATATTTTCTAAAATTTCTAGAATTTTCAATTTCATAACTATCCAGTATTAAATAGTAGCCCTGAAATCATATAAGAATGGTAACATTATATATACTGAAATGGTTATATTTATGTTTTTAAGAGTATGTAATATATATATATATGTATATATATACATATATATATATGTGTGTGTGTGTGTGTGTGTGTGTGTTATTAAAAAGAAGCAAGAGGCCCTGAATTTAAAAACAAACAGGGAATAGGTTAATAGCGGAGGGTTTGGAAGAAGGAAAATGAAAGGGAAAATGATATTATATTTTAACTTGAAAGTCCCTTCAAAATAGAAACAGAAGTAGCTAAAATTATGAACTTCAGAAATCAGTTTTTAAAAAATAATTTTCCTTTGATTTTTTAAAAATATTTTTACTATCTGATACCTGTCTTCTATGTAAAAGTTTCTGGTTTTATTTGTAGACTTGTAGACTCCTTTAGAAGGGTTGTTCATGGGGCATAGATCTGTTTACATTTATTCATTCGTGCATTGCTAATTAAAAATGTGTTTCATTAAACTTGTTAAAGAATACTTAGGGAGAGAATGAACATGGTGAAATTAAAGATCCCTAGGCTATAAAATAACTTCAACAGTTGAGCTGCTAAAACTAATGTGTGCAGCAAGAGTGTCAAAAGTATCTATCACTTATCACAGTGTATAAAATGCAAAATAAAGTGTATATGTCAGGTATGTCAGGTAGCATTAAAGAGTATTTTTTTTTCTAATTTAGTTTATATATAGGGCACTTAATCACTTGCCATGATGTTCATCCCTTAAATTTTAGTTCCATAACTACACATGGTACACTTTTGATAGCAGCATGTTTGAATCTACAATTGAGTCAGGATATCATTACTAATAGGAGCATGCTGATTTTCAAAATTTCAGTACTGAGCATATATAAGCCTTAGAATTACTACACTTTAAGAATAAGTTAATATCTTTACCCTTGTTTTAATCCATGGATATATTCTGTAGTCATCAGATTTCCATCTGTCTGCTTGGTGTGTTCTTTGTCCATTTTAGAATAACTTTTTTGTTATTTATTAACTATCTTCTATCTATCTGTCTATCTATCTGTCTATTCTTTTACTGAACATATATTATTTTCTCATACATTATATTCTAATTATACTTTCTTCTCCTTCTACTCCTCTCAGTTATATCACACCTTCTAAACCCTCAGGATCCACTCGCTCTCCATCTTTCCTGGGCATATACCCAGAAGATGCTCTAACATATAACAAGGACAAATGCTCAACTATGTTCATAGCAGCCTTATTTATAATACCCAGAAGCTGGAAAGAACCCAGATGTCTTTCAACAGAGGAATGGATACAAAAAATGTGGTACATTTACAGAATGGAGTACTACTCAGCTATTAGAAACAATGAATTCGAGAACTTCTTAGCTAAACGGATGGAACTAGAAAATATCATGCTGAGTGAGGTAATTCAATCACAAAAAAACACACAAGGTATTCACTCACTGATTATTGGATATTAGCCCAGAAGCTTTAAATACCCAAGATTCAATTCACAGACCACATGAAGCTCATGAAGAGGGAAGACCAAGTGGGTGCTTCGGTACTTCTTAGAAGGAGTAACAAAATACCCAAGGGATCAAATATGGAGACAAAGTGTGGGACAGAAACTAAAGGAGGGACCATTTGGAGACCATTCCACTTGGGTATCCACCCCATGTGCAGTCACCAAAGGTAGACACTGATGTGGATATCATGAAATGCATGCTGACAGGAGCCTGATATAGCTGTGTCTTTAGAGATCTGCCAGAGTCTGACATATTCAGAGGCCGATGCTCACAGCTAACCATTGAACTGATCAAGGGGTTCCAAATGGAGGAGTTAGAATGAAGACTGAAGGAGCTGAAAGGGTTTTGCGGCCCCATGAGGAGAGCAACAATACCAACCAACCAGAACTCCCAGGGTCTAAACCAGCAGCCTGGGAGCACTTAGGGAGGGATCCATGGCTCCAGCTGTATATGTAAGGGAGGATGGCCTTGTTGGGCATAGGTGGGAGAGGAGATCCTTGGTTCCTTGAAGGCTGGACGCCATGTGTGGGGGAAATCGAGGGTGGGGAGATGGGAGTAGGGGGTAGGTAGGGGCACATCCACAGAGAAGCAGAAGGAGGGGCAATGGGATAGGGAATTCCTGGGCAGGGTGGGGGGGATGGGGTAAGGGGATAACATCTGAAATGTAAATAAAATATCCAATAAAAAAAGAAAAAAAAAGAAAGAACAGGATTCTAAGAGATAACAACCAAACATGACTAAAATGATATGACATGATCTATGTAAAAGTATCCTACTGAAGTTGGACATGGCAATTCAAAAGGAGGAAAAGCATAGCAAGAGTAAGAAGAAGATTCAAAGACCCATGTGTTCTCACAGTTAGGAGTTTCATAAAACTACTATGCCAAAAGCTATAGTATATATGTACAGGCTCTATTGTAGGCCCATGTAGGTCCCATTTTTGCTACTTCAGTCTCTATGAGCTCATATGTGCTTGACTTAGTTGTTTCAAAGTAGCTTGCTCTCCTGATATCCTCCATCTTTCTGCCTCTTAAAATCTTTCTGTCCCTTCTTCTTCTGGATTCTCTGACATTTTTGGAGAGGGGTTTGATGAAGACCTCAGATTTAGGCTCTCCATTAGTAGAATGCATGACAGTGGGTTCCTTCTCATGGAGTGGGCCTTAGATTCACATCAGGCATTGTTTGGCTTGTCCCACAAGTTCTGTCCCACACTTGTCCTAGTATATTTTGTAGGCAAGAAAGATTGTAGGTTAAAGGCTTTGTGGCTAAGTGGTGTTCAGCTTTCTCATTCTGTACACTGTAGAATACCTTCCCAGACCAACAAGACTAGAAAGTATGGGTGAAGGCTCCATGTAGACAGCAGCTAAACTTCTCCATGCTCAATGACTTGTATGAGTGTTGTCCTCTGCAATGGAGCCCTGATATCAGTTTGAAGAGAACAATCCTTTGACATAGTAACCACCTGAGTTGTTTGTAGGATTTTCATGGGTCTCAAATTTCAATAGTCTTTTCCCACACCATCTCCTTGCACCCTGCTTGATCCTCACTTACCCCTAGTTTGCCTGTAAAATCTATTCTATTTTTCGTATCTCAGAGAAATCTGTGTATCACCTCTAGATACCCTCCTCTTTCCTAACTTGTCTAAATCTACAGATTGTGGCTTGGTTATCATTTACTCAATATCTAATATTTACTTAGAATATATAATGTACTTGTCTTTCTGGGTCTGAGTTACATTACTCAGCATAATTTAGTCTAGTTTCCTCCATTTGCCTACAAATTTCACAATGTAATTTTTTAACAGCTGAGTAATACTTCATATATAAATGTACTACATTTTCTGTATCCATTCTCTGATTTATAGGCATCTAGGTTGTTTTGAGTTTCTGCCTATTATGAATAAAGTTCCTATGAACTGCATAGAGTATTCTTTAAGTAGAACAGAGTGTACTTTAGGTATATGCCCAAGGGTGATATAGCTAGGTATTGAAGTAGAGTGATTTATTATTCTCTGAGCAATCACCATACAGATCACCATTTTCATAGTGGGGGCAGAAGTTTGCACTCTCACCTGCAATAGAGAAGTGTTACCCTTGTTTCACATACTTACCAGAATGAGCTGTCACTTGTGGTTTTTATTTCAGCCATTGTGGAAGGTGTAAATGTTGTTGCCATCCCACAGTCAAAGTCTCTGACCCAGAATTGTTCCTGTCTGAAGGAGCTGCAGGGACAAAAGTGGAGAAGAGCCTGAGAGAAAGGAGGTCCAATGACAGGCTCAAATTGTGATCTTGCTGAGGGGGAGACTCCAAGGCCTTACACTATTACTGATACTGTGGTATGCTTACAAAGAGAAGACTATCTCAGAGAGATAATAGAATAGATTAAATAGAATAGATATTACAGGCAAACTAGGGCCCTCAGAGAGGTCCAAGAAGTCAGATGCAGATATTAGCACCAAACCAATGGACAGAAGCTGGAGTCCCCTGTAGTTGAATCAAAGGAAATCTAGAAGAAGCTGAGGAAGAGGGCAGCCCCATGGGAAGATCAGCAAGCAGTTCCAACTGACCTGAACCCCTGAGATCTCTTAGACACTGAGCCACAAACCCGGTAGCATACACCAGCCCAACACATATGCAGCAAAGGACTGCCTGGTCTGGCCTCAGTGAGAGAAGTTGCATCTAACCCTATAGAGACTTGAGGCCCCAGGGAGTTGGGATGTCTGGTGCAGTGGAGGTGGTAGGTGGAGACATTCTCTTTGAGACAGATGAAAGAAAGTATGGGATGGGGAGCAGTCTGGGGTTGAACCGTGAGAGGGTGAAGACTGGACTGTAAAAAAGGATTAAAGAATAAAAAAATGTGATGGAACCTCAAAAGTATTTTGATTTGCATTTCTCTGATGGCTAAGGATGTTGAACAATTAAGTGTTTCTCAGTCATTTGAGTATCCTCTATTGAGAATTATCTGATCCAAATTCCCTATCCTATCCAATGTCATTTTCATGTGTAAAGCCTACTTCCTTATACTAGCCTAATATTTAGATTTTGGTCTGAGATTACTTCTTTTTTCTAGCCTAATGTCAAATTCTTGCCTGAAGCCCACTTCCTTGTCCTTAGCCAATGTCATATTTTGTTTAGATCTGTATATCATTTTTAATTGAATCATTTTTGATACCTAGTTTCTGAAGTTATTTATATATTTTTGATATTTGTCCTCTGTTGGGTGTGGAGTTGGTAAATATCTTTTCCCATTCTATATGTTCCTGCTTTGTCTGATTGGCAGTATCCTTTGCTTTACAGCATCTTATTAGTTTCATGAAGTCTCCTTTATTAATTCTTGATCTTAGTGCCTATGTTATTTTTGTTCTGTTTAGAAAGTCTTCTCCTGTGCCAATGCATTCAAGTGTATTTCCCATCAGACTCAGTGTATCTGTTTTTTGTTGAGGTCCTTAATTCGCTTAGACATGAATTTTGTGCAGGGAGAGAAGTGTGAATTGATTTGTCTTCTTTTATATGCAAACTTTCAGTTAGACCAGTACCATTTGTTGAAGATACTTTTATTCAGTATGTATTTCTGTACTTTTAAAAAAAAATCAGGTATTCATATGTGTGTGGATTTATGTCTAGGTCTTCCTTTAGATTCAACAGATCAATAAGTCTGTTTTTATGTCAGTATCACACAGTTCTTATTTCTATAGCTCTGTAGTACAGTGGTTCTCAACCTGTAGTTTATGACCCCTTTGGTGGTCCCCTAATACTATCAGAAAATATAGATATTTACACTGTGATTCATAACAGAAGCAACACTGTAGTTATGAAGTAGTAATGAAAATAAGAAACTGTATTAAAGAGTTGCAGCATTAGAAAGATTAAGAGCCACTGCTGTAATACAATTTGAAATCAGGAATGTCATGACTGCCCAAGGTTTTTTATTGTTCACAATTGTTTTAGTTATTCTTGGTCATATGTGTTTCAGTATGAGTTTGATAATTGTATTCTCCATGTCTGTAAAGAATTGTGTTAGAATTCTGAGGGGGATTTCATCGAATCTTTAGATTGCTTTTGGTAGGATGGCCATTTTTATTATGTTAATCCTATCAATCCATGAGCACAGCAGATCTTTCCATTCTGATTTCTTCTTCAGTTTTTTTTCTTCAAAGACTTGAAGTTTTTAATCATACAAGTTTTTCACTTTCTTGGTTAAAATTACTTCTAGACATTTTCTATTATTTGAGATTATTGTGAAAGCTGTTGTTTCCCTGATTTCTTTCTCATTCCATTTGTCATTTGTAAATAGGAGTGCTACTGATTTTTTTAATTTAATTTTGTATCCAGACACTTTACTGAAAGTGTTTACTTTGCTGAAGGTGTAGGAGTTCCTGGCAGGCAAGAAGAGAGGCTGCAGCTGGTGTTCTATTACAACACTTGGGATGAGACTGGGAGAGTGGGTCTGGGAGAACATAGACAGAGAAGAACGTTTGCTGCCAGCCTACCTGTTTTTCTGCCAGGCATGGCCTGTGCTTTAGCAGCTGGTGCTTGCTGGAGTTAGAAGCTGAGATGCAGCGAAGAGGAGGGAGAGGGAGGTTAGGAGATTGTGGGATTAACAGGAGATATGAGCCAGGTGGAGTAGGATGGATAGAATATACTGGGGGCAAAGTTTGGAAAGTGAAGGTTTGTTGCTGGTGTTCTGTTGCAGAACTGTGGAGTAGACCAGAATATTGGGTCTGGGGTAACAGAAACAGAGCTACATATCTTTTTGTAACTATCCTGGCTTGTCAGTGACCTCATTCCAGCTTTGCTTTCAGTAGTTCCACAAAAGTAGTTTCTCTCCGATGATAATATGTGCCTGGCATAATCCAGGTTTCAAAACTGCACATATCTTTTCTTTATATCATCCATTTAATAAACTAACTCTTCATTGTGTAAGAACTAAGCTAAGTTTGTTTCTGTAAACCATTCAGTGATGGTGTTCACAAGAAGATACATTTGTAATCCTTAACATAGGCTGCTTAAACATGTATTTGGATGTTGTGGAAGAAAAACATGCAAACGGTAGAGGTATCTGCTATCCAAACAATTTTAGCAGTGAACTGCTACAAAAGTAGATTTAATTTTACAATTCAAATAATCTGTAAGTTCATAAAAAGAATAGGCCAAAGAAAGAAACAAAGAGAATTCCAAGAGAATTCAGATGTTTTCAATGATTAGTTGGAGAAGAAACATGTTAAAGGGCTTAGTTTATATTATTTTATAATATATAGATATCTTGCCATGTGAATATTTTATACTAGATATTAGGGTTAAAACAATAATCAAAACCAAACATTATTCTGAATTATAAGGGTTTCTGCTTGTTGTGGGAGATATATATAAATCCAATATTTAGTAATTCTCTTATATACAATGCATAATGTAAGAGTGCATAATGTAAGTAATGCAGTCTTTGACATGGTTAAGGAAAATTTTTGGAGGAAAGTGACATTTTGTTTGCCATCTCTAAAATGAGTAAAGTCAACAACAAAAGGATATGGATAATAATGAAACCAGCCCTTTGGAAATTATTAGAAGAATACATGGTTTGCACAAAGTTACAATATAGTATATTAAACATGTAGAAAATTTGCCTGGAAAGTGGGACGATAATAGAAATATCACCCTGTTTTGATAACTGCACATATATCAAATTCTCATACAATTGGTTAAATATTTAACGTAAATAATAATTACTTAAGTATTAAATTTATGAAAAAGATTTTCCTGAAAGGTGGTATCTAAGGAGTATAAAATCGTGAAAAATAAAGTCAGGAAAACAAGAAAAATTTGAATTTTTTTTGGTTGATTATAGCCATAAAAATCATTAATCATAGTCATAACCTTAGCTACACTAAGGTATTTTCAGAAAAATATCATTATTTACTACATTTCTTCACAAGTTGTTTGCAAATTTTAGCAAAATGGGTAGGCCTGAAAGATAGCAAAAAATACTATAAAAAGAAAATAATAGTTATCAGGACAGATACATGAAACCCATACTAGAACAACCAGAGAACCTAAATCACTCATGTTATTATCAGTATGTTCACATGTAATGATTAAACATTTGGTAAAGTGCAGATAAGTCAATAGACAGTATAACTAAACTGCACTAGAATATTAAAATTCTGTAAATAAAATGTCAATAAAAATGAACAGTATATTTGTCTTAAGAAAATTGACACAGACAATAAATCAGTGACTTTGTAAGTGCTTCTGAACTTAAATGCAAGAAGAAAAGGAGAAAATTCAGAACAATAACACAATATCTGTGACAAACCTAATTAGAATATGATGTGTACATTTTTGAGTGCTGGGAACGGGAGGATGAAACAGAAGAAATATCTGGGTTAATAAGTTATAGCAACTTTATAAAATTAATCATAAAAAATACAACAGTACCAGGGAACTCAAAGAACATCAGTATAACAAAGAAGTAAGGAGAAAGAAAGGGAAGGAGTGAAAGGGAGGAAGGAAGGAAAGAAGGAAGGAAGGAAGGAGAGAAGGAAGGAAGGGAGGAAGAAAGGAGGAAAGAAGGAAGGAATGATGGAAGGAAGGAAGGAAGGAAGGAAGGAAGGAAAGAAGGAAGGAAGGAAGGAAGGAAGGAAGGAAGGAAGGAAGGAAGGAAGGAAGGAAGGAAGGAAGTCTTATTCTACAAGTACACACATGGACTCATTACCAAGAGGTTAGGAAGTTTGTCTGAATCCCTAGGACTTTCACCAGTAACGACCCGGACATTTGAAATCCAGTGACCACTTTGCATAGCATATGAAGAAATACTTTACTGCCACAATGAGTGTATCTACAAGTCATACAGTGCTGAAAACTTCTTTGAGAATCCTCTGCTATCTTAAACCACTAAATACAGCATAACCTATGGGAAATATCCAGTATTGACTATTAATCCCTATAATATCCAAGCATTTTGAATTGTTTGAAAAGGCTATCTGACACACCATTTTAAATGCCTCAGAGTTAGAAACACTAAACTCTATGTAGCCTACTCTTGGATCCACTATGTTAGTATACTTTTCCTAGTCTTCTAGTAACATCAAAAGATACATTCATAAAGTCTCAACATGACCACCTTCACCTGATCTGAATAAGGATGACTTTGATATAAATGTCAAACTGAGTGGGTAAAATCCTACAATGTCTCAACCCTACACGAAGAAGTACAAACAACTAAGGAAAACTGGGAGAGGGAGAGGTGCTTCTCCCTAGGGAACAACACACTAATTGGTTTTCCAGTGTGATCAGGTCTGAATACATACATACAAGTAAAATTATACAGACTTAGCAAGTTTATTGTATTTTGGAATATATATGTGTATACAAATGCATGCATTAATGAAATTAATGAAGAAAGAGGCCACAAAATTAAAGGAGAACAAGGAAGGGTATATGGGAGAGTTTGGATGAAGAAAAGGGGAGAGATAAACGTTTTAATTAAATTAAAATCTAAAAGATAATTTAACAAAAGTGTCATTTTTCTATAGCTTATTTACAATAAGGGAAATCAATCTAAAAATCTGTCACCTCCCCACCCCCCATAGGAGGAGCTAAGTTGGGAGGAATAAGGAGAAAGGAACAAGAGAGAGGGGAACATGGAGGCAGATGTTCAAGTGTCTGTAGCAGTCAGAGGTAGTTGGTATATCTAGGTTGGGTATTGGGTTACACTTCTGATTGTATGGGCATCTTGTTACTGATCATTACCAAATATATAAGCTTTTAGATAATTAATATTAGAGTCTCATTTTCCTACTGGGCCCACGTGGATGGTGGGATGGTCTGGGCAATGCCAAGCCTTTCGAGACAATGTGGAAGCTTGGCAGAGCCATCTCCCATGGTGACATCTTGTGGGTAGCAGGGCTGGTGTTTCTGGCTGGCCATTTCTAGCTGCAGTGCACTTGTGGCCTCCTGCCGAGAAACATGGCGGCTGAGCTACGCAGAGCTGCCACAGTTAGTTGAACTAGTGGCTTCTTTTTTTCTTCAGTTCTTATTACTTGAAGTTTAATGTTTGATTTTCAACAACAGAACCCACAGATACATAAAAATTCAAAAACAAACATCACCAGCAAAGGAAATACATTTGGAGAGATAAAGCAAGCATGAAATGTGACCTCAGATCTAATACAGATATTATAATTCAAACTATGGTAAATATGACAAACAACTTAATTCTTTTTGTTTTGTTTTTTCAAGTTCTTTTATTTCCTGTTTACTTTTTTTTAATCAAATCATAATTTTTACCTATTCACACAGGGGTTATAAACACAAAAAGGCAGGATGTGGGGAAGAGGATGACACTGGAGCATAGGGTGTTCAGGGGGAGTACAGATATCTTTCAGAACTGGGTATCAGCTGGGTGAAGTTTCAGGGGACAGGTCACTATGACTCTACCTATGATTCAATTGTCCTTATCTAAGTTGGTGCTATCCTCTAAGGCTACCTATTTTACAAGGTCTATGACTACTCAGGCTGGTAAATTTCCACAAAATCTGCCTGTTTACAATAGCTTATAGCCACCTGTTTCAATGTTATTCCACAGAGACCCAAGACTTTGTGTTAGCATGCACGTATGTCAGGCCTATTACTGATTTTAGGCCTTGGCTGGTTTTAGGCCTTCAGTATATAAGCAGGGCTGCACCTGACATCTTCTTCCTTCTTCAAGTATAGAAGAGCCATGGCGATTCTTACTTCAACAAAGTGGCGCACGAATTTCAGGCACAAATTCACTAGAAATTTAAGTCTATTCACCTGAGAGTAAAAGTTGTATTTTTTTTTTTTAAAAGAAAGTGAGTGAATGATTGGCACTGATAGGAGTCACGTGACTCCAATGTGAACAAAGAAACTGCTGGCAGGCAGGTCTTCTGCTGAGAGAAATAAAGGCTGCTCTGAGTCAAGAGAGCCAAATAAATAAGCCTCTACTGTGGAGAAGTTACTGATTTAAGTATAAAATTAAAATATAGGGATTATTTGCTTTTAGAAAAGATTTATAAACAAATTTGTCTGAATCACGTGGTAATTATCACCTGCAGTTTGGAACTTAGATAGGGAAAATTGTCACTGGCTCTAGAGTAAAGAGTACAGTATACAAGTGTAAGTTGCTCTGGAGTACAAAGCCAAACATATAGATCTTATAAATAAAAAACTGTTCTAGGCAGAGGGCCAAACAGAAAGATAGTGTAAATCAGATGTATTCAGATGATATAAAGTTATATTGCCTCACAAGAGACTTGGGCTCTGTATAGTGTGGGCCCCATGGGAATTCTGGGTTCATTTCCTGCTTGGCAAGATAGAGAAAGCCTAAGAATAGGCACATACAGTACTTTAGTTAAGATAAGGAAAATTGTCACTGGCTCTAGAGTAGAGTTTACAGTGTATAAGTGGAAGCTGCTCTGGAGTACAGAGGCAAACAGATAGATGGTATAAATAAAAAACTCTTCTAGGCAGAGGGCCGAACAGAAAGATAGCATAAATCAGATGTATTCAGATGATATAAAGTTATATTGCCGCACAGGAGACTTGGGTTCTGTCTAACTTGAGCACCATGGGAATTCTGGTTTCTTTTCCTGCTTGGAAAAATAGGGAAGGCCTAAAGAATGGGCACATATAGTATTTTACTTATTAAGTTGATTTTATTTTCAAGATGGGTGTGATTTTCAGTTTTGTGGTTATAATTTTCCTCTGGAAAGAGGTCAAGATAAAGGCTCAAGGAAATGCTGTTTTGGGAAAAAGGTGTTGTCTGTGTGTTTTCAGAAGAGATGACTAAGATATCTCTACCTCCCAGAAAAATATGGATTAGACATGACAGAGGCAGGCCACCAGAAGCCTAGCTTCCAGAATTCAAACAAAGAATTATCTTGATACTAAAATTTGATTTGAGAGTTGTATATTGCAGAATACACAGCCTTGGTGTATCTACTCATCAAGCAAGCTGAGCAGACCTGCTCAAACCTCTGATGTCCTGGAATTTCGGCTGGATGCAGTGAAGACAGAGACATCAGAGGCTTATCAATTTACCCTTCCCTCCGCCCCTCTTCTAATATCTCATTGCCCATAATCAGCTTCAAGAAGTTATTGAAGAGTCGGCACCCCTATTCCCTGTGTTTGGGGGCTGAAGAGGTTAATATTGGGCTGTCTTTCTAGGGAAAAGTAGAGGTTTCATTGGAACAAGGAAGAGTAGCTAGGATTTATTGCCTAGCCATAGCCTATTGGTAGAAATCTGTATAATTGTTATTAAGCTCAAGTTATAAAATTTCTTAAATGGTACAAAATTTACTTTGATTTCAAATTTAAGATTTTCATTGGTACGAGCTTCTTATTGATATAGAAGTGAGATTAATATTGTTACTCTCATAGGCATTGTGCCTATATAACATATTTAAGATTACAAGGCTTAGACCCAGTCTTTCTTTAACTTTTTAAAACTGATTTGAGGTGGTTAGCCTGTGAGTAAAGGGCCTATAGCAAATTCATGGCTCTGAGTTTATTGTTAGGGTATTTTCTACATTTTAATTAGAAATAGCTGAGAGGAGTTAACGGACAACATTCCATATTGTCTTACATGGATAGTGTGTTTTCAAAATGTCAGAAGTCCACAGAATTGATCTTACAAACATTTCTGTATTAATATTCATTTTGATTAGAGACCTGTCTGCTCCTGACAGCTTCCCTGTCTTGGATTCTAAGAAGAAATTGAGCATCATTGGAGTTACTCCAGTTGTGGTGAGACAGCCACTAGGCAAGAATTGCCTCTTTTCATCTACAGACAAATTACTGTCCAGAAAAGGACACACTTGCGGAAAAGTCAACTGATTATATCTGCCAAGACAAGTAATCAGCCCTTTATAATTCTGCATTAGTAGGTGTGTCAGATGATCCTGGGCCAGAAGGCTGAAGCTTGGATGCTCCAATGTTTTGTAGTGTAGGGACTGTCCAGGTGTTCAGTGGTCTCTATAAATTGGCTAAGTTTTAGAAGCTATGCTTTGGGCTTCCCATAATTTCAATTAATTCAGTCATTCTGGATTTCTGATGTGGTTGAAGACTTACAGGCTCATAGCCAATTCCAGGTATTTACTTTGAGAGAAGAGATTTGAGAGGATGATTTTCAGCTGGCATTCATTTTAAAGCCAAAAAAAAAAAAGCCAGGTTTAGAACTAAGTATTTTAGTTAGGAGAGATGACAGAGGTGGTTCTGTTTAGTCAACAAAATGATGGACTGGGTATTAGGTCTATCTTATACCTTACTGATACAAATTGGTATAGTTGTGCTTTAATTGTATTTTGAAAGAAAGTTTTTTTTTTAAAAAAACAGGAAGGGAGCTATGATGGGAGGAGTAAGGAGAGGAAGAGGGATGAAAGAGAGGGGAACATGGAAGTAGATGTTCAAGTGTCTGTAGCAATCAAAGGTAGTTGGTATATCTAGGTTGGGTATTGGGTTACACTTCTGATTGTATGGACATCTTGTTACTGATCATTACCAAATATATAAGCTTTTGGATAATTTAAGTATTAGAGTCTCATTTTCCTACTGGGCCCGAATGGATGTCAGGATGGTATGGGCAATGCCCAGCCTTGCTGAGACAATGTGAAAGATTGGCAGAGCCATCTCCCACACTGACATCTCATACATGGCAGGGCTGGTGTTTCTGGGTGGCCGTTTCTAGCTGTGGCTCACACATGGCTGACTTTTAAAATATTACATCAACATGCTCCCACAATATTAGAAAATCATCAAGGCAACACAATGGCCAAAATAAAATATGATATGACCAATCAGGTATGCTATTTGGTTGTTCAGGATGGTTTTACTTATCCCAGGAATTTGTTGTTTGTTTTCCTTATGTAGTTGAGAATGTCCTCTAAAGGTCTGTAAAGATTTGTGTTAGAATTTTGATGAGAACTACATTGAGCCTTTACATTGCTTTAGGAAGAATGGCCATTTTTACCATGTTAGTTCTACTAATCTATAAGAATAGGAGATGTTTCCATCTTCTGATATCCAATTTCTTCAGAAATTTGAAGTTCTTGTCCTACAGGCCTTTCACACGGTTGGTTAGAGTTATCCAAAGATATTTTATATTGTTTGTAGTTAATATGGAGGGTGTTGTTTCTCTGAAAGAATTTTTTCAGTCTGTTTGTCATTTGGGTATAGTAGGGCTACTGATTGTTTTAGTTAATCTTGTAATCAGCCACTTTGCTGAAGGTGTTTATTAACTCTGGGAGTTTCATGGTAGAATTTTGGGTGATGTATATATATATATATATATATATATATATATATATATATATTGTCATATCATCTGCAAATAAAACAAATTTGACTTCTTCTTTTCCAAATTTTATCCACTTGATCACCTTTAGTTGTTTTATTGTTCTATCTAAAACTTCTAATACTATATTGAATACATAAGGAGAGGATGGACAGACTTAACTTGTTTGGGACTGAGTAACCAATAACTCATTGAACTTGGGGCCCACGCAACAAGAAGGAGCCCAGGTTGTGGTTTTGGATACATTATTTGAGAGAAATATATATATATTTATATGTGTGTGTGTGTACTATTTGTACACACCTAAATTTGTAGTAAAGATATACCAAACAAACATAGAATTTCCCAAGTAAAATATCAACTCAGTTCTACAAATAAAATTAGTTTACAAGACATTATAGTGTTAAAATTTATCTTATTTTAATACATTTTAGTTAAATTATGATCACATCACTTCCCCATTGCCTTTCCTGTCTCCAGATGCACCCAAGTATTCTCTCTGTTCTCCTTCCTTGTTCTCCTCTTCAGTCTAAAATTGATAACTTCTTATACCCTGAGTATTGTTTTATACACACACACACACACACACAAATACACACACACACACAAATACACACACACACACAAACAAACAATATAAATATATAAAACAATATGTTGAGTCTGATTTGGTTGTGTGTGTGTATATGGTGACAGGGCTGACCACTTTGTATTGGACAATAAACTAGTAAATTCTTCCCGGGAGCAGCTTACTTTCCCTCTATCAGCAGTTATCAGTTGCCTGCAGTTCTTTATCACAAGTTATTACAAATATTTTCAAAAAAGTTATATAGAGAACACAAACAGGAATTTTGTGTTAAAAATTCTTTGTATTAAATTAAACTAAAAATTTTTGAATTATAAATATATATGAGTAAAAAATATTAAAAGAAATAATGAAATTATATGACCATTTTTATGCTTTAGGTTTAACTGATCAAGTGGTTGTTTGTTCAAACTTAGAAGAGTAGCAATCCCTTAAATATGTATAAGTGAATAAAAAGATAATTTTTATTATAAAATATACTATTCATCAACTGGTATAGTACAATACAAAATAGGACATAGCTTGTGTATAAATTTGAATTATAAACTTGTGAAACCACTGATAAAAAATAGAAGTGTAAATGATATGTTAAGAAATAAGAGAAAATTGAATTATGTTGAATGCTCAGTTAAAAACATAGAGGACAGCCTTCTGTGTTCCCAGCAAGCTTAACAGCCTTGAGGTCTGCCCAGTCCATTCTGTGCTCCATCTTCCATTCCACACCTCTACCTAAAATCTTCTTATCTGCACTACAAGTGACTACCAGTCCAGGAACATTAGAGACAAACAGATGGCTAAAGTCAAGCACAATCAACAAAAGTATCATCAGATGTACCTGCCTGCAGAGAGCCGCGGTGAGCGGTGACAGCACTCGCCATTACAAGATGGCGCTGGCATCCGGCGCTCCTGCAAGTACAAGTGGACTGCGCATGTGCAAGTGGCGAAAGCGTGCCAAGTCACGGCCCATCCCGGGGCGTAATATGCGTTCCTGAGCAAGCAGCCAATCAGATATGAACACGCTGCTCCAGGGGTATATAAGCGGTGCCTTTTCGGGGCCCGGGGTCTTCCTCCTTTCATCACAATAAACATTTGCTGCAGAAGGATCCTGGTGTCCTGCGTGCGTTCTTGCTGGCGAGATGATTATACGCGGGTCACAGCTGGTGCTGAAACCTGGGAGACTCACCATCGCTGGTGCCGAGGAGACCCTCCGCTCGTGGAGAGGATTCAGAACTGCAGGAAAAAGGTAAGCTCTGAGAGGCATGTTTGGTCTTGATCTATCTCGTCTCCCTCCCCAGTTGGCAGGAACTCTAGAAGCTCTCGCTATTGTGCTAGCAGCGCTCGTTCTCTTCCTTCTGGTTTTGCAGGATGAGAAATGCCGCTCAACTGTAGCGGCAGGCCAGGGAGTGCTAGAGGAGTTGCAAGATAGCATGTCAGAAACAGAGCGGGATAAACGGTTGGGAGCTCACAAAGAAAAATGAAAAAGCATGCCTAAGAAAAAAGACCCTTCCAAAGATGCACAGTCCTCAGAAGCGAAAGATAAGGGAAAGGACGCCCTGGGAGAGGGACATAGGAAAAGAGAAAAGGCCCCGGAAAAGAAACCTCTTTATCCTATAAAAGAACTGGAGGCCTCAGGGCTTGGTGGCTCTGAGTCGGAGGAGCTAACTTCCTCTGAGGGGGAGGACTTACACGAAGAGACAGCCCGCTATGAGGAGGAAAGATACCATCCAGATGAGCGGCCGCCGCCGCAAAATCGAAAGCAAAGGAAAACGGGAGATAGGAGCCGCACGGCCTCTCGGCCTGTTGCGCCCTCCCAACCTATTGTTCCCGGCGCACTTCTGCCATTAATGCGCAGATGCGGCTGTTTGGCTCAGTGCAATGAGGCCTACCTCTGCTCTCTGCTTTACCTAAGCAGTGGAGGATAATAATTATAGACATTAAGGATTGTTTTTTCTCCATTCTCCTACACCCGCAAGATAGGCAAAGATTTGCATTCACCTTACCTGCTGTTAATCACCTTGAACCAGACAAGAGATATCATTGGAAAGTTTTGCCTCAAGGCATGGCCAATAGTCCTACTATGTGTCAACTGTATGTACAAATGGCCCTTGAACCCGTTAGGAAACAATTTCCTTTCCTGCTCTTGATTCATTTTATGGATGATATTCTTATCTGCCATAAAGAATTGACCATTTTGCAGAACTCGTACCCTTTATTAATTGCTACATTAGGACAGTGGGGTCTGCATATTGCCACAGAGAAAGTTCAATTTCAGAAATTGGTTCCTTTTTAGGGACAATTATTTACCCTGAGAAAATAGTTCCTCAAAAATTAGAAATTCGCAGAGATCATTTACATACCTTAAATGACTTTCAAAAGTTATTAGGTGATATAAATTGGTTAAGACCATTTTTGAAAATTCCCTCTGCTGAATTGAAATCTTTGTTTGACATTTTGGAAGGAGACTCTCATATTTCCTTGCCAAGAGCACTAACACTGGCTGCAAGCCGTGCCCTGCGAATGGTAGAGGATGCCTTGCAAGAGGCCCAGCTAAAACGCATTGATGAGACCAAAACTTTTAATTTGTGTGTCTTTAAAACCAGACATTTACCAACTTCTGTGTTATGGCAGGAAGGGCCCTTATTATTGATCCATCCTAATGCATCTCCTGCAAAGATTATTGAGTGGTATCCAGATGCAGTCGCTCAGCTTGCCATTCATGGGTTAAAAGCAGCTATTACCCATTTTGGAAGGGAACCTAGGTTTTAATAGTGCCATATACTACATATCAGGTTCAAATATTAACTGGTACCTCTGATGTTTGGGCCGTGTTGGTCACCTCCTTTAATGGTCAAATAGATAATCACTATCCTAAACATCCCATTCTACAATTTGCCTTAACTCAAGCTATTGTATTTCTGCATATCATATCTCAGAAGCCGCTCCCGGATGGAGTGGTTGTTTACACAGATGGGTCAAAAACAGGTGTGGGTGGCTATGTAGTTGATAATAAAGTCACTGCCAAACAATACCATGAGACCTCACCTCAAGTTGTGGAATGCTTGGTAGTATTAGAGGTTCTTGAAACCTTTCCAGGCCCTTTAAATATTGTTTCAGATTCCTTTTATGTAGTAAATGCAGTTAAAGTCTTAGGAGTGGCTGGGCTAATTAGACCATCTAGTAGACTTGTGGAAGTTTTTCAAAAGATTCAATTTGCTTTAGTTAATAGGAGATTCCCTGTTTTTATTACACATATTAGGGCTCACTCAGGTCTACCAGGTCCAATGTCTCATGGGAATGACCTAGTGGACCGAGCCACAAAGTTGGTTGCTATCACCCTATCCTCAAAATTAGATTTGACCAAAGATTTTCATAAAAAATTTCATGTGACAGCAGAGACGTTATGTCATCGGTTTGATATAACTAGAAAAGAAGCTAGAGATATAGTTACTCAATGTCAGAATTGCTGTCAATTTTTACCAGTGCCTCATGTAGGAATTAATCCACGAGGAATTCGGCCACTACAGATTTGGCAAATGGATGTTACTCACATCCCATCCTTTGGCAAATTGCAATATTTACATGTTTCCATTGATACTTGTTCTGGAATTATATTTGCTTCTCCATTGGCCGGAGAAAAGGCGGCCCATGTTATCCAACATTGCCTTGAGGCATGGAGTGCCTGGGGAAATCCTAAAATTCTCAAGACTGATAATGGACCAGCTTACACTTCTCAAAAGTTTGGACAATTTTGTCGCCAAATAGAGGTGACCCATCTGACGGGTCTCCCTTATAACCCTCAAGGACAAGGCATTATAGAACGGGCTCATCGCACTCTTAAGTCTTATCTAATAAAACAAAAAGGGGGAGTCGAGGAGGCTCTACCCTCAGTGCCACGAGTCACCGTTTCTATAGCACTTTTTACCCTTAATTTTTTTAAATCTGGACAGTCAAGGCCACATGGCAGCTGACCGTCACTGTTTAGAGCCTGACAGGCCAAAAGAGACGGTCAAATGGAAGGATGTCTTGACCGGACAATGGAAAGGCCTGGATCCTATTTTAATAAGATCCAAGGGAGCGGTTTGTGTTTTTCCGCAGGAAGAAGACAACCTGTATTGGCTACCAGAGCGACTGACACGACAACTCGCGATATTAGAAGATGACACCCAGGCGGACCCTCCAAACTCTGATGACAGCCCTCGTGCTGATCCAAGGGATACAGGTTCCTAGTATAGCGGGGGAACAACAATGGGCCATATTATCTGCCTTTCAAAAACCCATACTGGTCAGACATAATACAGCTAATCTGTCCAGGAAATTGTCTCAATATCTTGCAGGAAATTGGTCAGAAAACCTCTATGAGACACTCAAAAAATTGAGAGCGGCTGTGGTGGCCATCAACTCGACGCACGTGGATTTGTCCCTGACTGAGGGACTCTCCTCCTGGATCTCTTCAGCTTTCTCTTTCTTTAAAGAGTGGGTGGGAGTAGGCCTGTTTGGTACAGCCCTATGTTGCGGATTAGTGTTCATGCTATGGTTGGTCTGCAAACTCAGAGCTCAACAAAAACGTGACAAGGTCGTTATTACCCAAGCACTTACAGCCCTAGAACAAGGTTCATCTTCTGAAATTTGGTTATCCATGTTAAAGAAATAGCCAGTAGACAGATTCCTCAGCCGTTGCACCCCAAGGGATTTGCCCATTGCACTGGGTTGGTGAGGAGTCTTGGCCTGGCTGGTCCTTATCTGTGTAGCTGTGGTACCTGAATTTGAGGCAAACAGCCCTTGCACCCCTGGGAGATGGCTCCATTGCACAGGGACAGGTGTTTGCATCTCTCTCTGTTTCCCCTAGCCCTTGCACCCAGAGGACTTGTTTCCATTGCACCTGGTAGGGTAAGGGAGACTGTCTTAAACAATCAGTCCTTGATCGCTTATTCCTCCAAGATGGAATTTGCTTGATTGGGCTTGAGTTTGAGTCATGATTGGTACCGCGCTAGATAGGCCAAGGACAGTTCCATCTTAATAAAACAAAAAGGGGGAGATGCAGAGAGCCGTGGTGAGTGGTGATGGCACTCGCCATTATAAGATGGCGCTGGCATCCGGCGCTCCCGCAAGTACAAGTGGACTGCACATGTGCAAGTGGTGAAAGCGCGCCAAGTCACGGCCCATCCCGGGGCGTAATATGCGTTCCTGAGCAAGCAGCCAATCACATATGAACACGCCGCTCCAGGGGTATATAAGCAGTGCCTTTTTGGGGCCCGGGGTCTTCCTCCTTTCATCACAATAAACGTTTGCTGCAGAAGGCTCCTGGTGTCTGCGTGCATTCTTGCTGGTGAGACAATTATACGCGGGTCATACCTGCCCATTCTATCCCATGTTTGAGGGCCACTCTGTACTAGCCCGAGCTGCTGCTCCAGTCCATGGGTCAGGGTCTAGCAAGAAATAGAATGGGGATGGAGAGGCAAGAGACATGAAGATTGGAGACAAGACAGAGGGTCTGATCAAGTCTTGTTTATTGAAAGGAAATCCTGGATATTTATACCATTTACCACATGCCTTGCTCTCATGGACAAGCAGGGGAACACAGCTGAAGGCAATATGTCATGTGCCTTGCAGCATGGATACCATGTGCACTTAGCAGCATGGATACCACATGCCCCTTGCAGCTGCGGGCACTAAACAGCAAAACAAGATATGTGAGAAAAACAAGATGCTTATCAGAGTGTACTCAGCTGTTGTGGGCTGTTGAAAACAAGTCTCTTGTCAGGGTATATGGCCTGAGATGGCTGCAAAGATGGTAGCCACTTTCTGCTAAAAGTCAGCTTCCAACAATCAGAAACCTACTCTCCTACTACAGAAAGCCCTAAATATCCTAATGCATATGAAGAACAAGACTGTTACCATAAATCTAATCTTATGAAGATGATAGAAGGAAATAAATAAATAAAATGGGAAATAAATAATCCCTTAATGAAATATAAGGAAATACAATCAAACAGATAAAACTCTTTAAAGAGGAAAGGAATAAATGTAAAGAAATACAGGAAAATACAATCAAACAGGTTAAGGAAATGAATAAAACTGTTCAAAAACTGAAAATAGAAATAGAAGCAATAAAGAAAACACAAATCGAGGCAATCCTGGTGGTTGAAAACCTAGGAAATGGAACAGGAATTAAAGACACAACCATCACAAACAAAATACAAGAGATACAAGAAAGAATCTCAGGTGTAGAAGATTTAATAAAAGAAAATGATACATCGGTCATAGAAAATGCCAAATGTAAGAAGATTGTAACACAAAACATCTAGATCATTTGAGACTCTATGAAAATTCCAAACATAAGAATAGGAATAGAAGAAGAATATTCCCAGTTCAAAGTCCAAGAAAAATATTTTCAAGAAATCATAGAAGAAAACTTCCCTATCATAAAGGAAGAAGTGCCTGTAAGTCTGCAAGAAGACTACAGAACACCAAATATATTGGACCAGAAAACAAAATCCTCCTGCAACATAATAAGCAAAACACTAAATGTCCAGAACCAAGAAAGAACATTAAAAGTTGAAAGGCAAAAATGCCAAGTAACATATAAAGTCAGACCTATCATAATTGCACCTGATTTCTTGAAAGAAACTCTGAAATCCAGCATGTCCTGAAAAGATGTCATGGAGAACCTAGGTGACCACATATGTCAGCCAGACTTCTATACCCAGGAAAACATTCAGTCACCATAAATGGAGAAACCAAGATATTGTATGACAAAACTAATTTTTTAGTTATTTTTATTTATCATTTTATTTATTTATTTATTTATTTTGAAATTAACTTTTTTATTATATATCTTTCTATATTTCAGATGTTATCCCCTTTCCCCCACCCAGAAACCCCCTATTCTATCCCCCCTCTTCCTTCTTCTATGAGGATGTGCACCCACCTACCTACCCACTCCCATCTCCCTGACCTCGAATTCCCCTACACTGGGGCATCCAGCATTCAATGGATCAAGGACCTACTCTCCCCCCTATGCCCGACAAGGCCATCCTCCCGTACATATACAGTTGGAGCCATTAGTCCCTCCCTATGTGCTCACAGGCTGGTGGTTTAGACCCTTGGAGCTCTGGTTGGTTAGTATCGTTGCTCTCTCCATGGGAACACAAACCCCTTCACCTCCTTCAGTCCTCTCTCTAACTCCTCCTAATGTTTCATTCAAACACAAAAGAACATACCCTCTTGTCAATAACTTAAGGAAACTTCTCAAAAGTTCACCACACACTTAGTCACAAAGCAAGTCTTAACAGATAAAAGAATATTAAATTAACCTCTTCGTACTTCATCAGATTACCAGAGGTTAAAGATGGACTTCAACAATATTGAAACAACAGAAAGCCCACATACTCATGGAAACTGAAAAATTCTCTACTCACTGTTCATATGGGATGTACAGCTTAATAGAGAATTTTCAACCCAGGAACCTCAAGTTACTGAGAAGCACTTAAAGAAATGTTCAACACTTTTCCATTGCTGGTAGGAGTGCAAGCTTGTACAACCATTCTGGAAATCAATCTGGCAGTTTCTAAAAAAACTGGAAGTAGTTCTTCCTGAAGATCCAGCTATACCACTCCTGGGCATATACTCAAAAGATACTCCACCATGCCATAAGGACACATGCTTCATTGTGTTCATAGCAGCCTTATTTATAATAGCAGATATTGAAAACAACCCAGAAGCCTCACAATACAAAAATGGATATAGAAAATGTGGTTCATTTACACAACTCAGTAGTATTCAGCTATTAAGAATAATAGAATGATGAATTTTGCTGGCAAATGGATGCAAATAGAAAATATCATCTTGAATGAGGTAACCCAGAACCCAAAAGACATGCGTGGTGCTCACTTAAAGGTAGATATTAGCTATAAAGTCCAGGATACCTCCAATACACTCCGTATATCCAGAGAAGCTAAACAAGAAAGAAGACTCAAGCTAGTATCCTTAAATTTCACATAGAAAGAGCAATAAAAGAATCATAGGTGGCAGTTCAAGGGAGGGAACTTGCTGAGCAAGGCGATATGGAGGAGAATGTGGTGTTTCAGGAACAGATATGGCAAAATTTGGGAGCAAGGGCCTGAGAGAAGGAGAATGCATAGAAATCTGCAGCTGGCAGAGGTCATGGGTCGGAGTGATCCCCAGGACATGCCAGAGACATGGGATAGGGGAGGCTCTCAGGGGTCAATGGGAGTAACCTTAGCTGAGATGCATAGCAGTGAGGATATGGAACCTGAAGTGGTCACTTCCTGTAGCCAAGTAGGACCACATAGTGATTGGATAAGGACACCAACCTACCCCCAAATCTTTCAACTCAAAATTTTTTGTAACTATGAGAAATTCAGGGACAAAGATTGAACAGAGACTGAAAGAGTGGCCAAACAATAGCTGGTCCAACTTGAGATTCATCCCAAGGGCAAGCACCAGTGTGTGGTACTATTAATGATATCCTGTGATACTTGCAGACAGGTGCTTAGCATAACTGTCCTCTGAGAGATTCCCTCCAGCAGCTGACTAAAACAGGTGCTAAGGTCTACTGCCAGACTTTAAATGAAGCCCAGTAGTTTTGTGGAAGTGTTGGGAAGAGAATTGAGTAATTTAGAGAGGAAAGAGACTGTACAGGAAGACCAAAAGTGTCAACTAAGCTGGACCCTTGGGGGCTCTCAGACATTGAATCACCAACCAAGCAGCATAATACATGGGCTGGACAGAGGCAAAGAGGAGGGAGGATGGGAAGACAGAATTTGTGATATAGGGACCAGGAAGCAGTACAGCAGTCAGGATATAAAGTGAATACATACATACATACATACATAAATGGGAAAAGCCATAGTAGACAAAAGGATGTGAAGTTGAAAATAGGAAAGAAAAGCAGAGCTAAAAACATAAAGCAATAATAACAGTTTCATATATTAAGGTAACTATATATTTCATCACTGTAAATATTAATGATGTAAAATTGTACATTCCTCACATAATTGACATGAGTTTTGAAAGCAATTAAAAATCTGTTTTTCTAGTTCTAACTCTATCGTGGATATTTTTTTAATTTTTGGTGGTGGATAAATGCATATATATATATATATATATATATATATATATATATATATATTCCATAGTGAAAAGTTTAATATCATTTAGGAAGCTACATAGCTGCCATTCTGAATGGTGATTCAAACTGAGATTTATAGACTTTGAGTCTGATTTATTCTGGTGTTTAATATTTATTTCTTTGCACAATTTTATGGTATTGTATATTTAAAAAATTTAAAAACTATAAGACAAACTGATTAAATAGACAAAAATAAAACCTGTTTTAAATATATAGTTCACTATTAGAGCACTTGCCTAACATGGAAAAAACCTTTATTCTCATCCTCAGTTCTGCAAACACAAAACAAATTGAAAATAGGTAAAAACAATTCTGGTAGACTATATGTGCCAATGATAATCCTACTTCAAATAAAGCTCTTGTACATCAAGAGTTAAGAACACACTCCAGGGATAACGCTGTGTTCTGGAATAGTTGGCCAATATAAAACTGATTCCATGTTTTGTTTTGTTGTTGCTGTTGTTGTTTGGATTAGATGTTTTGTTGTGTTTAAATATAGAAACATGAAATTAAATGTGTATAGAGGAAGTTATTTGGTAGGATTTGGGAGAGGAGAGAGAATATATTCAAAATATATTAAATAAAAAATAAAACTAAATTATTAGGTAAAAATTTTTTTAAGCAAATTGGCAGTGAAATATATACTACAGTGACAGTGATTAAAAGCAAGTGAATTAGTCCTATGTACATAGTAGAGATAGTAATAGGTTCTTACTTATGGCCTATATCATGTCTAGGCATGGTTTTAGGCCTTCGTGTTATATCAGTTTCATCTTGTGGATGATGATTCAATCTAATCAGAAATTTGTTGATTCCTTCTGTGATTTTCATGCCACCCACTATTACTCACCTGGACATATCTTGTCAGGATGAACATTATTGTAACTACTAGGACTCATAGCTAGACAATATTAATGGTTACTTTGTATTATCTTCAATATTTATAGCTTTTTTGAATAGCACTATGTCCTCTAGCCATCTAAGTTTCTACATATATCATTTTTAAAGGTAAATAGTATTCTGGGATACACATACACCAAAAATGCGCAATTTAAAAAATCTCAATGACATAGTTTGAATCAAAAAAGAAAAGTGGCCCAAAAATTTGAGTAGAGCCAAAAAGCTGCTAATAAATAAAATAAAAATAGCAAAAGCTCATCAAGTTAAACATAATCGTTTTTAAATATGGACGATGATTCTGAACAGAGTGTTGCAAAGTATTCATAGAAAATAACTAACATACAAATAAAAATTCTCAACAACACTCATCATTATGGAAGTTGACATCAAAATCACAATGTGATATTGCTTGATTTCACTTATAATGGCTATTCTAAAAATATTCAAAAGACATGTCCAGGCCGAAATGTGCAGGAAAGAAAGCAATTTCACTATATTGTTAGAAATATAAATTGGTATAACATGAAAAATATAAGTGTTCCTTAAAACGTTGGAAATAGTATTATCATATGACCTATGCTTACTAAAGAAAAACTGTTTCTATTTGGTTCCAAAAATTACATTCTGCAGTTATGAAATAATATAATTTGAATTTTTCTTGATTAAGAACCCTTGCTACAACGTAATTAGCTATTTTTAAGATTACTATGTAAGACTTTAATTAACGCTGCTTTTATGGGTGTTTTGCAAAAAAAAAAAAGTTAACATAGTTCAGCATAAATAGAGGACAATTTGGATCTTAAGCATTCTTATAATTCCAATGACCCATAGCCAGCAACTCCCTGGGTGAAATTTAATTTAGTGGTTTTCAAAAAGCAAAAGTTTCTATTTCCATTTAGCTATTCTTACACACCTTTCTCAGTGACATGTACATATTTCAAGTATGAGGAAAATCTGTTAGTATAGTTAACTTACAAGGATTGTACCTGTAACTTTCATATAACAATTTTTGAAAGTAAATAATAATCTTTAAAAAGTAATTCTAAAACATAAAATTATTAAAATTTCAAGATAGGCAAAGAAAAGTCTTTATAGTTTATATATTTGAATTCAAGTGAAATATCGAAACTGATAACTAATAAGTATTATGTAGTTATTCTCAAAATCAAGGACAAGAGATTAATTCTTTACTATCCATAAATGACATAATAGCAAAGTAACCTTTCCTTTATTTTAATGAACATTTCTTTAAACACATTGAACTTTTTATTAATTTTTGTGAGAAACAACTCTTTTGTTCACCATCCATTTTGAAAGAGAGAGACAACATTTCTCTATCATTTCTCTACAATTTGGATATTCAGGGAGGACTAGAAGATTGTGATATATGTATCAGATTACTGTAATGACATTACCACTTACTAACAATAAATTATAGATATTAAAATTAAAAAAGCATTTGTTTCACCAAACCAAGAATAGTATTTATGTTTTAGTGGCCATAGCCACTAAACTGCATTGTTAACTGTAATATTCCTGTAAATTCCAGTGACAAGTTATATGCACTTGAACTTATATATTCATTGATGAAACATTTTTATAAAAAGACATGCCTTGGTAACTGTCAGTTCTGATATCCACATCAATATAATTGACAGTTGTAAAAAGACAAAATTTTGGCGACATCTTTGAATGCATTCAACAATTGATTGAGGTATTTCTTTGAGGGAAAAAAACCTTAATCAATTTCTTCATCTGATTAAGTTGTGCAGGTTCATATATTTTATCATATTTAAAACATTTTATTTGTATTATGTTCAAATACTTGTCTATAGCTCCTGATGAAGATGAAATTGATTGTTCTGATTGAGATAATTTTTTTTTACTGATTATCCACCTTGCAGTCTGATATACCATCCAATCCATAGAATCTGAGTTACGAAGGGAGGAGTAACTTGTCAAGATTTTGACTAAAGTTTTTTCAATTATCAACCACAAAAGATCGTTTGTGTTAGTTACATCATTTAAAATACACTTGAAAAGTATGGAAAAACTGACTGAGTGACTATAAAAATTATAGTATATAGTATACTATATGTAATAAATATATTTTTTCAAAGGTCCGTGTCTCCACTGAATAATGCATTCATCTGTCTAAAGTATAAAGTAATAAGAAATTGTCAGGTAAGGATGTTCTTATTCTGACAATTCTTATTGTATGTGAGACTTCACACAGAGACAAGTGATTGATACAAAACAGTGACATGCTCCAAAATGCTTTGCATTTTACACTTCAGTATCATTCTTCTTTATTTTATTCTTTGCATGTGTCTTAGATGATTGCCCCTATTCAATTAGATGTTTCAAGAATTCATCTGAGTTAAGAATGAATAAATTTTGATGAAAACAAAATTTACAAATATCTTTTATAATTTGTTGTTTATGTACAAAAGACATCTATATGCACATAAATGTTCATCCTGATGTCTCTTAAAGGAAAGTTTTATGACTTGCCCAATATGTTTTTCACTATATAATGAATGATATCAACTAAATAAAATTTTATATGATTAATGCCTTGATTAATCTTAGTCACCAACTAGATATACTGTAAAGTCAACTAAGACACTGAGGTATTCTATGAGTCTGGCATTACTGTGGACAAACCTGTGATCTATTGCCCTGATTGAAGAGCTATGTGTTAAGTGACAGCCCACTGTCAATGGCACCATCTTTGGGCTTGTGGGCCTGGACTATATAAGAAAGCTAGATATCAAGCCAGAGACCACGCCATCTAACCAGCATTTCTCCATGGTTTCTGCTTCAAGCTCCAGCCTTTTGTTCCTATTCTGAATTTTCTCAGTCACAGGCATGGCTTGGAAGTATAAACCAAATAAAAACTTTCTTCCCTGAGTCTTCTTTATAGTCTTATGGCACCAACCGTGAAGTAGCTAGAACTATTAATGATATATTAAATGTATCTCTGCTCATTTTCTCTTCTTTTTTCTTTGGTTTCTACAAGTTTTTCAAATAACTTTTCACAACTGATACATGCAAATAATTAGCTTTGATTTTTTTCAAGAAGAGTTACCATCCTAAACTGTACTGGTCTAGAGATGATTCTTGATAAAATACTAAATGTCAATGAAACTGAAACATCAGGGAATAAAGGTCTGAATGAATAAATTTTGTGGAGAAAGGAAAGAGGGAAAAACTGAGACATATAGCTTTATTCCAGAAGCAATAGATTGGATGTTGTTGTGGAAGGCATATGTAGCAAGTGTTGACACATTCTAAAGTAATTGAACAGATTTGGTATAAGATATTTTGTAGAATGGAAAGCACAGACATTTGAACATGGAATGCACAAACATTTGAAGTAGAAGGTAAAGAGAAGTAAAAAGATAATCACACTCTACCTAGAAAATTGGTAACAAAGACATAGCTTGACAAATAATGTATAAGGGTATATGCATATGTATTTTAACCATTAAGATATGTTTTATATCTTGGGAATTGTTTTTAAGGATCTAAACCACCATCTAGGCAGTAACAGGTGTGAGTTGCCTCTCATGATGTGGGCCTCTAGTTAGACCAGTCATTGACTGGCCACTCCTGCAAGTTCAGCACCATCGTTGCCCCAAAACATTTTGCAGGCAGGATGAGTTCTAAGTTAAAGATTTTGTGGCTGGGTTGGTGTCCCAGTGCCAGCTCTGGAAGCCTCGACTGGTTATAGAAGTTGGCTGGTTCAGGCTCCATAACCCCACTAAGGAAGAGGGTGAGGAATGCAGAGAGGTTAAGGGCACCAGGAGAATGCAAACCATAGAAATAATTAGGAATTGTACAAGCTCACAGAGACTGAAGCTGCAATCACAAAGCCTGCACGTGTCTGTGCTGGTTATGATTGTTTAGATTGGTGATCCAATTGGACTCCTAATAGTGGGAGTGAAGTTGGGAGGTTTTTGTCTCTTTTGCCTGTTCCTGGGACCCCTTTCCTCCTTTTGGGTTACTGCATCCAGACTTGATATGAGAGTTTGTAGCCAGTAGGCCAGGATTATTACATCTTGTTATGCTATATTCAATTCATATAGCTGGAGGCCTACTTTTTTCTGAACAGTAACTTAGGAGTAACTTAGTGAGCCTGGGAGAGAGAGGAGGTGAGGACATTGCGAGGAGTGGATGGAGGTGAAACTGTGGTCTAGATATAGTTTATGATAGAAGAATCGAAAAAGAGGAGGGAAAAAAAAGATCTCAATCATGAGCCCTTTTGGTTGGTTCTATCTGGTTTTTCTCCCCTATTTGTTTACTTGGGTGTTGTCTTGGTGTCTTCATATTTCGTTTTTATGTCCCCTGGGTCACCTTCATCAGCATTTGAAATAACTTTTGCCTCCATTGTACTTCAAATTGTAGTTACATCTAAATACACAGAAAAAAGCACAAAATATTGCTGAGGTGGGATTCCAAGGTCCCAGGACCTATCTTAAATCACATATTTAAACAAATTACTTAACTCTTTCTTGCCCTGTAAGAAAAAAAATGGAAACAACCAATAAAAATTTGGAGGGGAATTATCAAGGTTAAAACAATCTTGGGAAAATGGGGAGTATAAACCCCATTAAGTTTGGCTATTGCAAGAAGAAAATGAATTTGCTGATATCATAGGAGATATAAAGCCAGCAAACTTCATGAAAAATATGCCCTTTATATTATGTCATAAGATTTTATACTATGACTATCCAATAATAGAAGTACCAGAGAAAGTCCTTGTGATTTCTTAAAACTTTGGAGTAGCTAGAGTGACTAGAAAACTTTTCCCATGGTCCTCAGCACTCAGGTTCATAAATTAGCTAAAGAATTAAGAGTCTCCAGTGGCCCTTATGGATGTTAGTAAAGAGGGTAGCAAAAGACAAGAATTGATTGTCTGGTGTGGTACCAAGCAACAAAGTGATGTAACCCATATTAAAATTAGTTTTATCCTAGAAAACCAGAACAAATCATGACACAGTATATGCCAATCATAGAGTGATACAACATTACCCTCATCATAGGTAAGCAGAGAATATATATTTCAGAAAGAGGTGAAAAAAATGCCATCAAATTGATCACACTTAAACTGATATGACTAAAAAAATAATAAAAATGACTAAATATGTCATTTGGTTATATTTTTCTGTCTCATACAAAATGGGTGTTCAAATAGGAATTAATTTAATTTTTTATTTTGTTTTTGCAATCACATGAGGTTTGGTTTAATGAAACTAGTGCACTAGGACTCTCTCTATGCAGGCAAGAGAGTGACGAACAAGAGCTGGGTATTGTATTTATGGGTACAGTATAGTTCACGAGGGCAAATGACAAAGTCTGACCTTTCCGGGTTTGGCTTAGGTGACCAAGATTATGACAAGGAGTGTCTTTCTTTTGCCTGGTTTACTACATTCAGGGCTCAGCTTCCAGATTCCTGGAAAGTATCTAAGCTCTGGACCCTCCTTACCCGCAGGTGGGTTCCCTCCCCTGTGGTCTGAGGAATGTTAATCAGCCTCTCCCTTCCTCCAAATGTTAATCCAGCAAATGTCCTCTGACTAAGGAATGTGTCCTCCTGGGATGTGTCCTGGGACAGTGGGCTTCTTTTCAAACCGAGACTCAAAAATCCTACATTTAGACCCCAAAGTCGTACATTCTCCCCTTTTTCTTGTGGGTGACTCCAATCCTGGAATCACAAGCTGTCCTTTAACTTTGAGTGTACACACTCTAAGCCCCACCCTCTAAGGCTGCATCTGGGACAAGTTTAGATTCAAAAGTCTCTTATCTCTGACATTTACAAGACTTCAGGTTTTGGGCCAGAGAGACAGTAAAGCAGTGTAAGGTATGCCAACAAGCAAAGGCTTATGAGGTTTAGAGTAAACAGGAAAAATTCCTAGGAAAAGACAGCCCAGAGTATATTAAGAGACCAATTTTGCAAAAGTTAGGCCAGAAAAATCTTCCCAAGATTTCGAGTGTCCGAGGTAATTAAATCAGGTAACAGGTCTTGTTTTTGTTTCTAAGGTAAGTCAGAAATTGTCAGGGATATTGGGGACTGATTGGAAGCTCCATTGTTCATACTGTCCCCAGAGCTCAGAGCAAGTAGAGAAAATAAACAAAATCGTAAAAAAGAGACTTTAACTAAATTGTTCTCGGAAATTGGCACTGGCTAGATAGTGTCCCTTGTCCTGTCCCTGTTCTGAGCCCAGAATGCCCCTCTTTTGTGGGACCCCACTCCCTTGACTCTGGCTCTTGACTCACTCCCCTCCTAGAAATGACTTTTCAGGTTAATAAGAGACTGTTCCTGGTCCTGCTGACCTTCCTGACCTCCAATGGGGTGGATGGAGTAACTGCCTGTCTTCATATGACTTGGACCAGCACCTGCACCTGACTAGAGAGCAGCCTGACACCTGGGAGACCCCCTCAAGGTCAAGATCACCTGCTGTTCTACAAGGCCAAAGAACAGCAGGCTTTAACTCCTGAGATATCCCCACCCTAGAGGCACAAGGGTTGCGATTAATTTAATTTTTTTAAATTTATTTTATTGGATGTTTTATTTACATTTCATATGTTGTCCCCTTACCCCATCCCCCACCCACCCAGGAACCCCCAATCCCCTCACCCCTCCTCCCTCTTCTCTGTGGATGTAACCTCTATCTACCTCCCCACTCCCACCTCCCCACCCTCAAAATTCCCACCCCCTGGGGCGTCCAGCCTTCATGAGTTCAAGGTTCTCTTCTTCCACCTATGCCCAGCAGGGCCCTCCACTCTTACATATTCAGCTAAAACCCTGGATCCCTCCCTAAGTGCTCCCAGGCTGGTGGTTTAGACCCTGGGAGCTGTGGTTGGTTGGTATTGTTGCTCTCCTCATGGGGCCATAAACCCTTTCAGCTCCAACAGTCTTCACTCTAACTCCTCCATTGGGAACCCCATGATCAGTTCAGTGGCTAGTTGTGAGCATCTGCCTCTGAATATGTCACTCTTGAAGACCTCTGAGGAGACATACATATCAGGCTCTTATCAGCATGCACTTCCTGTCTTCCATATCAGCATCTACCTTTGGTGACTGCACATGGGATGGATACTCAGGTGGAAAGTTTATTTTGTATTTACACATCTAAACTCACAAATTTTTAGAAATTTAAGCATGTTATCAGCATAGCATGTTAAATTTTATCTTTTATAAACAATAAAGTTAAGTTAGAAAACAGATAAAATATTTGAGACTTACTGCCTTTGAAAATGAGCAGTTCGTCTCTGGATAGTTTATGTACATTTTGCTCAACATTACACATATATTAAGTTTTATTAGGTGTAGAGAATGGAAAGATTTCTCTTGAAAATGAGGTTATCCATGACAGTAACCTAGATTCATAATATAAAACAACATCAGAGTTACCTTTAGGATCCTTCCTATGTAATCTTTCAGATTACATGTGAAAAAACTTAAATCTGGAGAAATAAAGTCATTGAAATTTTTTTTAAAATTTTTTCTCAAATCATAATTAATTCACACAGGGGTATAAACACAGAAAGGCAGGATGTGGGGAAGGGAATGACACTGGAGTGTGGGTGATCAGGGGGAATACAGATATCTTCAGAACCGGGTATCGGCTGGGTGAAGGTTCAGGGGACAAGTCACTATGACTCTGCCTATGACTCGCTTGTCCTTATCTAAGTTGGTATTGTCTGCCAAGGCTACCTATTTACAAGGTCTATGACTACTCAGGCTTATAAATTTCCACAAAAGCTGCCTGTTGACATTAGCTTATAGCCATCTGTTTTAATATTTTTCCACTGAGACCCAAGACTTGGTGTTAGTATACATGTATGACAGGTCTATTGCTGATTTTAGGCCTATGGCTGCTTTTAGGCCTTCAGTGTGTAAGCAGGGCTGCCTCTGACATCTCCTCCTTTCTCTAAGTATAGAAGGGCTGTGGCAATTCTAAACTTGCAAAGGCGGGGATAGAGGCCTGACCTCCAGTATTTGAAGGGAACCTTGTAATGGCTCCAGTCCCCCTGTCATTGTCCAGTGAGGCATGAGGGCCATACCTGTCCTGATGTCTTTTTCCTGGAGAGGGGATACTTTTAACATCAACCCTTATGCAGTCAGGCTTGTCCCTCAGGGAACCCAGATAGATATTTTTATCTTTTATTTATATTCCCTTGCAGTGCTTAGACTCGCAGCCTAAGCAAGAATTCAGATCACCTGTCAGAGGGGGTTCTGGGTGGCCCCTCTCTGCTTGGTCTAGGGGCAGAAGTCCCCCCTTTTAGGTTGGGTGTAGATGGGTTTTGGAAACATCCTGTATAAAGTAACAACCTCATCTTGAGTCTCGTGGTCCTCCATAGCTAACTAATGATAATGTATCTGAGTAGGCTTTGCTACCAAATTATTTATCTGTTGTATCACAGAGTTAGTCCACCTATTTGAGAGCCAGGGACCAGCAGAAAAAAGCAAAAAGAACCCAAATAATGGTCCCAAGATGGGAGGAAATAGGGTTGAAAACCTTGGAGAGGCTGAAAACCAATTCTTGTACCAGCCTTCATCTGTCTCTTTCTCTCTCTAATTGAAATAGATTCTTTTTATACAATACATCCCCAACAGTTTCCTTCTATTCCTACTAGTCCCATTCCCACTTCTGTCTTCTGCAAATCCACTCGCCTTCCATTTCCCTTTCAGAAAAGGGCAGGCCTCCAAGAGAGTACGCCAAACACGACAGGATAAGAAATATGACAAATAAAAATCAGACAAAGCAACCTAAGAATCCTAAAAGTAGGAAAGAGTTAGATTTGTTGCCCATGCTTGGAAGTAGGGAACTTTAGATATGTCATTTAATAAGGAATGAGTACATTTATATATCTTTCCATAGTGATGTAGGATAGTTGAATTGTAGAAAATGTGTTATTTATATCATACCTGTTAAAAAACAAGACTATGAAACATCTAAATATTACCTCAACTAATTTGTGGCTTGTCATTTGGAATCAGATTATCCACAAAGGATTTCTCTGTTAGAAGTTTGGTTCTCATTGTGACTACATTAAGAGACGATGAGACCTTTAAAAGCTGTGCCTTACTGGACCTGGACAGGGTGATACATACCTATAATACTACAATTCCTGAACTCAGAGGGCTGAAGCAGTAAGATGGTACATCTGAGATTGCCTGAGCCTAGTGTCAATATCCAAGTATTAAACAAAGAATAAAATGATACATAGATGTGGGGTGGAGCCAGAAGTTAATTGGCCACTGTTGTCACTGATAAAAGAAGGATTTAATAACTTTCTGAAACTCTTACTATGAAATGATTATAAAAATGTAAATCTAGGCCCTCCCCCCTTTCCCTTTTCATTATATTCTTTTGTTTTTCAGTGAGATATCATATACCCTGGAGCCCACACCAGAGATAGCAAATAAAGTTTGAAATTTGTTTTTCAAACCTGTGAACTAAATTAACTTTTTAAAGAATTTTTCTTTTTTAGAAATATTTACTCAATGTAAGGTATATTGCTAAGGCAATAGAAAATAGTCCAGCACAAAAATAGTATAACAAGTAAATTAATATCAACGTATAATATTTACCCAATTGTTAGTTTCTCTACAAATGAGAAATGTGTTTAGTAATTCTATGAATGAAGCCCTAATATGACATTTTACCACGGGCTAGAATTTCACAGAAGAAAGTGATCTTTTAAATCTGAGTTTAATGGTGCAAGGTGAAAATAAAATTATTTCCTTAACATATGGGGACTGACTATTTAAATACTGCAGCATGCCTTTGACTACTCTTCATTAGCTTAGCTAATGTGAAATCCACAAACATTATTAGTGCCCATAAAATTACCAAGCCTTTATTGGAACTGACTACAGAATTGGCCTCATTGACCTTCATTGTCCTGCAGCCTATTTCACATTGACCACAGCAAGAGTAATATTTTTATTATACTCAAATTTGTCAGCCATTAATTTGAATGACACTTTGATTTTCATATTACTGCAAAGAACTATAAGGAAAGCCTGGGAAGATTTTATTGGCATTCTTTGTAACTTTGAAGATGTCAATCAAGTCTTTTACAAGTCTTCTTTGTTAGCCACATTCCCATTCTCTGGAAGAAAAATACTCCGTGTAATCAAACATGATACAACTGTGTTGTTCCATAGGTAGCTAATTTAGATAGTTGTTTAGGGTTTTTATGTTTCTAAACAAAATCATCCCTTTTATTATCACTAATTTTACTATTTATGAAAGAAAACTTAAACAAAGAAAACAACATAGCTAGCTATAAATGAAATGTTCTTTGTAGCCAATTGATTTTCTTTCACTGTGTTCAGATGTTTCAACTACATGACTCTTTCACAGGAGTACTTTGCTGAGGGCTGTACCTGATTGGCCTTGGGCTCGGTCTTGCCAATGGGAGCAAAATCCCCACTTTCCGGTGTAAGTAGAGGTTCCTAGGACCCTATCATCACCTCTTGGCTTTGAAGACACTGCTATTCTTCTGCAGTTGAAAATAGGCAACTTCAGAGGTCATTTGATCTGCAAATTTTCTCCTTTAGGGTCCTTATCTAACAATTGTCAAAACATCTTTGTATCCTGCACCTTGTATTTCCTGTTTTCAAACTTGTGTGGAAACTTGCTTAAAGCTTCATTGCTTTCAAAGTACTAGCTTGCCCTATTGTGCATCCAGGTTCATACTTTCAGTAATGTTTCATCTAGAAACATTTTCCTCAACTTAAAGGAGGAATTAGTTTGTGCAGCTTGTCTGTTGTTTCTCATTTAAATCCTGTGAAAATATTTATTTTTACTTTATATTCATTGCACATGCAGCCCATGTCGATTTCAAGAAACTTACATGGCCCCTGAACTGTTTGAAATGATTTCTTACTGGAATCATAGAAAGGGGCAAACCAAAAGAGCAATTCTTCTCTCTGAGAGTGTCTTGGATTCCAGGATTCTTAGAGACAGTGTATCAATAGTTCATCAATTTGGGGGAGGAGATAGCTCAGAAATTACAAAAACTGGAGTTTGGTTCCCAGCACCATGTTGATAAATTTACCTGCCTGTCACTCTAGCTCCACAGGGATCTATTACCTCTGGTCTCTGTGGGCACTGAACTGAAAGGTACACACACACACACACACACACACACACGCCCCATTAAGATATTTTTACAACTTAAAGAAGTATATTTACAAGTACTTTAACAATACTCTGGTAAATTAGATTTACAAGGTGTTGGCTAGGAAAGGAGTGTATGTATGTCATTCTCTCTTTGATAGTAGAAATCAAAACAGATACCAATCACATGTGTTAAATATAACAGCCAAAGGTGTATGTCATTGCTCTCAAATTTAATTTATGAGCATGTAAGGTCAATGTGCTAAATGTACTCTTTAATGCTTCTAGTAGCGATTGTAAATATGAATAATGTCCTTATGGGAGACAGACAAATGGTGGATGAGTACTTAACTGGCTATTCCAAGTATAAGTGGAACAGCCAGATTTCAAGGTTATTTCTCCTTCTCCACAAAACATTCTTACTCTCACCACCTCTCAACATGGCACAAAATCATTCTTATAAAATCATAATTAATCTTTGTGATCTCTAAGCCAAGAAATATTTTTTTATCCCTCAGCTGATCTTTTCTTCTGGAGAAATTATCAAATGTAAATAAAAATACTCCACACACACCTAAAATCTATGTATTTGTCCTTTTAAATAGCATTTAGTAATTCCAACTCCTTAGGAGTTCCTAGAAGGTTGCACACCTTAACATTAGGTTCCACCATGCTTCTGAGTTATAATTATAGCTGAATTACCCATCAATAACTACTTCTTATGTGTTTTGGCCTCACACATATCCCAATGGTTCCCTGAATGATTATCATAATAAAATTAATTTTTGAGTGGACATTTGTTTTACAGCTGAAATTGGTGTTTTATTTGTGTTGAATCATTTCAAGAAGCCAGAAATAACACCCTAAATTACGATTAATAGTACATAGAAAATTGTTCATTATATATGAGTTAAATATATCTCTATTTTATGTGGAACAGAAGAGTCATTTTATCTCTTGTATCCTTAGGTACATGCAAACTGACATCATTCAGTTTACTTCTTGTTCAACATATTAAACTCCAGCAAGCATATTAAACTCAAAATATGAACAAGTCAGAATTATTGATAGTAATCTTCAATAGGATTATTATACTATGACTTCAGTTTTTTTTCAGTTTTACAAGTTTACCTAATGTATATTAGAATTAGATCCTGTCTTTAATCTTTGAAGAATTAGAGAAGTAGATATTAACAGATATTAGGGCAGAAGAGAAGTATTATAAGAAGACACAGACATAGTCTTTACATAAACTTGTAGGAAAATCACTGCACCTGAATTATTCTACCATTATTTGCAAGTAGACAACAATAATGAGTAATTTAATTACTGAACTTAACATGTTCTAGTGACTCTAATTCATCTGTGAAAATCACTGACTGCTAATATTGTCTTTTCTGTCATAGAAATGAACAATTACCTAACAGAAATTTACATCTCAAACTATTGATATTTTTAATTAAAAATATTATCAAGAAGTATACAAATTCAATACCATGATCCTTAAAGTCTCGTGAGTATTTTCGCAAAGCTTATTTTAAGAGAACTGAATGCTATTGTAAATGTTGGTTTGTTGTATATAGTCTAACATATGTCTCTAAAATGTAATATCTCCCTAGGTAACTCTTGAGTAAAACCTGTCATGTTTTATGAGAACGTACTTCAAAGTTAATTTTAACACCAAATTATGATCCTGGGATATTTTATGTACTTGTTTATAATTATACATGTTTGTTATTATAAATATATGTACACATTATATAATTTGATATATATTTTGCATCCAAAAAAGAGAGTATCAACTTTTGCTTAAATTATGTGTGACTTTTGAGAAAGGTTACCCACATTGGGCCCTGGGAGCCTCCCACATCCCAGGTCTCTCGGAATTTCTAGAGGTTCTCCCCACCCCTGGCAGGGGTGTATTTATCTTCATTCTCCTGGACCTCTGGTTTTTTCTCCTGTCTCCTCCAGCCCATAGATGATTGTGCCTCCCTATTCCCCTTTCCTTCCCCTCACCCCCTAGGTCTCTCCCTCCTCTGCATCCCATGATTGTTCTAAGTGGAATTTAAACATCCTCACTTACACCCTCCTTCTTCTTTAACTTCTTAGGTTCTATGAATGTATAATGGGTATTCTGTACTTTTTGGCTAATATCTTCTTATCAGTGAGTACATACCTTGTGTGTTTTTTGTGATTGGGTTACCTCACTCAGGATGATATTTTCTAGTTTCATCCATTTGCCTAAAAATTTCATGAATTCATTGTTTTTAATAGCTGAGTAGTACTACATTGTGTAAATTAACCACATTTTCTCTATCCATTCTTCAGTTGAGGGACATCTGGGTTGCTTCAAGTTTCTGGCTACTACAAATAAGGTTGGAGTGTTGTCACTTTTTTTTTTTTTAAATCTTAGTCATTCTGATTGGTGCTCAGCAGATTTTCCAGATTGTTTAGATTTGCATTTTCTTATGACTAAGGATATTCAACATTTCTTTCTTTTTTTGTAAATTAAAATCATTGCATTTTATTATATATTTCTATGAAGACATTTATATATTAAAATTTAAAAGCAAAGCTGCTTTTTTATTACTTTCATTTTTTTATAGTCCAGTAGTTACCTGCCTCCCAGTCTGCCCTCCCATAGTTCCTCATCCCATTCTTCCTCCCCCTGGTATCCAAGAGGATATCACCCTGACCCGCCAGGCCTCCTCACCTCTGGTGCCTCAAGTGATTCTGAAATGTTCCAGATTTCTCTGTTGAGAATTCTCAGTTTAGCTATGTACCCCATTTTTAAATTGGGTTATTTGATATTTTGGATTATTTGATATTTCTTGAGTTATTTATATATTTTCATATTGGCCTTCTATCATGTATAAAGTTAGTGAAGATCTTTTCGCAGTCAGTAGGCTGGTCTTTTGTCATATTGACAGTGTCCTTTGCCTTACAGAAGCTTTTCAATTTCATGAAGTCCCATTTATCTATTGTTGATCTTAGAGCATGAGTTATTCATGCCCAACAGTGGGGAGATGGAATGTAAAGAGACCATTTCCAGTAGTCAGATAGGACCCCCCAGTAGAGGGATTGGGACACTAACCTACCTACAAAACTTTCAATTCAAAATTGCTCCTGTTAGAAAGAAATGCAGGGACAAAAATCGAGCAGAGACTGAAGGAATGGTCCACCAGTGACTAGCTTGTTGTGAGATTGTGGGTAAGTACCAATCCCTCATATTATTACTGATACTATGTTGTGCTTGCAGAAGGGAGCCTAACATGGCTGTCCTCTGAGTGGCTCTATCCAGCAGCTGAATGAGACAGGTGCAGAGAGATACCCACAGAGAAACTTTGGACAGAGAACAGGGGCCCCTAGGGAAGTGATAGAAGGATTTAAGGAACTGAAGGGGGCAGTAACCCTGTAGGAAGAGCAACAGTGTCAAATAACCTGGACCACTGGGACCACCCAGAGACTGAGCCACCAACCAAAGAACATACATGAGCTAGTTCGAGGTCCTGACACGTGTATCAGAGGAGTGCCTTGTCTGGCCTCAGTGGGAAAAGATGTGGCTAATCCTGTAAACACTTGATGTCCCACTGTGGAAGCATAGCAGTAGAGGGGGCATTCTCTCAGAGACTAAGGGGAGGGTTATATGGAGAAGAATTCTGAGCAGGGAGAACTACAAGGGGGGTACATTTGTTATGTTAATAAATAAAACAATGAATTATTATAAATAAATTATGTGTAATTTTAATTTCTGTACAACTGTGATTTTTCTTTAGTAATATTTTGGATATTCTGTTTCATTCTCACTGTCAATCATTCTGCTCATACTTTTGCACCAATAAATTATTGTTCTTTTGTTTCTTTTTATCATTTTGTTAATGAGTAATTGTAAACCATCCTAAAGAGTGTGGACTTTGTGTTTATTGGCATATTGCTTTAAGGACTAGACATGGAGTTTGAGAAAAAGGTAAAATTGATATGTTTTTGTTTTTTTACCAAATTGTTTAAACTTACTTCATTTATAGAGATGAATCTAATAAGAACAATAGATTGTATATATGCCTATAAGTTTATTTTAAGAGAAATATCAAATAACAAATATATAACACAAAAATTCTATTAATTATTGTAGCAGTGCTATTGCTAAAACAAATTTTGAAAATGGATATATAATTCACTTAATGAAAGTTATATCTCAAATCATTAACTCTTTCATAATAATCTTTTACTTAGTGAGATTAATCAATGAAGGTGGATGATTACCAAATAAATGTTACTTTCATTGAATTAATATGTACTGGATGCAATAAAAATTCAAAAATCTTAAACAACCTTTTAATGCTTAATTTTTATTTTGAATTTGATTGAATTTCAAACTGTCATGGGAAAGTTCTTTTGGATCTGACTTCAAGTACTACCATTATTAGACTAATTGTGTTAAGAACATTCACCTTAAACACGAGAAACACTTGGTCAAGGGTCCTGGCTGACAAAATGGATAAAGTGATCTGAACACAGCATTCTTCTTTCTTCTTCACTGGGATATAATGTATCCATCTTCCTCCTGCTATTGATGCCCTCCCTTCATTGCCACAAAGCACTATACCAAACTGAACTCAAAACAAAAATAAGTCACATATTTCTTAACTTGAATTAGTCTTGTATTTTGCTGTAGCATTAATATGTTACCAACAAACACTTTATTCACTTCTTGATCCTGACACACATTAAATACTCAAACTTGTTTAGAAGCCAGTACAGTAATATGTTCATGTTTTATGTATAGTATATATAATTAATTACTACCAGTAAAGTTTTTCTAACATGAAATATTGAAGTTTTCATACAAGGTACATTATGTATGCTAGAAAAGAATGATTTAAAAAAGTGTAGGTTCTTTGTGCTTGGAATTGAACTAAGGGTCCTTTGCACGTTCTAATCTGCCACTGGCCCTATATTCGCCTTATGCCCGGTTTAAAACTGAAATACCTAATTGTATAACTGCATTATATACACGAGATTAAATGGCATCATAAAGACTCATTGAACCTGTTTAATTTAACTATTCTTTGGCTAACATTAACTAAACAGTGCTGTATGAAGCCAGAAAGGTGATGTAGCTTAAATCCCTACATTGTTACAGATTTCTGCCTAGGTAAAAGGTAATCATGTCAATTTCAAAAGTGTTCCTAAACACTGGAAACATGCCATCAGATAAAGACTAAGATAAGTGTCTACGTTTTAAAAAGGTGAAAGCTAAATTTACTTAAATATAATTAATGATTGTCTGCTCTAGCTTGGTTTCTATTGCTGTGATAACCAAAAGTAACTTTGGTTGAAAAAAATGTTTATTTCAGTTTATAAATTATAGCCCATCACTGAAGGGAAGTCAAATAATAATTTGGGGCAGAAAACATTAAGTATGAGCTAAACAGAGGCCATGGAGGAATGCTGATTGCTTATTTGGTTTACATAGAGTGTCTTCTTTATACATTCCATGACCACCTGCCTAGACATCTTACGGAATCTTTTGGCTAAATATCGTAGGATCTACATTGCGAAGTTTAAAGAGATCCCACTATATTGGTAGAGAGAAAAACTATATTGCTCAAAAGAAATAGTTATTTAGATAGTCTCTCTATCTATATCTATATCTATATCTATATCTATATCTATATCTATATCTATATCTATATCTATATCTATATCTATATCTATATCTATATCTATCTATCTATCTATCTATATATATATATATATGAAAATTATTTTGTACTGAAGAATGTAAAAGATGAACAAACATCTAGTTATACCTCAGATAATAAAATTCTGCTACATTACAGCAAATAGTTCAATAGCTTGTCTTTATGGTTAATATTATTTTATCAATGGTGGCACCTATTATATATGTTTAAGTTGTAATTTATGACCTGCAATACTTTGGTTTTGGAGTGTTTTTAAACACATTATGTGCTGCAGGATTGGCTCACAGCTTTTTGCCACTGGGATTTAATAGAACTTTAAAGACTTGTAGACTAGTATAAGGTCTTCATGTCATTGTGGTTGTGTTGCTGAAAAACCCAAACCAATTTCCTTTTTATATCCTATTTATGAATAAACTATTTTGCTTTATCATGTACTTATAAGAGGCTGCCATAGGTCCAAAGTAAAGACACACAATAGTCATAAACTAAAATCTCTGAAATCATGGGCAAACTATTCTCTAGTTTAAGTTATTTCAAGTATTTGTAACAATGAGAGACCACTAACATATCTCCATTTTTGAAAGAGGTTTGCATATCACTTATATGCAAGTTACAAATACCTCATGATAAACAAGACAGTTTGATAAAGTAAAATAAATATTGTCATGGTTAACTTTGTTTTCAAAACTAAAGAGTTAAATGATTATATTTTATAGTTTATACTTAAGTGTTTCATACATATTTAATTAATGACAGATATCTTTTTATCAACAGCCCAATGAGTGAATAAGGACAAACTTGTCCCTTATGTTTACGTATAATTTTCTATTTGTCCCAAGGTTGTATTTTCCTTTACCTGAACAGTAGCTAGTCTTTATTTTTCTTGTGGAATTTTTTCTATATATAGTCCATTATTTTTGCAATTGCATGCCAGCATTCTGTTGATATTGTATAGTCTATATCTATAATTATCTCCTGTTTTTCCCTCTACATAAAATATCCAAATAAAAACAAAGACAAAATCCTTTAACTGTCACTGTAAGTTTAAAGCCGATGTTTAAAAATAAATACACTAACCTATTTTCTTGCATTCCTTCAAAATTGTCTGTATTACAGAAGCTAATAGTTTCAAAATTTATGGCTTGTAAGCAATATTATGGAAATTGTCATCGACAAAGTTGGGCCTCTTAATACTATGGATATTAACACTATTGATAGAGCAGTATCACAGATAGGATCAACAGACTTTTGGTCTCTGATATCAAATGACCATGTGATAAAAAGAGGTAATAAAATATTTTGATGTGTAACAAAATTGGTAGTTTGTTATGTAAAAAATATCTTCTTTTATAAAGTAGTAAAAAGGTTTGATAAAAATATTTTTTGATTAAATGTATTATATAATGTAAAAAAAGGAAAAGACATCATTATAGTACAAAAATAAGAAAAAAAGTATAAATCACAAATATTTACTGTACCCCACAGCAGTTCTCATATCATTTGCTTGTCCTTGCTCTTAATAGGTGAGAAGCAATAGAAAACAACAGACCCTGGGGTCCATACAAGGTAGAAAGTGGGATTCAGGTCTCTACATGAAAAGTTTTATTATCTAAAGAGTTATAAGCTCACAGTTTGATATAGCAAGCAAAAAATATTCCTAACTGAAGGAAAACGTTTTGAAGAGGAAAATAGTCTCCAGAAGATTCTTGAGCAAAATTAAGCTTTGTTTGAATTTAAGAATTGAATCAAATATTGGTGTGATAAGAAAAAATGAAGGCATAGGGAGGAAATAGATGTACAAAACTTTGGATTCAGATATTGTAAGACCTCTCTTCCCCATAGATATATCCATATACCGACATTCATACCACCAGCAATACATAAAATAAGATCAGAATAAATATTCAAGAAAGACAACATAACGTCCAGTGTTACAAAGCCTCATTTTATAATCTCCATGTTATTTTACTTAATACATGTTTCCTAATGTTTTTTCTATGAAATAAGCTTGTCCAAGAAGATAGAGAAGCTCAATTTGCATTTAACTTCATTGAGTACAGAAAGCAGTATTTACTATTGTTTGACTGGTCTGATGAATGTTTGAAAGACTGGTTTTGTCTAATTCAGATCTATTGCATAAAAAAGTAGCTGCCATTACTCATGCAAATTATATCGATGATGCTGCCATATGTTTAGGGAAAGAAACAGAAAACATAGCCCTATAGTATAACCCCAAATGACTTAAGAAATACCTAAAATGAAACACCAGGAAATGGAAAGTTTCAAATATAACCATGTATTCATGTGAATACAGAGACTAACATAAGCAACATATGTCTCAAAAAGTCTTGAGTAGATTTAATCTTTCACTACTTGCTAACTGAAGTATCAGAATAAAGTATAAACCACAGAGAAAGTCTATAAAGTCTTAGAGAAGAAAAATGGTTTTATTCACAATACACAACTTTTCATAGTGAAAAGCTAACAAAAATTACATGAAGAAATTAGAAAATATAACTCATTATAAAGAATAAAAGAAACTTTCAGATACTACTAAAACAGGGGCAGGTATTATACTCACTAGATTTTAAAAGAGCAGTCTTAAATATCCTCCTATACAGGAAAAATAAGTTTATAAACATAAACCAAAAAAATTGAAGAAATAAAGAAAATTGTTGATGAGCTAAAGTGAAATATAAAAAGCAGATTAATTTCAAAAAGTAGAAAATAAAATTTCTGAACCATAAATAATATAAATCAATTGAAAAATAATGGAGAGATCCAACAGCAGACTCACATAAGTACAAGTGATAACATTGTGGCCAAGAAATGCATCAAACTGTTCATCATTCTTACAATTAAGAAATTGCAAATTAAAACAATTTTAAGATTTCATCTCACTCAATTAAAAATGGCCTATAAGGAAGCCTGAATGGCATAGGTTTTTTTTTAATTTTGCATCCAGATCATATGTTCCCCTCCCTCTTCTCCCAATCCAGTTCCATTGTGTCCTACTGTTCTCAGAAACTGAGGCCTCCCATGAATGTCAACTAGTCTTGGCATTGGACTAAGCGCATATTCTCCTATTGTGGTTACACAAGACACAACACTTAGGGAAAAGGGATCCAAAGACAGGAAATACAGTCAGATACAGCTCCTGTTCCTGCTATTAGGGTCCCACATGAAGACTCAGATGCACAACTGTTACAGATGTGTAGAGGGCCTAGGTCCTTCCCACGCAAACACTCTGTTTGCCAGTTCAGTTTCTGTGGGCCCCTATGGGCCCTGGTTAATTGATTCCATAAGTTTTGATGTGACATCCTTGACATCTCTGGCTCCTTCAATCCTTCCTGCACCACCTTCAACAGGATTCCCAAAGCTCTGCTTAATGTTTGGCTATGGCTCTCTCCATCTGCTTCCTTCAGTTGCTGAGTGAAGCCTCTCAGAGGATAGTCAGGGTAGGCACCACTCTGCAAGTGCAACAGAATATCATTAATATTGTCAGGGGTGGAGTCTGTCTCATGGAATTGGTCTGAAGCTGGGCCAGTCATTGATTAGCCATTCCTTCATTTTCTACACCATCTTTATCCCATCACTTCTTATAGGCAGGAAAAATTGTGAGTCAAACATGTTATGGCTGGGTTGGTGTCACAGTCACTTCACTGGAAGTCTTTCTGGTTACAGGACATGGCCATTTCAGGTTCTACGTCCCCCAGTGCTAGGGGTCCTAGGTAGGAGGACCATTTTAGATTTCTAGGATTTTCCATTATATGACTACCTTGCCCCAGAGATGTTCTCCTCATCACAAATTCCTGTTGTCTCTCCCAGTACTCTCTCCGTCTGACCTCCCCCAACTTGGTCCTACCTACTTCCTTCCCAATCCTTTCTAACTCACACTTCCCTCCCTTCATCTGCCCCAAATGTCTATTCAATTTTCACTTCTCAGTGAGATTCAAGTGACTGCAATGGGCCTACCTAGCATGGTTATCTTGTACTTTATAACTAATATCTACTTAAAAGTGAGGGCATACAATGTGTATATTTGTGGTCTAAATTACCTCACTGAAGATGATATTTTCTAGTTCCATTTGCCTGCAAATTTTATGATATCATTGTTTTTAATTGGAGAGTAATATTACATTGTGTAAATGAACCACATTTTTGTATCTGTTCCTCAGTTGAGGGATTTCTATGTTGTTTATAGTTTCAGGGTATTAGAAATAAAGGTGCTATTAACATAGCTGAATAAGTGTCACTGTGTTATGGTGAAGCATCTTTGAACTTATCCTCAAAAGTATAAAGCTGAATCTTGTGGTAGTACTATTCTCAATTTTCTGAGAAACAGCCAAATTGATTTCCAGAGTGGTTGTACAAGCTTGCATTCCTACCAACAATGGAGAAATATCCCCTTGTTCCACATCCTAGCCAGCATGTGCTGTCACTTGAGCTTTTTAACTTAGCTGCTCTGTCCAGATGAGTATACTGTGGAATCTTAGAATCATTTTGATTTCCATTTTCCCAATGACTAATAATCTTGAACATTTCAAGTGCTTTCTGGCCATTTGAGTTTCTTATGGCAAGAATTAGTTGTTAGATCTGTACCATGTTTTTATATTGGGTTCTTTGGTTTGGTGTCGTCTAGTTTCTTGAGTTGCTTATATATTTGATGTATCAGCCCTCTTTGAGATATAGAATTGGTGAAGTTTCTTCCTCATTCTGTAAGCTTCTCTTTTGCCTTTTTGACTCCACCTTACAGAAGCTTTTCAGTTTCATGGGGTCCCATTTATTAATTTCTTTTAGTGCTTGAGTTGTTGGTGTCAGGAAGTTGACTCCTGTGTCAATGTGTTTAAGGCTATTCCACAATTTCTCTTCTATCAGATTTAGTGTATCATGTTTTATGTTTAAGTCTTTGCTCCATTTGGACTTGAGTTTTGTGCAGAGAAGTAGATATGTATCTATTTGCAATCTTCTACATGCATGCATCCAGTTAGTCTATCACCATTTATTGAAGAAGAATTCTTTTTTTTCTGTTGTATAATTTTTGCTTCTCACTTTTAAAAAATCAATGGTATGTAGGTGCATAGGTTTACTTCTGGGTCTTCTATTCAGTGCCACTGATCATCCTGACAATTTTATGCTAATACCATGGACTATTTTAAAATATTGTTTTGTAGCGCAGCTTGAAATTAGGGATGGTGATACCTCCAGAAGTTCCTCCATTGTACAGGATTGATTTGCTACTTTGGATTTTTCTTTTTGCATATGAAATTGAGCATTGTTCTTTCAAGGTCTGTGAAGAACTGTCTTGGAATTTTGGTGGGATTTTGAATCTGTAGACTACTTTTGATAAGATCTTCATTTTACTATGCTAATCCTACTAATTCACTAACATGGAAGATCTTCCCATCTTCTGATATATTCTTTAATTTATTTCTTTAAAGACTTGAATTTCTTGTCATATGGGTCTTTTATTTGCTTGGATGGAATTACACCAAAATAACTTATGTTGTTTTTGTCTATTGTGAAGGTTGTTGTTTCCCTAGTTTCTTTCTCAGCCCATTTATCATTTACATGAAAGAGGGCAACTAATTTTTTTAGTTAAAAAAATCAGTTTTTTGTCCATCCACACTGCTGAAGGTGTTTCTTTATCGACATAAGTTCCCTGGTGAAAGTTTTGGAGTTACTTCTGTATTCTATTATATCATCTGCAAATCACAATATTTTGACTATCTCCTTTCCACTTTGTATTTCTTGGATCTCCTTTAGTTGTCTCATTGCTCTAAGAATTCAACTATATGGAAAAGATGGGGAGAGTGTGGACAGGCTTGACGACATGTTTCTAATTTTAGCGGAATTGTTTTAAGTTTCTCTGCATTTAATTTGATATAGGCTATTGCCTTGTTTTATTTTGTCTTTTATTGTTTTTAGGGATTTGCTTTGAATCCCTGAGACTTTTAACTTGAAGAGGTACTGTACTTGTCAACAAAATTTTTCAGCATCCAATGAGATAATCATGTGTTTTTTATTCTTTCAGCTTGCTTATATGATGGATTTTAGTTATTATTTTATATATTTACATCCCAAATGTTGCCATCCTTCTGATTCCCCCTCTCAACATTCTTGCTCCTTTCCTCCCCTTCGACTCTGAGAGGGTGGAACCCTCCATATACTTCCACCATGGGGCATCAAGTCTTTACATGATTAGACACATCCTCTACTGCTGAAGCCAGAAAAGGCAGCCCTTTGCTACATATGTGCCCAGGGCCTTGAACCAGCCTGTGTATGCTTTTTGGTTGACAGTTCACTCTCTGGGAGCTCCCAGGGGTCCAGGTTAGTTGACAATGTTGGTCTTCCTATGGGGATGCCATTCCCTTCAGTTCCTTTAATACATCTCCTAACATTTCCATAAGGCTCCCTGACATCGTGTGGGTATCTGTATACGTCTCTGTTAAGTGGGTAGACCCACTCAGAGGGTTGATATACTAGGATTTTTTTTCTGCAAGCATAACATAGCTTCATTAATAGTGTGAGGGATTAGAGTCTACATTTGGAATGGGTCTCAAAATGAGCCAGTCACAGATGGGCCAATGTTTCAGTCACTGCTCCATTTTGTCTCTGCATTCCTTTTAGACAGGAGCAATTTTGGGTTGAAAGTCTTGTATGTGAGTTGGTATCCAAATCCCTCCTCTGAGATTTCTACGTGGCTACTGAAGGTGGTCTCTTCAGGTTCCAAATAATCACCGTTGGGAATTTCAGGTAAGGTCACCCACATTGAGTCAGGGGAGCTTCCACCATCCCAGGTCTCTGGGACTTCCTAGAGTTCCTCCCTAACGCCATCCATCCAGCTTCAGATTACTATTCTTTCTGCTGTCCCTCTGTCCTTCTCTCCTGTCTCTCCATACACCTGTTTACTGTCCTCCCCCATTCCTCTACCTTTCCAACTTAGTCCCCTCCCTTCTTCTGCCTTCTATGACTTTTTATTCCCCCTTCTAAGTCAGGTTCAAACATCCTCACTTAGGCTTTTCTTCTGTTGAGCTTCTCTGGGTCTGTAGAGTATATCATGGGTATCCTGTATTCTATGGCTAATAACCACTTATCAGTAAGTACATACCATGCATGTTCTTTAGGTATGAGTTACCTCATTCAAGATGATATTTTCAAGTTCCATCTATTTGCCTGTGAAATTCATAATGTCTTTGTTTTTAATAGCTGTGCAAATGCACCACATTTTCTGTATCTATTCTTTGTTGAGGGATATCTAGGTTGCTTCCAGTTTCTGGCTATTAGGAATAAGGCTGCTATGAACATAGTGAAGCACATGCCCTTGTGGTATGGTGTAGTATCTTTTGGGTATATGCCCAGGAACAATATAGTTGAGTCTTCCAGTAGAACTATTTCCAATTTTCTGATTGATTTCCAGAGTTATTGTCCAAGTTTGCAGGCCTACCAGCAATGAAGGAGTGTTCCACTTTCTTCATATCCTTGCCAGCACATGCTGTCACTTGAGTTTTAAAGCAATGTATGGTAAAACAATAGCCAACATCAAATTAAATGAAGAAAAACTTGAAGTAATCCCACTAAAATCACAGACAAAACAAAGCTGCCTACTCTCTCCCTATCTATTCTGTATAGTATTTGAAGTTGTATCTAGAATAATAAGACGATCAAGTGGATACAAATTAGAAATGAAGAAGTCAAAATATCACTATTTTCAGATGATTGGTATACATAAGTGACCCTAAAAAATCTATAAGAGATCCTCTACAGCTGATAAGCAACTTCAGCAATGTGGCTGGATACAAAATCATCTCAAAGAAATCAGTAGTTTCCATTTACACAAATGATAAATGAGATGAGAAAGAGATTAGGGAAAGAACATCCATCATAATAGACACAAATAATATAAAATATCTTGGTCCAACCCTATCCAAGCAAATGAAAGATCTATATGACAAGAATTTCAAGTTCTCAAAGAAAGAAGTAAGAAAAAACTCAGAAAACTGAGAGATCTCCCATGCTCATGGATCAATAGGATTAACAAAGTGAAATGACCATCTTAATAAAACCAACTTACAGATTATATGGTGGATTTCATTGGTGAATTTTTGTATGCTGAATCATCCCTGCATCTTGTATGAAGGCTGACACCTACTTGTTCCTGATGGATGATAGTTTTGATGTGTTCTTGTTAATTCATTTTGAAATTATTTTATTGAATATTTTTGCATCAATGTTCACTATGGAGATTATTCTGAAATTGTCTTTCCTGTTTGAGTCTTTTAGAAGTATAGGTACCAGCATTACTGTGACCTCATAGAATGAGTTTACCAATGTTCTCTGATTCTATTATGTAGATAAATTTTAGGAGTGTTGGTATTAGCTTTTCATGGAAAGTCTAGTAAAATTCTGCACTAAAGCCATCTGGCCTTGGACTTTTTTTTTATTTGAGAGGTTTTCTTAATTTTATTAATTTGTTATATTGTTCTCTTCATTTCTAATTTATTGACTTCAGTCCCAAGTTCAAAAATTTCCTGCTGTCTATTCCTCTTGGGTATATTTGCTTCTTTTTGTTCTAGAGCTTTCAAATGTACTATTAATTCACTACTATAAGAACTCTCCAATTTTTTTATGTAGGCACTTAATGCTACGAACTTTCCTCTTAGCACTATTTTCATCATGTCCCGTAAGTTTGGGCATGTTCTGTATTCATTTCATTGAATTCTAGCAAGTACTTAATTTCTTTATTTCTTCCCTGACCCAGGAGAAAGTTCTTCAGTTTCCATGAATCTGAAGGCTTTCTGTTCTTTCTGCTGTTGTTGAAGTCTTGCTTTAATCCATGATTGTGTGATAAGAAACTGGGGCTTATTTCTATTTTCTTGCATCTGTTGAGACTTGCTTTGTGTCAGAGTATATGGGGAATTTTGAAGAAGATTCCTTGAAGTACTGAAAAGAAAATATATTCTTTTGTGTTTGGGTGAAATAGTCTCTAGAGATCTGATAGGTGAATTTGAGTCATAATGTCTATAATTTCCAGTATTTGTTTAGTGTCTATCTGGATGACCTGTATGTTAGTGAAAGGGCAATGTTGAACTCTCCCAATATTAAAGTGTGATTTAATCTTTTATAATGTTTCTTTTAATAATGTGAGTGCCCTTTGCATTTGAGGCATAAATATTCAAAATTGAGAAGTCATATTGGTAAGTATTTTTATGTGTATAAAGTATCTCTCCCAATCTCTTTTGATTAATCTTGATAAAAGTCCATTTCCTTGGGTATCAGGTTTCATATTCCCACTGCTATGCATCTCTGCTAAGGTTACCCCCATTGACTCCTGAGATCCTCCCCATCCCAGGTCTCTGCCATGTCCTAAAGACAACCCTCACTTCTGAACTCTGCCAGCTGCAGATCTCTAATCATTCTTTTTGCTTTCTGCCCCTTGCTCCTGTATTTCTCACATATGATCCTGAAACACCTCATTCTCCTATCCATCCCCTCTCCCACCAAGGTCTCCCCCTCTAACTGCCTCCTATGATTTTTTTTATTCATCATTCTAAGTGAGATTCAAGCATCTTCACTTGGGTCTTCCTTCCTGTTTAGCTTCTCTCAGTGTATGGAGTATATTGGGGGTATTCTATACATTATGGCTATTAGTCACTTTTAAGTGAGGATATACCATACATGATCTTTTGGGTCTGAGTTACCTCACTCAAGATGGCATTTTTCTAGTTCCATCCATTTGCCAGCAAAACTCATCATGATCTTATTCTTAATAACTGAATAATATCCCATTGTGTAAATGAATCACATTTTCCATGTCCATTCTTCTATTGTGAGGCACCTGAGTTGTTTCCAGTTTCTATTTGTGGTATGGAAGAACATCTTTTGGGTATATTCTCAGAAGTGGTATAGCAGAGAGTTCAATTGCCAATTTTCTGAGAAACTGCCAGATTGTTTTACAGAATTGTTGTACAAGCTCACACTCCAACCAGCAATGGGGAAGAGTTGACCATTTAATTGCTTCTCAGTCACTTGAGATTCTTGGGTAGAGAATGTTTAGTTCTACATCGAAGTGATCACTGAGTAGAGAGTTTTTCAGTAACCGTGAATATGTGAGTTATCTGTTGTTTCTAATGTTGTTGAAGTCCAGCTTTAATCTGTCGTGATCTGATGAAGTGCAGGGAGTTATTTAAATCTTCTTGTATCAGTTGAAGCTGGCTTTGTGACTAAATATATGGTGAATTTTTGGGAAGATTCCTTAATTTACTGAGAAAAGGGAATATTCTTTTATGTTTGGGTGAAACATTTGGTAAATATCTGTTAAGTCGATTTGGTTCATAACATCTGTTAGTTTCATTATTTCTAGGCTGAATTTCTGTTTCATGACTTGTCCACTGGTGAGAGTGTGGTATTGAAGTCCCCCATTATTATTGTATGGGGTTCAATGTATAATTCAAGCTTTAGTAATGTATCTTTTACAAATATAGGTGTCCTAGATGTCATCTTGGTGTGCTTTTCCTTCGATGTTTATAAAGTGCCCTTACCCATGTATTTTGATTACTTTTGCTTTAAAGTCTATTTGATTATATATTAGAATGGATATTCCAGCTTGTTTCTGTGTCTGTTTGCTTTAAAAACCTTTTTCTAGTTCTTTACTTTGAAATAGTGTCTGCCTTTGTTGCTTATGTATGTTTCTAATATATGTTTGTATATCTCATGAGTTAGCCTGTATCTTTTTATTAGGGGAATTGTATCTGTTGATGTCATGAGGGGGGGATAATGGAATCCAGGGGTAGGGTGCAGTTTGATGCTTATGGGTATGTTTTAGGGGAGTATAATGGGCAAGTGTTTGGTGTACGGTCTTACCTGGTTGTGCCTTGTGCCAGAATACTAATGAAATGTAGGCAGAGTTGTAGTATGGGATCTGGCGCATAGAGTATAGTGTACAATATACTCTTTTAGGGTTGCTTTTAGACAAATTTGTGGACAGGGTCTGGGAGAAAGAGGGCTTTCCCTGGTGTTCCTGTTCCTGTGAGGCTGCAAAGAATTCAGGCAGAATTGTGGGGTGGAAAGTGGGGTTTAGAAGTGGAATGCAGCTTACCATTGGGTGTGCTTTCAGACAAATTGGCAGACAGTGGCTTGGGGAGGGCAGCAATTTGCATATTTTAAAATTACTGATTGATGTGGGAGTGCCCAGACCATTGTGGGTGTGGTCACACTTTTGCTATAAGAAAGTCTCAGCAGCCATGAGGAGTAAAACAGAAGGTAAGCACCACTCTTCCGTGCTCTTTGTATCAGCTCCTGCCTCCTCCCAGTTCCTTTTCTTTTTAAATTCCTGCTATGACATTCTTTGATGATAAACTCCAATATGAAAATGTAAAAGAAATATATCCTTCCCAGTAAAAGTTGGTCATGGTGTTCCATCACAATGATATTATCACTAACATCTTGGATCAGCTGGCTACTTTTATAGGTTAATGACTAATGGCAATAGCACTTCTGGGAAACTTTGGTATTACTGATGGTTGCTCAGTCTTTTTTACATCCCTGTTAAAGTCAAACAGGCAGGATCCACTATCCAATGTTGTCTTGCAGGATTTTATTTTTTACAGATGCTTTAAACTTATAATAACTTTGTTAGTACTGCATAATGCACAACTGAATAACATTAACAGTACCTTGGTTTATCCAAGGCATGGCCACAGAATATGTAAACAAAATTCAGAAGACAAATTCCAAAGTGTCACTAGCCTTAAGTCTATTTAGAATGTATCAACTGCATATAGTTGATAAAGGAAGCAGCCTTGATGATTTCTGAAATGTCCTTGAGGCTTTTCTCTAGCTGTCCTTGATATCTTGTGTCTATGCTAATGTCTTTAGCAAATGGAAAGCATAAAATTATACCTAGTCCATTAATAGTAAGACTTAATATTTTAACATTATTGACTCTAACTAAATTGATCTATAGATTTAATGCAATTAGAATGAATTCCCAAGGGTAGAGTTTGTGCAAATTGACAAGATGATTCTAATAGGTATAGAAGTACAAATGTCACAAACAGCAAATCCATTCATAAGGAAATACATTTTACTTGCTTTATCAATAATTACCACATAAAACCAAAATAATTATTATATTCTGTTAGCTTTCATTTTTCAAATCCTACATTTAGTAAGGGTTCTTAAATACTTTAACATCCCTTCTAGCCCACCACCCACCAGAGGTAGTAGAATAGAAATGTTGTTAAGACACAGGGGAGGTAGATCTGTTTTGAAAAAGTTCTTTGAGGCTATCAAATATAGGTTTAGTGAACCAGGTATTGTAGCACATACCTTTAATCCTAGAACTCTGAAGGCAGAGATGGGGATATTCTAGCCCAGCCATGGATGTATGATGATACACTGTCTCAAAAATGATAGCAACAGATAAATAAATAAATAAATAAATAAATAAATAAATAAATAAATAAAGACTGTTTTGGTAACCTGTTGAAGTTACTGAAGAGAGGTCCCTTACCCTTGTCACAGTTAGATTATGTCACTCATCTCCCCTGCCTTATACAGAAACAAAAAATTTGCTAACTATGAGGAATATATGAGCATCTTACTGTGAATCTTCTAATACTTTAATTTTTGAGTTCTGGTCTTTAGAACAGTTAGTAATAAAAATCTGTTGTTCATAAATAAGATAATCTGTCATTTGAAAAGTTGTGTTTCATGTTACCTCTATACTTTCACTTACTAATATATTCTGTTCATTTTTATGATGTTTTAAATATACTTTTTGAGACATTGAGAAAACATGTTACTAACTGAGGAAAAACACTTTCTAAAGATTACTGGAATAACTCCAAATTAGAGAAAATTCGAGACTTTAAGGGGCTTAGTACATCTTAGAGTTCCTCCAATGATGGATCTTATTTTAAATTTCTTTTTAAGTAGTAGTACATGAATGGGAAAAAGAACATGAGATTATTTTACTAATAGATTTCATTGTGTTTATAATGCGGTCATATATTAGACATTCATGTCAATTTAGTATTAAATGGAGCAATTATTATGTTATTTTTCTACAGTCATTATAACTACTTCAGGAACATGACAGAGCTCTCTGATGTCTCTTTTTATAGAGGTCACCAAAGAGCTATCTGATAATGAGAACTATGGGCTTGAACCAAACTACATATCTATAATGATTCCAAGCTTAATAATGTGAAGAGCTCTTGAAAGCCTACTGAAGTGTATATCTGTAGAATTAATAAAAAACATGCCTTTAGAAATAAAATATATTCAGTTTCTAGGGAACCATGAAAAGCACTTTATGTGAATAAAAACATTTAAAAATAATTACACATGCCATCATGATGGGGCATGTCATCTAAGAGTCATGCATGGCATACCATGCATGGGATAACAGAATTGAATTTCTGCATCCCAAACTTTACTGTCACTACATAAAAATAACTACTGCTGCTGTTCAAAAATGCTTTGAGCAAAAGCTCCAACGTTCCAAATGATCCTGCAAATCCCATTTCTATATAGTTCTTAAGTTGTTTAGTTCTGAATCAGCAGTCTAAAAGTGTGTTTAAACACTGCAGGTAACCATTTCCCATGGAACAAATAGGAAAAAAATCAGGTTATGGTGAGGACACCCAGCAGGACTCTTCTACTGTCTACTCAGTGTCAATGTAAACTGATTTCCTTAAGAAAGATGCTCGGAGAAAAGAGAACAGATTGTAGAAAACATATTCTATATGCAGGAAAGAGAAAAAATAAAATACAGGATACTTGGTGATTATTACATAGAAGGATAAAAACAGAATCAATCGAGCTATAGAATAACAAAAGTGAGGGGGGTGGAAGGTATACAAACTAGGTTGCCTTTTTCTTTCAGCTGCATAAAACAAATGACACATGAAGGTGCTGGCCTGTTCTCTTAATTTTACGGAAAATAATTGCTAGCTCATAAGTTTCTGATGGTTACTTTATCATGGCTTATGTTACTCAAATGGCTGTTTACTAAGCACAAGGTTTGAGCTAAACAAATAAAAAGTGCAGCACATAGCATTGAAAGAGAACTATATGCATTAAGGGTAATCCTAACAAAACAACATTCTGAGCATGGAGCTGGAAGTATGAAGAGTTCAGGAAATTGAGATATATTTGTACTTACAAACTCAATTAGCTTCATGATACTTAAGCTGAGCAGTACATAGAAGGGAACATTATCACAAACAGTAAAGTCTTCCAGCCCAGTATTTAACAGCAAAAAGCAGTTACTTTAGTGAATAAAAATCAGGCATTCTACTTTGAGATCATACAACTGTATTACAACTGTGAGTAATTTTAAATATTAAACATTTTATTTTGTGGTAATTTTATATCTTCTCAGTGAAATCAGATTAATTGGTTGATTCTAATGATAAATGAGTATATTGTACCAGAAATGTAGGACTTAAACCAAAAAATTTAAAAATAGATTTTTCAAACTGACTTTTCAGTTCCATTTAAATAGGAGTTATTGGACCCCATTGTTTTGTTCTTATGTGAATAACTAATTTATTCCATTTATATTTTAAGTACCAAACATTTTGTTGATGAAAAATAATGTAAGATTTAAAAAAAAAACTCATAGGAATAGGACAAAAAAAAAAAACAGAGGACAAGGTATGAGAGAAGTTTAAAGGAACAGAGACCCATTTGCTCAGTCTCAACATACCATTAAAACCCCTTAACTGAAAGCTATAATATATACAGAAAGGACTGTAAGGTAAAAAGAGAAAAGAATAAAGTGTAAATAAAATAATAAAAACAATGAGATTTTTTTTTTAATTCATGCTATCACATGAGAAGACAAGGGACCTTAACTTAAATATAATGCTGTACAGTTTGTCCTCCATTGACCATCTACTGCTGGGGAAAGTGTGGTTTGTTTTCCCAGGGATACTCTCTTTGAGGAAACTAAATTTTCATTTACAAGTAGTTACCAGTTGGGCACAGCTTCTTGATTAGTCCATGTCTCATTTCAGCTCCAGGACACTAACTTGTAACGATTCCTATAGGCCCTGTGCATGCTACCCCAGTCTCTATGACTTCATATGTATCTTGATCCTTTTTATTAGAGGGTCTTGTTTTCTTGGTTTATTCCATTTTCTCTGGTTCTTACACTCTTTCTACTTCTGCTTCCATGGGTTTCCTGAACCTCAAGTTGAGGGATTTGATGTAGACATCTCATTTAAGACTGTTAAAAGTTCCCTTACTCTGCATTATGTGTGAGTCTCTGTAATTTTCATATGCTTCAGGAGGAAGCTTCTCTGATGACTGCTGAGCAAGGCATTGATCTGAGTATAGAAGAATGTCATTAAAAGTAGTTATATTGCTAGGATGATTTTTATGTAATTTTTTAAACCCTAAGTACCTGGGTTATCTAGTCTCAGGTTCTTGGTCACTCCGGTACTGGTTCCATCTAGGAGAATGTATTTTAAGTCAAGTCAACCATTAGTTGGTTACTCTTACAAGTCTTAGAATGTATTCCAGACAGGACACCACTGTAGATAAAAGTAGCTGGCTTGGTGTTTTTTCTCTGGTAGCATGCAGAGTAACTTCCTTTACTAAAAGTGATAGCATACAGGGGTGAAGGCTCTATCCAGTCACCAGCTCAAGTTCTCCATGTTCAATGAGTTGTGTAGGTGTTGTCGTCATCAATGCTCTCTTGGCATCAGTTTGTGGAGAACAATCTATATAGTCCTGGAAACAGCCTGAGTTGTTTGAGGGGTAACAATGCTACTACTTTAGCCCACAACTAAATTGGATGTAACTCAATCCTGGTACCAGAAGCTTCATTTGGTGACAAGCTAAGTCTATTTGGAACTGTGCCCCAACTCTCATTATTTGTTTTCATTTAGATCACCTTCATATATGTACATATTTTAGGAAACTTCTACTCCTCAAATGGCACTTTGTTTTAGCTAACTCTTCCTGTATTCCCTCCCTCATTTCACTCTTCCTTCCTTCTTACTACTTGACCATCCACTTCTAGTCCCTGCCCTATGTATCCATTCTATTTTCCTTTTCTAGGAAGATCTATTTTTTGTTGTCTCTCCTTCACCTAATTTAGTCTCTATATGTAACCTCTGTAGTTTTACAGATCGGTGGTTGGTTGTCACTGACGTTAGAGCTAATAACCACATATACAAGTATACATATTCTATTTGTTTTTCTGAGTCTTGGTTGGAACTCTCAGCATGATTTTCATGTAGCTTCATCCATTTACCTGCAAGTTTTATGATTTCCTATTTAATTGCCAAGTAATAAATACTCCTTTGCATAAACTAACCACATTAAAAAAATTCACTCTTCTCTTGAAGGACATCTAGATTATGACTAATTTCTGCCTATTGTAAATAGAGCATAAATTAACATGATTGAGCAAGTGTCTATAGTAGGCCGAAATGTCCTTTGGTTATATGTCCAAGAGTGGTATAGTTGGATCTTGATGTAGATCAGTTTCAATCTTCCTTAGGAACCACCACACTGATTTCCATAGTGGCTTTACAAGTTTATATGCCCACCAGTGATGGATGAGTGCTCCCCTTGTTCTACATCCCTGCCAGCATGAGCTGTCACTTGTTTTATTGATCTTAGCCTAACCCTGACTGATGCAAGATGAAATCTCAAAGTGATTTTGATTTGCATTTCCCTAATGACTGGGAATATTGAACATTTCTTTAAGTGCTTCTCAGTCACTTGAGTTTCCTCTTTGAAAATTCTGTTTAGATCTGTACCTCATTTTTAATTTGGGTTATTTGTTTTCTTGGTGTCTTGTTTTTTTATGTGCTATATATATTTGGGATACTAGCTCTCCATCAGTTGTATAGTTAGTAAAAATCTTTTCCAATTCTGTAAGTTGCCACTTTGTCTGAATGATGGTATCATTTTGTGTACAAAAACGTCTCAGTCTCATTAGATCCTTTATTTATTATTTGTTGATCTGCTCAGAAAGTCTTTTTCCATGCTAGTGAGTCCAATGTATTCCCTACATTCTCTTCTATCAGGTTCAGTCTATCTGGTTTTATGTTGAAGCCTTTGATTCATTTGGAGTAGAATTTTGTGCAGGTTCAAAAGTATGGAACTCTCTGGATTCCTCTACATGCAACCATCCTGTATGTACCATTTGTTGAAAATGCTATTTATTTTTTCAGTAGATATTTTGGACTTCTTTGTGAAAAATCAGGTGTCTGTAAGTTTATGGACTTATGTTGGATCTTCCATTAGATTCCATTGATAAACATGTATGTTTTGAGCTAATACTATGCTGTAATGATTGCTATAATTCTGTAGTACAACATAAAATTGGGAGTGGTGATGCCTCTAGCAGATTTTTTTTATTATTATTCAGGATTGTTTTATCTACCCTGGAATTTTTTTCTGATTGATTGATTGATTGATTCCATATGAAGCTGAAGATTGACCTTTCAGTATTTATGAAGTATTCTGCTGGAATTCTGTTAGGGACTGACTTGACTAGAATGCTTTAGTAGTCTGGCCATTTCCACAATGTTACTACTACAGATACTTGAGCATGTGAGATCTTTCTATCTTTTCATATGATCTTTAATTTCTTACCTTAATTTTTTAATCATACAAGTTTTTAACTTGTTTGGATAGAATTACCCCAAGAACTATTATTCTTTTTTCAATCTCAAGGGAATATTTTAATTTTCAATTATATTATTCTAAGTAAATAAATAATTAGAAAAGGGAAATCAATAATAATAAGAATAAACTGTTATTCCTCTATTAACCAAATATCATATGCCCATAAAACATTTTATACTGTATCATGTTGCAGACCACAGTATGCCTGGGATATGTTTTGAGCAGATTCCCTTCACCCCCCCCCCCCATTGGAGCGTTCCTAAGTCTATCAGAGACTCCTTCACTGAACCTTCCTAACTTCAAGTTCTGTGATATGAGTTATATATTCTCCACTGCTATGTTCCGTGTCATCTGCTTGTCAAAGATTTTGACCATTGCAAATCTCAATCTTTAATTTAGGCCACACCACAAACTGACCTGTTTTGGTTTGCTTTATTTATTTATGTATCTTTAATTTTATTCAATATTTATTTTTTTACACTCCAGATTTTATCCCCTTATTGGTCTACCCTTTGACTGTTACACATCTCATACCTCCTCTCTACTCCCTGTCTCCACAAGGATGTCCCTACTCCCTACCCCTAACCCAGCAGACCTCTAAACTCCATGGGGCCTCCAGTCTCTTGAGGGTGAGGTACATCTTCTTTGACTGAACTCAGACCCGGCAGTCCTCTGCTATATATGTGTTGGGGGCCTTATAGCAGCTGGTGTATGCTGCCTGGTTGGTGGCTCAATACCTGAGAAATTTCAGGGGTCCAGGTTAATTGAGACTCCTGGTCCTCCTACAGGGTCGCCCTCCTCCGCAGCTTCTTTCAGCCTTTCCCTAATTCAACTACAGAAGTCAGCAGCTTCTGTCCATTGGTTGGGTACAAATATCTGTATCTGACTATTTCAGTTGTTTGTTGAGTCTTTTGGAGGGCAGTCATGATAGGTCCCTTTTTGTGAGTGCTCCATAGCCTCAGTAATAGTGTCAGGTCTTGGCACCTCCCCTTGAGCTGGTCCCTACTTTGGTCCTGTTGCTGGACCTTCTTTTCCTCAGGATCCTTTTCATTTCCTTACATGCTGTTCTTTCAGACAGGAACAATCAAGGGTCAGAGTTTTGCTTGAGGTGGGCTTTACAAGTTCCCTCTGCCCACAGTAGGAGATGTCATCTAAGGTCCCTCTCTTTGAGTCCTGAGAGTATCTCACCTCCTAGGTCTCTGGTACTTTCTGGAGAGTCCCCCTACCTCCTATCTGCTGAGGCTGCCTGTTTCCATTCTTTCTGCTGGCCCCCAGGGCATTAGTCCTTTTCTCCCCTCCCAATACCAGATCATGTTCCACTTGTGAGGGAGAAAAAAGAAATCACAAGGAGAGAGGGACCTGATTGGGAAAGGGGACAGGGGTGGGGGAAGAAGGGAACACAATATTTTGTATTTTTTGATGGTACTGTGGAAAGTGTTGTTCCCAAGATTTATTTCTCAGTCCATTTGTAATTTGTATATAGGAAACCTACGGGTTTTTAGTGAGTCAATTTTGTAATCAAGTAATTTGGCTTAAAGTATTTATCAACTGTAGGAGTTTCCTGGTAGAAGTTTTAGGGTAACTTATGCATATTACTATATAATTTGCAAACACAGATACATTGACTTCTTCCTTTTCAGTTTATATATATTTGGTCTCTTCCTGTTGCTTTGTTGCTCTAGCTACAACTTAAAGTCTTATATTGAATTAGTAAGGAGAAGGTGTTCAACTTTGTTTTGTGGCTGATTTTTATGAAATTGCTTAAGCTTTCTCTTCTTTTAAGTTGATGTTTACTATGGACTTTCTGCAACCTGTCTTTATTTTATTGAGGAATGTCCACTGCATCTTCACCATCTTCAGGAATTTCATCATTTAGGGGTGTTGAATTTTGCCAAAAGCCTTTCTTGTATCTAATAAGATGATTATGGAATTTTTTTGTATTTCAGTTCTGTTATATAGTATATTAAGGTTTTTTTTTTGTCTACATACATTGAACCATTTCTATATCTCTGGGATGAAGGACACTTTATTGTACTGAATAATCTTTTTGATGTGTTTGTGGATTCGGTATATAAATCTTTTATAGAAAATTTTTGTATCTATCTGCTAAAATATCTAAAAATAAACACTTTCAACTATTGTATCTATTTTACTTGGAGTTATGGATCTTTTTAACTATGATAAGTGATATGTATCTGTGTATTGAGAATATTATCCATTTCTTTTAGATTTTTTAATTTTTTGCAATACATGTTTTTAAAGTGTATTCTTAATATTCTCGGGATTCCCTTAGTGCTATACCAAACTTTTCATTTCTAATGTTGTTAATTTAAATCTTCTCTTTCTGCCTTTTAGTTAATTTGGTAAGAGTTTCTCAATCTTGCTTGTTTTCTCAAAGATCCAACTTTGTTACATTGATTTTCTTGTATTTTATTTTGTTTCCATTTTATTGATTTCTTCCCTGAGTTAGATTATTTCTTCTTCCTTTTGTTCTAGAGCTTTCTGGTGTGCTGTTAAGTTCCTAGTATAAGACATTTGTGATTATTTTTCTGTGTGTCTATGGCAGGGACAATTTAGTACTATCAATTTGCAGTGTAGAATCATCATTAATGTGTCTTATAAGATTGAGTATCTTGTATATTCATTTTTATTCAATTCTTGAGTGTCTGTAGTTTCTTTCTTAACTCATTTTTTTCTTTTGGTATTGGGTTACTTGAGGTTTTAACCTTTTGTTCTTTCTGCTGTTGTTAATATACAGCTTTAGTCTGTGGTAGACAGAGAAGATGCAAAGTGTACTTTCAATTTTCTCATATCTGTTGGGACTTGCTTTGCATCCAAGTATATTAACAGTATTGGAGTATGTTCCATGAGAAGTAGAGAAGAAATTATATTCTTTTTTGTTTTGGTAACAGGTTGTGTAAATATGTTAGGTTCATTTGGTTTATATTTCCAGTTAGCTCCAACATTTTCTGTTTAGTTTTTGTCCGTATAACCTATCTATTGGCAAGAGTAGGGTATAGAAGTAGCCCACTATCAATTTTTGAGGGTCAATAAGTTATGCAAGTTATAGTAGCATTTTGTTTATAAATATTATTGTCCTTGTTTCTAATGCATATATGTAAATAATTATAATATATTCTTAGTATTTTTCCCGCTTTGGTGAATACGTACTGTCCTCTGTCTTTTCTCAGTAGTTTTGGTTGGAAGGTTATTTTTTCAGATATTAAAAGGGTTTGTTTCTTACATGCCATGTGCAAAAGAAATCAAGTTTATTTCTTCCTAAGATATCCACTTTTTATTTGCTTGTTGAACTGCCTACTAAAACTTGCAGTGAAAAACTGAGTAGCACTTATTAGAAAAAAAGTGGTTTCTCTTTTCCCAAACATGGGAAAAATATGTTTACTCTTTCTTCACAAAGTAATTTTAACTTTAGGACTTTTGCAGTTTTTCTTTATAAACTTGAGGAGGTTCCTGTGTCAGATCTTGTCAGATGCCACTTTTATCCATGTGGCATCATTACATGTGCTTCAATATTCATCTTCTAATCCATTAGTTTATATTTTTTGGTTCTTTCATTAATTTATTCTAATTAATTATTTCAGACAATACTATCTTAGTGTCCTATTGCTGTGAAAAGACAACATGACCATGACAACTCTTATAAAGGAAAGCATTTAATGGAGGCTTGTCTACAGTTTCTGAAGTTTACTACTCCAACATCCCCATGGCAGGATCCATGGGAGCACATAGGCAGACATAGTGTCTGGGAATTCTACATGATGATTGGAAGGCAAGAAGAAGACAGAAACATTGGGACTGGCTTGAGCTTTGGAAACCCCAAAGTTCACTCCAAATGACACATTTGCTCAAAGGCCACAACTCTTAATTCCCCCTCAAATGGTATCATTCCCTGATGACTAAGCATTCAAATATATGAGCATATGGGGTCATTCTTATTTGACCATCCACATTCTGCTCATATGTTACGCCTCCCCCAATGCCTCCCAGATCCTCTCAATCTCTTGATCCATACAACTCCATTCACTTTCTCTCACTTTTAAAAAAAAA
>NW_021604563.1:2327309-2340697 GCF_004785775.1 Grammomys surdaster
ATCTATAATCAGCAAGTTCTCTGCAATGCACTCCTGCTTTGTTCAACAGACTTCTTTTTTCTTTGGCAACAACTCTTGGGTTCTATCCTTAAATGTGCTTAATAAACCCAATATGATTCCATTGAAGAGACCTAATTTTTTCTTTCCAAGCAGGAGTGCATTGCAGAGAACTTGCTGATTATAGATGGGATCCAATATCCACTTTTTCATTTCATCCCTGGGGCCCCATCTGGCTTCAATTTGTCTTGGTCTTGTACATGCTGGCATTGTCCCTCTGAGTTCATAAGAGTAGTTGTCCCACTCCCCCACCACCTGGAAGATACTGATTCCTTGGAATCACCTCTCCCTTCTGACTCTTACAATCCTTCTGCCTCTTATTCAGCATAGTTACTTGAACCCAGAGAGGAGGAATTTGATTGAGGTACCAATTAGAACTGAGTTCTGCAAAGTTTCTTAACCTTTATACATTGTCCAGTTGTGGGTCTTTGTGTTAGTTCCAATTTACTGAAAGTAGAAGCTTCTCTGGTGAGGACTAAAGGAGGCTTTGTACTATGGGTGGATTAGAATGCCACTTGAAGTCATTTTACCATTCATGTTAATTTATCATGTACAATAATGTTTTGTTTTTTCCTAGGCCCATGGTCTTTCCAGTCTCAGGTTCTTTGTCACTTCTGCAGTTGTTAAGCATGGGTTCCATGTCATGGGATGGACCCTAAATCTAATTAGGGAGTACTTGGTTACTATTTATTGTTTTTCAAATATTAAACTTGTTCTTCATTCTTGGAGAAAGTAAAATCACAATTGGTCAAGTTACATATATTTTTTTAAAATACTGTTAGATTTTTTCTGATATTCTAACCTTATTTTATATCTATAAGTTCATGAGAAATATTAGCTGGTACCTTGTTTCCTTTTTATTTTAACTGCCTTTGTCTGGTTGTGTTATCAGAATAATACTGACTTCATAAAATGAGTTATGCAGTGTTCCTTCCTACCTCTTTTATATAAGAGTCTTTTTTGTTGCAATCAATAAAATTTCAAGTGCTGTCTTTACATCTTTGAGTCTGATAAGGCCTCAAGGGCCTAACTGTGCATTCTATTCTCATCACTTGCCCTCTGCCAGTAGAAAGAATTTCCCCATCTGGCTAGTTTCCCTATAGGTAAGAACAGCCTCTGGAGACTGCAGAGTCCTCATGCTGGTAGTCTCTGAAATACAGAGACACCTCAACTTGCAGAAATAAAAATTCTTAATAAACCTACCAGTGCCTGAAAATTTCATAAGCCAAAATGTATCTTATAGAACTGCGGTAGCTAGCATCATAGCTTAGCAATATAGTACATCACAGTTTCTGTTGTTTTTTCTTATAATGATGTTGCTGAGTAGGAGATAAGGCCCATTAGTACTTCTTCAGATAGTGAAGATGTACCATGCACATATTGTTAGCCTAGAAAAAGGTAAACTTTTAACTTCCAAAGCATAGTGCTATCTAATATATAAAGATAGACATATATGTTAGATAATGGAGTCATCATAATTCTGGCACATACATATTTAAAGGAGCAATAACATCCATCTAAAAAAAACAAATTCTCTCCACACTTTGGTGCATAGGAACCTATTTTTCCACAGTTGTTGCTTGTTCATCATATTCATAAGTACTGCATGCACATAGCTTCCCAGAGCATTCAGTATTCTCCTGTACAGTTTCATATGTCATGAACAATTGCCACTACTTTCATTTGCCCATTATCAGGGGTTAAGTATTCAGGCATATATTACTACTTGAAGGTAGGTTAGTTATGTCCTAGCAATGGGATGAATAGAAAACAATTGAAAGTGTTATATGGAATTTTTAGTTGATATTTAAATATTTGATAGAAGTATATTGTTAAATCATCTGATCCTCGATATTTTTGTTTGGTTGGTTTTAACACGTTTTCAGTATAGAACTCAGGTTCCGTTTGAAATCACAATACTCCTGCCTTATTTTTCAAAACCTTTTAATTGCAAATTCAATTACTGTAATTACACAATTATGATAAAAACTATGAGAACCATATTATTTTGTTGAGACTTGTTATATAATTTTCAGTGATTTGGTTCATATATTTTCCATTATTTAATTTAAGATATTTAAGTCATTCATATTTTTTATTTATGCTCATTTTAGTAGTTTCTGAATATGTGGTAAGGTCTCCTGCTTTATTTTAATTTTTTGTCGTTTTTATTGGATATGTTATTTATTACATTTTAGATGTCATCCCCTTTCCCCATTTCCCCTCCCTAGAAACCCCTATCCCATCCCCCTCCTCATTTTTGCTTTTATACCATTTTAATTACATGTGTGTATTAAGGTCAGTTCCAGGTTGAGGAATTAACAATACAAGAGATGCAAATAGTCAAGGAACAAGCAAGACAATAAATATAAATAGTCAAAGAAAAAGCAAAGCATTAAATACAATTCCATGAACACTCATGAGATCACTGTTTCTAAGGGTTTATCAGGATGACCAAAATATCTGAGCAAACTTCCCTGTCCTAGCCCAAAGTCATTTTCATGTCTGAAGCCTACTTCCTTGTTCTAGCCTAAAATTTAGATTCCTGCCTGAAATTTCTTGTTTATTTTTGATTTTTGTTAATAGTCTTAATTTTTGTTAATTTTTTTGGTTTTTAGCTATACTAGAATTTTATACATTATATTAAATTATGAAGAATTAAGTAGTATTTCCCTTGATTTCTCCCTTATTTTTATTTTAGAATGTTATTAATTTCTGTCCTTATTTTTATTAATGTTTGTCATGAAGTTCCTTCCATATGCTTTATATTCTACCCAACATCAACACCTTAGTTTAATAAGGCAAAATAATATACTACTATTTCAAATTTTTAAAATATGTTAAATTTTAATCAAGGTGTAATAGAGGTTAGTAATATTAAGCAGTTCAAACAATATTTATTCTGAAATCATTGTAGTGATATGTAGTTGTTAATTAAATAGTATTAATTGGTACATATTGATTTATTGTTAATCATCCATTCAATAGTTGTATTACCGATAATAAAAATTAAAATTATAAATGTTTCTAATTCCTTTTGTATCATTTTAGTTTGAATATCGTAAAATTTGAAACTCCTCTATCATTTGGCTCATATATACGAAGAATAGTTTTGCCTTTTTGATAGATCATTCCTTCTAAACTAGTGTTATGTGTTTTTTGCCACAAGTTAATTTTTATGAAATCTACTTGATGCAATTTTATATACAGAAAACTACACCTGCATGATTGTATAATATGCAAAAAATATTGTGATAAATTTCTTTATTCTCTACTTTCACCATATCAGCATCTGTTTGAAGTGAGTTTATTTTATATAGTAGTTAACCATTTTTGCTTTTAATTTTAATTTGTGAATATCTTTCCTTTGGCATGCACAGTGCATTTAAAGTAAATTGTTTATAAGTTAACAATTAAATTGGCAATTTTATTTTGAATAAATGAAATAAAATGATAATGAACAAAAATATTTTTTCATTTCATTTTCTCTTCCTGACTTTTTATGGGATCTTTGAACAGAACAATTTAAACACCTGACCTAGAAGCTCTTGTCTCAGAAAGATACTACTTTATACTATCAATATTCCTGAATTTTCTTTAGCTCTGTGCCTAGGATTTAGGTTCCACTAGATCTATACCCTCTTTCTTGTCATGTCCATTAGTGTTAACCATTGTTCATTGTTTGTTGTATAAACAAGAGACATCATGAGTATAGCTTCTAACAATTCTAGGAGGTACAACCTCAAACCACAACCTGATCATCAGGCTCTTACAATCTTTCTGCTATCTCTTCCACAATGATGTCTGATTTTTAGTTGCAGAACTTGTGTTGAAGATGTATCAGTAGGGACTTCTTTATTTTACTCACTGTAATTTGGTTGTTCTGCATTTGGTTTTATGTAATGACCTCTATCTGTTGAAAAGATTAGTTTCTCCGAGGAGGTGAAAGAACTATTCTTGTCCATGGGTACAAGGATAGATGTTTAAGATATTAGTTAAAAACTATGCTGTTTTATTAAAGTGATAGTTGTAGGTTCTCTTTCAAGATCCATGACTTTAATATCCCTTGGTAGTTGGCTCAGTCTCTAATACAAGGCATATTTTCCTCTTGTTGAGAAGACATTAAGCTTTGAGCAAGTTTTTTTGTTTTTTGGTTTTTTTTTTGTTTTTTGTATATTTAAAAATGGGTACATCCATTTGTAATGAAAATTGAAGAAACCAAGGCCATAAATTTGAGAGACAGCAAAAGGTGTGGCTGAGTAGCAACAAAGAGAAGAAAACAAGGTATTCTTGGGGGTCTTATGAAAGTATAGATATTCTTCATTGCTTATATATTTTTTACATTCCTAATATAGCAAATGAACTCTCTACACTCTCATAAATTCTCCTTTTACTTAAGCCTACTCTCTATTGTCATTGTCTCCTATATTTTAATAGTATTCATTATATCTATCAACTTGATAGCTTTTGTTTATTTGTATGATTTGACTCTTTGTTGAAACTTTGGTTTTATCCATGAATTGGCTTTCTGAGTTTGGCTTATAACATTTATTGTCTAATAGCTTACTGAGAATCCTTGAAATAGTATTCTTTTTCACTCAATTCATAGATTAATGATGGTATATGTGCTTGAAAATGTGTGCTTGTTTTGGTTCTTGTAGTAATGTGCACACTTAATGGAGAACTCAATGCTTCCTAACATCAAGAGGGTTTTGTTGGAAAACCTTTTTCCTTTGAGTGGATGTGAAATTACAAGTAAATTGAGGTACAGATGCTTTTGCTCTTATAATGCTACAAGAAGATATTCTAACTGCAGCTCTTCAGCCTCAGGGAAAAAAACTATACAGAGTTTAAGAATTTAAGGCTATAAATGTCCAATACTGACGGCAATAGTATTGAGATCTTTGATAATGGAAGATGCTAAGACAGTTCTGATCAATTTTTCTTTCTTTCTTTCATTTTTATTTACTAATTTATTTTAAACCCTAGTCACAGCTTCCCATCCCAACTCTACTCCCAGGTACTTCTTTTCATCTTCCCTCCCCTCCATCCCCTTTCCTCCTTTTTTCCTCAGAATTCTGGAGACATCCCCAGGATATCAGTCAGCCTTGACCATAGAAGTTATGACTACAGAAATTTTTCCTTGCACCAGGTATGTATAGATCCATAGGTGTTTTTCTTTCTGTGGTAGTGATATGCACAATATCTGTGAAGTTTGCATAGCACTAGATTTTGGAATATAGGCATATATTATGGGATGGTGTCCCATGGTCTAGGAGAGTGATAAAAGAGTTTCTTAAAAGAGTTTCTTACAGCATATGCATCCCAACTTATATATCAAGTTGTACCTATATTATAAGAAATCATGGGATTTTGGATCAATAAGGAGCTTATATCCAGACCATGGGCTTGTGTACAGTGATGTTAGATACTGTGTCTTCATTAAAGGTCAATCAATGACATGTGACCACAGTTTTTTTAAGCACAGTCACTAATAGTTCAACTTCTGAATCACTTTCCACAGGAAGAACATTTCCAAAATTTCTTCTCCTAAAAAGAATAGAGTATTAGTAGATGTAATACAGTGTTGGTTCTGGCATCAATCATGTGGTGATTTGAAAGAGAAATATCCACCGTAGTTTCATGCATTTACTTGCTGGCTCTTGGTATACCATTATAGACTCTAATCTTCTGGATATATAAACCATAGTAAACTCTTTATTATACAAATTACTTTGATTATGGTGTTTTATCACAGCAATAAAAAGAAGCCAATACACATGAATAAGGTGTGGAATGGTTTATACAGTGGTCATAGAACCAATATATAAAGCCACATATTAAGTGTATGTATATTTAGTATAAAATCTTATGCTAGCATATAAAAGTATCTCAGATTTCTAAGCTGCAGGGAGTTGAAATGTAGTTAAAGATCCAAAACTTATTGCATACACATTATATTCTACTGCCTTGGAGCAAAGGCAAAGGGAAAATGCTTGTTATTTACATATTTACTTTAATATGATAATATCCTTTGCTGAGTAGGTGACTTGGTTCATTAGGAACAATCAGAAATAAGACTTCTATTGTGGAACTATAAGGGACTGAAGGCTTTTACAGGAGATATTGAGGTTCTTTGTGATAAAAGATAATGGATAGCTCTTCAGAGAAAGTCTGCAAAATCCACAGTGGCATCTTTAATTTCATCAAAATACTTATAACCCTTTCTTTCTTTGACTTCTAGGTATTTTTAACCATCTTGATTGTTCAAATATCTCTTGTGGTCCTCTCTGTACTGTTATTGTATATTTTTCCTAGTGTCCTGCTCTCAGTCACTAATTAGACTCTTGTGTTCTCTTAGTCCTACTTTCATTTTGAGATAGCTGATAAGTTAGTTTTCATCTGGGGACAAAGTTTGGACTCTTCTGTCATCTTGAAATCTTAAATGTCAGCACACTATCACTATAACAAAATACCTAATGTAATGAATTGTAAGTAGCAAAGGGTTTGGCTCACAGTCTTAAATATTTCAGTATATGCTAAGTCATCTCTTTTGTGTTAGGATCTATGGAAAGGAAATATATCATGGGGATAATATGTAGCAAATAAGGCTTCTAAACTAATGGCTATGGACAAAAGCAGAGAAGAAGACTGGTGTTCTACAATTTCCTTTGATGATATGCTTTCAATAACTTACAATATTCTACTAGACTCCACTTCCTAGGAGCTATTTCGGAAGTGGGTTCTACTGGAACCTAGTGGCACCATAAATTTGATGAGGCAGGCAATTTCAAGTAAAGCCATTTACATTCCTTCTCAAAAAGCAGGATCATTTTGCCATAGTGACTACACTTTTTCACATTCTTGGATTAGTGGAAGTAACCATTATGCATGAATCAGTTGTAGGTGTATTGCAACCACGTGCAATCTTTCTGTTTATCCTGGTTGATTTAAAGTAAATGTTGACTAAACATTTTTATATTGTTAGAGCAAAAGTCCTTATGATTTTTTGAATGTTCATTTGTATGTGCCTATGGGTAGTTTTATTGCTGTGCTTTCTTAAAAATAAGCTGTTCAGGATGTACAGAAATAAGGAACCCTTACAAAACCATAGAATTTGCTGTTACTCAAGATCTGAGACCTTCTAGTAGTCATTTTCATCTTTTTACTGGATAAAATTCCTTTCTTTCTCTATTTTTAATGCAATTACTGTGTTTTAAAGTTGTCTTAATTGTAAAGGCAATATATCAAAGAATCAGAATAATTTATTTAGATCAGAAGTCAGCTGTTAGTTAGTCAGGATACTTTTACTTACAAATTATTTTGCACAAAATTATTTTACACTGCAAACTAAAATTTTAAAATTTCATCTGCTTTCTAAAATGAAGACAAATCCATAGGATCATAGTCTCTGTTTGCTAGATTTGCCATTATGACTCTTTCTATGAAGTACTTTAGAAACTAATAGATAGCAACAAAATAGTGGTATAGCAAGGACATAACTACTAAAGAAAAAAATAAAAATATAATTTAAGAAGAACATTTTAATTATACAAAAAAGACTATGTCTACTCTTTTTTATTTGCTATTTATATTTTACTAAACTATCCATAACTATCCATTTTCTATTACTTTGAGAGAATCTTCAAGATTTTCTTCTACAATTTAGGAATTATTTAAAAGTTCATGCACTGTAAATTGTTTAATTTTTTGTTACTGTGGTAAAACCCTATGATCAAAGGAAATGCAAGGAAGAGATATTTCTTTTTGTTGTAGAGTTCTAGTGTGATAAGAGTGCATTATGACAATTGGCAGGAGGCATGGCAACTGGAACAGGAAGCTGAGAGCTCATATCTCAAATCAAAACACAAAGCAGAGACAGCAATTGGAAATGGTTCAGTTCTTTAACTAGTCAGAGACTACCTCCAGTGCCGTACTTCCTCCAACAGGGCCAGATTTGCTAAACTTTCCCAAGTCATCAAACAGTGATAAAGTGTTCTGACATAAGAATATGGAAGACATCAACCTCATTTTAAACAGGACACACTGGAAACTTGGTACTTATCATGATAGTGCTCAGGTAGTTGAAACTTTAAGAAGTGGGTACCTAGTCAAAGCATCATGAATAGATTAACCCTAGGTGTTAAGTAAGTGAGTTTTGTTTCTGTGTAAAAAAACCTGCTATATGAAGAAGCAGGGTCATTCATGGTTTCTAGTTTCCTGTCTTTCTTATAGCTTCTCCATCTCTCTTCTGTATGTCCTTACACAATTATGATGAAAATTACCATGAGATGTTGACCAGAATATTGTTAGTATGTTCTTCAACTTTTAGAACTGTAATCTAAGTCAAAATAAACCTACTTATTTTATATGAAGTACTCAGCCTTTGTTGTTTTAGTTATATGCTGGGTAATTTATAAATAAATTCTGTTTAAGTTAACTAGTGGCTATGAAAATCCAAAATACTGAAACTGACATTTTCTCAGTCATTGGGAATATGCAGAAAATGGAAGGGATAAAAGATCTGACTTGGTTTGTAATAACATTATTTGATTAGAGATAATTCAGTCTTGTTGTTAGATATTATCCAAACTATAGCTGATGAATGAACTTTTTGTTTTGTATATGCAAATAAAATAAATTTTATAGTTCTGCCATGGCATCATTAATATTCCATACAACCAAGAAATAGTAACAGAATGTTAATTTTAGTGATTAAAACAGTTTTCATGGTTCTATTAAATTTCTTCAATGCAGAGAGAGTAAACTATGTACCAAACACACAAATTTTCTTTTTAAAAATATTTTATTTATTTATTTTAAACTCCAAATTCTATTCCCTTCCTGGTCCACTCTCTAACTATTTCACATCCTATACTCCTCCCCACTCCCCTGTCTCTATGAGGATGTCCACACCCTCCACCCACCAGAGCTCTAAATTCTCTGGCATCTCCAGTCCTCTGAGGGTTAGGTGCATCTTCTCAGACTAAACTCAGACCCCGCAGTTCGCTGCTGTATATGTGTTGGGGGCCACATAGCAGCTGATGTATGCTGCCTGGTTGGTGACTCAGTACCTGAGAGATCTCAGGGGTCCAAGTTAATTGAGACTGTTGGTCCTCCTACAGGATCACCCTCCTCCTCAGTGTCTTTTAGCCTTTCCCTAATTCAACAACAGGGGTCAGCAGCTTCTGTCTATTGGCTGGGTGCAAATACCTACATCTGACTTTTTCAATTGTTTGTTGGGTCTTTTGGAGGACAGTCATGATAGATCCCTTTTTGTAAATGCTCCATAGCCTCAGTAATAGTGTCAGGCCTTGGGGTCTCTCCTTGAGCTGGATCCCACTTTGGGCCTGTTGCTGGGCCTTCTTTTCCTCAGGCTTCTTTTCATTTCCATCCCTGCAATTCTTTCAGAATGGAACAATTATGGGTTAGAGTTTTTGACTATGGGATGGCAACCCCCTCTTTCACTTGATGTCCTGTCTCTTGTAACTAGGTAGAACTTTCAGAGACAGAATAGGGACATCAATCCACCCACAAAACCTTCAACCCAAAATTTGTCTTGCACAAAGATGTACAGGGATAACGATGGAGCAGAGACTGAGGGAACAGCCAAACAATGACTGCCCCAACTAGAGACTCATTCCATGTGAAAAAGCCAACCCCCAGACACTATTAATGATACTGTGCTATACTTGCAAACAGGAACCTAGCATAACTGTCTCCTGAGAGGCTCCATCCATCAATGGATGGAGGTAGATGCAAAGATCCACAGCCAAACATCAGACAGAGCTCAAGTAGTCTCATGGACGAGTAGGAGACCTAATTGAGTCAGCTAGAGGGGTCAAGGACACCACAAGGAGACTTACAGAGTCTGGGACCATGGGGGCTCACAGATACTGGACCACCAACCAGTGGAGTACCCATAGACTGGATCTAGGCTTCCTATATATTTATAGCAATTGTGCAGCTTGACCTTCATCTGGGACCTCTAACAAGTAGAACAGGGACTTTTTAGGTCTCTGTTACTTGCCATTGTCTCTCCTTCCCTTTACCTGGACTTCATGGTTGGTCCTCAGTGAGAGAGGATGTGCCTATTCATGCTGGGACTAGATGTCTCAGGCTGTGGTGGTACCTAAGGGTTCTCTGAGGAGAAGTGGAAAGGGGCAATGCGGAGGAAAGTTTTGTAATGGTAGGATTGGGAAGAGAGGATGGCAACTGTAATCAAGAGGTAAAGTAAATTTAAAAAATAAGTTAATGAAAGATAATATATATTTAATGGCATGTGTCTCAAACTGGACCAGTCATTGGTTGGTCAATCTCATGATTTCTGTTTTATCTTTATCTGTGTATGTCTTGTAGATAGGACAAATTATAGGTAGAAGGGTTTGTGGCTGGGATCTCCTCTCAATCCCTCCACTGATGCCTTGCCTGGTTACAGGATATGGCCTGTTCAGGCTTCAAATCCTCCATTACTAGATGTCTTAGCTAGTGTCACCCTCATCAGTTCCTGGGAATTTCCATTGCCCTAGGTATATGACTTGTCTCTGATATTCCCCCATTTCCAGGTGTTTATCCCAGTATGCTCTCCCCCATCATCCCCAACCTGATCCCTGTATTCCCATCCCTATCAGCCCCTAGGCCAGCCATATCAGTTCTATTTCCTCTTTCCTGGAATATCAATGCCCTGCTCCCCAACCCCTGAGCACTCCTTGTAACTTAGCGTCTCTCGATCTGTGAATTGTAGCATGGTTAGCCACTAATGCCCATCTAATATCCACTCATAAGTGAGTATATACAATGACCAGCTTGAGACCCATGCTATGAGAGTGAACACATCTGCCTATAGAGTTAGGATCCAGAAGCTGGATAGCCCATAGATCTAGGATAGAACCAAATATGACTAACAAAATAAAATGAAATGATTTTCAATGATATTATGCTATACTCATAGATGGCTGCCTAGATGAACTGTCATTGGATAGGCCTCATCCAGCCATTGATAGAAACAGATACAGAGATTCACAGAAATGTAGAGCTCATGAAATGCTGTGAAGGATGGGGAGGAAAGATGATAGGAGCCAGAGAGGTTAAGACACCAAAACAAATACCCACAGAATTAACAAACCTAGACCCATAGGAGCTCACAAAGGCTGAACAGACAACCAGAAAACCTTTCCTGGGCTCTTTGTATACATGTTACAGTTATGTAGCTCAGTCTTCCTGGGATTCCTAACAGTGGGAAGGAAATCTGTCCCTGACTCTTTTGCTTGCTTTTGGAACCTTTTTCCTCCTACTAGGTTGCCTCATATAGCTTTAATATGAAGGAGGTACTTCTTACTGCAACTTGATATTCCTACCCTTTTTTGAAGCAGGGGTAGAAGGGGATGAGGAAAAGAGGACAGGACTGGGAGGAGAGGAAGAAGTGGAAACTACATTTGGATATATTATATGAAAGAATACACACAAAAAAATTAGAAAAAATGTACATTTCTTCTAGAGCCCTATTCACGTGCTCTCCAGGGACTCCTGTGAGTATATTATGCCTTGAAGTTCAGAATGCACACTAGGGACTCACTTTGGTGCTTTCATTCCACTAAAGCACTACTGAGTGCACTGAAGTAATTATTGACTAAATTACCCTAGTGCCCTGAAAAGTATCACGTCTACACAGTCATGGTAAAATATTTAGCCTTCAAGAGTAATTACAATTCATGTTCTATTATATGCACTAATGAGAATTGTGACTAGTAGTGGTGGAGAAAAGCATGGCCATTGGAAGTTTTTATTTGAACTGAGTGCTTTAAAACACACACCAATTTTAATAGGGTATAGAACATTTCAAAACTTTCTCAATAATTTCTCTTTCAACTTGTAGCATAGGGGCATGCTTGCTCATAAGGATAGACCATTGCCATTGATTTAGTTGCTTGAAGGGTTATCATCTACTTCTCTGACACTGGTGGTGAAAAATAAGCCTGAGTGTTGGACAAAAACATACTTAAAGGATTGACACCATTACACAGTTATAGGTCAAACCCTAAAAGCATTGCAAGTGTGGCTGCAGTGTCACATGTACATCAGAGGGTGGTAGAAAGGAGAGAGGCAATGCCTGTGCTCAGTGTTCTGACTTATAAGCACCTGGATGACTAGTAGCCCAACATTCTCTGAAAAAAAAAAAAGCAAGCCTGAGACAACCACCAGTCTGGCATCAGGGAGCTAGCCTGAGAAAACCATGAGTCCAGTGCTACACAAGCCCAGATGTGCTCCCATGAAGGACCCCGCCTAGGACTACTGACCCTGGGCAGGAGCGAGCCTGAGAAGATCGACCCTTATTTAGAGTCACTCAGCTGGCCTGAGAGAGGAGAAAGCCTCACAGGATCAAAAGACTGGTACTATGAGATCTAGACTGGAAGCTAGCCTGAGATGATCATCATTCCAGCACCACACAGGCCAGGGGAGAGGGCAGACACTGGTCAAGATGACCCCTGCCTGGGGCTGTAATAGACATGTGGGACATAGCACTCCTGAGATCACTCCTAAGAAGACACCCCTAACACTCAGAGAACACTGTGGGAGTCACAAAGAAGGATAAGTTAGTGGTAGAGAAATGGAAAACAGAAATAGAAGGATGTGGGCTCAATGAAGAAAGGCAGAACTGGAGACTGAATGGTACTGAGGAGCAGCCTATCATGAGTAGCCAGTGGTACCACCTGAGACCATAACTAGATCCAGGACTGCACTGCCACTGGGGGCCAAGTATGGGTCTATGGCCCTGCAGTAACAGAGATCTATAACCACCAAAGGCCAGGAAGATGTCCCTGGTCTGGGCTGATGCGTAGGGACATGTTGATGTCTGAGAGCTGTGTAGAAATGAGCCCACCCCTCACCTGGGCATCACCAGAGACCTGGACAAGAGAGTATGAGAGCAGGAATGGGGGGAGTAGTGGGGAATCTGACCCTACCTCTAGCTGCAGTACTATGGAGAACAGGCCCCTGCACAGTGTGGTAATTGAGGGTGAGTTAGCCTCTAGGATATGAGCCTGCTAGAGCTATCCCTACCACTTCTTTCATGTATGGTGGCAAAGAAGATGGACAGATACTTTCCTTCCACTCCCCCTTCACCACCTATGGCAGGTGGAAGGACATGGCCCTGGGGTCTTGAGAGCAGGGGAGCTGTCCCTGTCCCTTGTGCTGTAACACTTGGGAGAACTGGCCCTACACATTGCCTAGGCAACATAGTAGAGCTAGCCCTGGATATGGGGGTAGCAGATGAACTTTTCTATCTATCTATCTATCTATCTATCTATCTATCTATCTATCTATCTATCTAT
>NW_021604563.1:2340707-2343958 GCF_004785775.1 Grammomys surdaster
TATCTATCTATCTATCTATCTATCTATCTATCTATCTATCTATCTATGTATCTATCTATCTGCATATATATGCATATATATTAAATATAGTCAAACACATTATATTGCCATGATTTTAAATATGTGAAACTCAGAATGTCTAGTAATCAAAGAAACCTTTAATAATTCTGATTAATAATTATTCTTCATAATTTTTATACTTCAGGTACATAATAATTGGTAAAATATGGAGGGAGAAATCTTAAAATGAAATAGAAGAACAAAATTGGAGGCCTTACAAAAAATTATGTTGTATTTTATGCTGTAAGTGTTAAAAATATAAAACAAATAACAAAACAGACATTTAAAAGTTATCTATCCAAGTTACATAAAGTATCTTGCATCAAATCCTACATTGAACCCAGTAAGAAGCTTGATGAAGACCTGGAGAGATGGGTCACTAGTTAAGAGCATTTACAGCTATTACAGGAAACATAGACTCTATACTCATGACCAATGCTACAGTTCCAGATCATCTAAGCCTTTTCTGATTTTCATTTGCTCATGCATGAATATGTTGTGTGTGTGTGTGTGTGTGTGTGTGTGTGTGTATGTATATATATATATATATATATATATATATATATATATATATACTCAGGAATACATGTATACATATAAATTAAGTAAATATTTTAACAAAAGAAGTTTTATAGTATGTTACTATAAGGTTTTAGAAAATGGAAAAATGTCAGATTTTCATGATCTCAAGTTAAAAAGTAATTTATTCACAAAACATTTGCTCAATGAAGGGCTTACCTCACACTAGAATCTAAAACTTCCAGGATAAATCATACACGAAAGTATTGCTTCCAAAAATATTTTTTCTTTGATACATTTACACATGTATCAACTTAGTCTGGTCATATATTTTCTCATTCTCATGATTTCCTATGTGCATCCCATCAACAGTCTTCTGTAAGCTTCATGTTCTAGTATTCTAAAAATTATTTTCAGAATCCAAGTATTGCTGCCTGCATGAAAATGGGTGTAATCTTATCCAATGGACCATGGGCAGCCTAACAAGAGTGATCTTTCTGTAGAACACTGACTCTTTTTACTTCTAGCAGCCTCAACTTCCAATAGCTCCCAAGTTAATGTTGAGTTGTCTTGAGTCCTGCCTCCATTCATCCCGAAATATTAAATGAATTTAATTTTGTGAAGGTACACACAACAACATTCCTGTCATGTACACAAATATTTCTTATTCTCTGACTACTACAATCTTCCCAGGCCCTGTAACCTTTATTCCTGGTCTTGAAAGAGGTATGCTATTAATGACTTATTTCAGGGTGATACAATTCAGCCACTTTTTCTCTGCACTTCTCTCTATTGTGGGTCTCTGTCTTAAACTCTGTTTTCTGCAAACAAAAGCTCTTATCTAATAAAAGATGAAAGCTGCACTAATCTACAGATTTAGAAATAAGATTTAGAAGGTAGTTTGTGTGCATCTTTATTTAGCAAAATAATAGTATAGATCCTGCCGGGCGGTGGTGGCACACGCCTTTAATCCCAGCACTTGGGAGGCAGAGGCAGGAGGATTTCTGAGTTCGAGGCCAGCCTGGTCTATACAGTGAGTTCCAGGACAGCCAGGACTACACAGAGAAACCCTGTCTCGAAAAAAAAACCAACCCCCCCCCAAAAAAATAGTATAGATCCTTCCATAGAACTTTTTGTATTGCTAGCCAGAGGTTCCAGTACAAGGTATGTGCTTCTTCCTTGAGAAATACTCCATAAATCCAACTAGAATGCTGTTACTGATCCCTATGAACTTCATGTATGAATGGGCATATCTTGCCAGATGTGTCCTTACTGTAATTTACAGGTACACAACTGAATAATACTGTTTATAACTTTCATCTCTTAAAAGTATGCATAATGCCCTGGAGCATCTGGAATATTAGTAAGTAGGGGAAAAGATTCCAGTTCAGTAGCAGTTTTATTTCTCTGTATTCTATGGTCTAGTGCTGTCTTCAAAAATGGGATCTCAACATAAATATATGGCAGAAAATCAAGAATAATAGAAATAGCTTGTATTTCTTGAGGCGGGGGTACTGCAGAGGTCAAGAAATTTCTTTAAAGAACAGTGCTAAGAGATGCATTCCATTTCTTGCACCAGGTTTTTTTCCTTTGGTAATTTATGACTTCTTGTAAGAGTACATTCTTCCTTCACTCAGTATAAGTTCACTACAATTAGACTTTTTATTTAAAATGTTCTTTGAAACTTTATAAACCAATGAGATCTCACATGGCTTTTTCAGAAATCTTTATGGCTAGTTATCCTAATACTCAGACTCCCTTTTCTGCTTTACCCTCTTATTCAACTTCCTACTTAAAATGTCCTCATTATTATCACATTCCCCTTTTGTATCCTCTGTGTCTACTATTCTCTTCATGAAGACATTTCTATCCATAGGTTAGTGGTCTTTTTCTACTACCCTGACTTCTGTAAGTGCTCTCAAAGTTGAACACAAATATAAAAATTTTTTTTTGCCAATTTCATGAGAAGACTTTGAGACTAGGAAAACAAGTCAAGAAATGCTGCAGCAGCAATAGTCAGGAACAATATGTAGAGACAAAGGCCAGTCAGAGGTGAACATAAGCAGGCAAGAAAATTCCATTGGGTCCTCTTTATATAAAAGTATAAAAGTTACTGCCCATGTTTAAGCTGAAGGTGTCCATTTCAAGTGATATAATTAAAGAAATCATTCACAGATGTCCTCATGGGTATTTTTCATAGATGGTTCTAATTCCTACTGAGTTGACAACTAATATTAGCCCTCAAAAATATGTATAGAAAAAAACTACTCAGAATGTACACTTTAAGATATATGTAAGCAGAGGAGATTTCATGACTGGTAGTATAAGCAGCCTTCTTCTAAAGAGCTCACTAAATCTACAATGATTATTGCAACTCATCATTTATACTTTATTATGTATGTTATTTACTATTTGATGGTATATCAAAATATGATAATCAAGAGCAACTTATTAAAGAAAAGCTTTATTTTCTGTCCCAGAAGCAGAATCTGTAATGGCTTGAAAGGAAGGACTGCTTCTGGAAAGCAAGGTGGTAGTAGTAGGAAGCTGAGAGATAGCATTTTCAATCATAAACAGGAAGGAAGCAGAGATAAATTGGAAGTGAAACAGGAATATAAACTCTCGCAATGTCCTCTGAAGCTTGGCAACTGCAAGATCCTGCTTAGCAACTG
>NW_021604563.1:2343968-2406229 GCF_004785775.1 Grammomys surdaster
ACCTGGACCCTCTTACCCCCTCCCCTTGTAAAACATGCTATAAAAAAGCATTTCATGCTCAAAAAAAAAAGAAATTAAAAAAAAATAAATAAATAAAATGTGATTCAAAAAAAAAAGAAGCCTTTAAAGAGGAAATGAATAAATCCCTTAAATGCAAGAAAATATAATCAGATAGAAGCTTTTAAAGAGGAAACAAATGAATCTCTTTTAAAAATGAATAAAAATCAAATTAAACATGTGAAGGAAATATATAAAACAATTCAAGACTTAAAAGTGAAAATAGAAGCAACAACAACAAAAAGCCCACAATCCTAGGGTATCCGGGAGACCTAGAGACAGATAACTTAGGGAAGAGAACACAATAGACACAAATATCACCAACTTAATACAGAGATAGAAGAGAAGATTTCAGCCTAGAAGTTACAGTAGAAGAAATTGATATATCATTCAAAGAAAATGTTAAATATAAAAAGTTCCTGACACAAAACATCTAGGAAATCTGGGATACCATGAAAAATGTAACCTGAAAATAATAGAAATAGAAAAAGATGAAGAGTTTCACTGCCAAGTCCAGAAAATGTTTTCAATAAAATCAGGGCAAATTTTCTCAATTTAAAGAAAGAGATGCCTATAAACATGCAAGAAGCTTACAGAACACTGATTAGATTGGACCAGAAAAGAAAATCCTCCCAGCATATAATAATCAAAACCCGAAATCTACATAACAAAGAAAAAATACTAAAAGCAGCAAAGGGAAAAGACCAGGTAACATAGAAAGGCAGAATTATCAGAATTACACCAAACTTCTCAACAGAGACTCAAAAGAACTAGAAGGGCCTGGACAGATATCCTGCAACCTCTTAAAATCTACAAGTGACAACCTAGAATACTATTTCCATCAAAAATCTCAATCATGATAGGGTGAGAAAACAAGATATTTTAAGACAAATTCAAATTTAAACAATATGTATCCACAAACCCAGCACTTCAGAAAATACTAAAAGAGAAAACTCCAACCAAAACTCCAAAACTACATCCAAGAAAACACAGGAAATAAGTAACTCCATACCTGCAAAAGCAAGAGTAGTGTGTGTGTGTGTGCGCGCTCGTGCTCACGCGCACACACACACACACACACACACACACACACACACACACGTCTCTCCCTCCCCGAATACACACACTAACTCCTCCCTGAGCTCACAGACACAACTGCCACCAATCACTCCACTGGGAAAAGCCAGAACTCCCCAGCTCCCACCCCTACCCGCAATAGACTAAATGCTGTCCTCAGCTCTTGGGCCCCAAATTCTGTTCTCTGATCTCCCTCAACTCTCAGTGGCTCTTGGATGTCCAAGAGTCAGAGATCCACACAATTCTGGCCTTCTTTGCAGTCCCTGGGACTCACTAACCAGGTCTGGCTTTCCTATATCTCATACTGTGCTTTCCCACCCCCTGGGGAAGTGTTTCTGAGGTGCTTCCCTAAAGCCTATCACCCACCTAGACAGCCAAGGCATCAAGGGATAAAAGCACAGTCAAACTCCCTGTGTCCTTCTTCCCCAAGAGGCCATTCCCTACTACTATAGGGAGGTCAAGGGCTCATACCATATGGAAAAAAACTTTTAAATTGCTAAGAAAGAAAATTGAGGAAGATACCAGAAGATAGAAAGAGCTCCCATGGTCATGGATTAGTAGGATTGCTATAGTGAAAATGGCCATCTTACTAAAAGCAATTTATATATTCAATGCTATTCCCATCAAAATTCTAACCCAATATTATAAAGACTTTGACAGAGCAATACTCCAATTTTTATGGAAAAATGAAGCAACCCAGGATAGATAAAACAATCCTGTACAATAAAAGAAGTTTGAGAGAAATCATTATCCCTTACTTCAAGCTGTACTACAGAGCAATAGTAATAAAACCCACATGGTATTGGTATATGAACAGACAGGTTGATCAAAGGAATTAAATTGAAGATCTAGAGATAAACCTACACACACGGACATTTGATTTTTGACAAAGAAGGCAAAACACACAATGGAAATAAAGAAAGCATCTTCAACAAATGGTGCTGATCTAACTGGATGTCTGCATGTTGAAGAATGCAAATGGAGTCATATTTATCACTACATACAAAACTCAAATCCAAGTGGACCAAAGACGACAAAATAAAACCTAACATACTAAATCTAATTGAACCAAAAGTAGGGAACAGTCTTGAACTCATTGGTACTTGAGACAACTTCCTGAACAGAACACCAATGGCTTGGGCTTTAAGATCAAAAATTGATAAAGGAATCTTCATGAAACTCAAAATATTTTCTAAGGCAAAGGCCACTGTCAATAGGACAAAATGGAAGCCAATAGATTGGGAAAGGATCTTTACCAACCCTACATCTGACAGAGGTCTAATATCTAAAATTCATTTAAAAAAAATCCTCAAGAAGTTAGACAATAACAATCCAAATTACCCACTTTAAAAATGGGGTAGAGAGCTAAGCAGAGAATTCTCAGTGGAGAAATATGGAATCGCTGAGAAGCATCTAAAGAACTGTTTAAAGTCCTCAGTCATCAGGAAAATGCAAATAAAAACAACTCTGAGATTCCATCCTACACCAATCAGAATGGTTAAGAGCAAAAACACAAGAGATAGCACATTCTGACTAGGATGTGGAGCAAGGGGAACACTTCTTCATAAGTGGTAGAAATGCAGACTTCTACAACCACTTTAGAAATCAATTTGGCATTTTCTCAGAAACATTGGAATAGTTCTACCTCAAGACGCAACTATACCACTCCTGGGCATATACCCAAAAATGCCATACTATACCCAAGGGACACTTGCTCAACAATATTCATAGCAGCTTTATTCATAATAGCCAGAAACTAGAAATAATCTAGATTTTCCTTACCTGAATAGTGGATAAAGAAAATGTTGTACAGCTACACAATGGAATACTATTCATCTATTAAAAACCAAGACATCATGAATTTTGCAGGCAATGGATGGAACTTGAAAATATCATCCTGAATGCGGTAACCCGGACACCAAAGGACATGTATGGTATGTATTCACTTATAAGTGATTATTTGCCATAAAATAAAGGATATCCAGGCTTCAGTTCACAGACCCAAATAAAGTAAACAAGAAGGAATATTGAGGGAAGATGCTTAAATATCACTCAGAAAAGGGAATGAAATATTTGTACAAGGGAAATGGAGGAAGGGAACTGGAGGGAGAGGGAATGAGAAAGGAATGAGGGGCTTAGTATTAGGTATTGGCAGTGACAGGGGAGATGGTCAGATGACCATGAGAATGAATGGAAACCTGTAGCTGTCATGGTTTGAGGAGGTAGGCATCTTTAGGAATTGCCAGAGACCTGGGATAAGGGCAGCTCCCAAGAATTAATGTGGGTGACCTTAGCTGAGACTCACAGCATTGAGAATATGGAACCTGAAGAAGCCACATCTTCTGGTCAGGCAGAATCCCGATAGAGCTATAAGGACACAAACCCATCCCCAAATCTTTCAACCCCAAACTTATTCTGCCTACAAGAAATGCATGAAAGGGGGTGGAACAGAGACTGAGGAAATTGCCATGTAATAACCAGCCCCAATTGAAACCCATCCTACAGGCAAGCATCAATCCCTGACACTATTAATGATACTCTGTTATGCCTGTAGACAGGAGCCTAACATAAAGGTCCTCTGAGAAGCTACACCCAGCAGCTGACTCAGACAGATATGGACACCCACAGCCAGTGAATGGAGCTTGGGGACTCTTATGGAAGAATAAGAGGAAGAGCTGCAGAACCACAGAGGAGATAGGAACTCCAAAGGAAGACAAATAGAGCCAACCAATCTGGACCCTTGGGGCTCTCAAGAGACTGAACCATCAACCAAAGAGCATAAGTGGCCTGGATCTATGTTCCCCCTGCATTTATGTAGCAGATGTGAAGTTTAGTCTTCATGTGGGTCCTGAATAATTGGAGTGAGGACTCTCACTAGAGCTATTGTCTATCTGTCTGAATTTTCTTGTCTGTCCTCAGTACGAGAAGAAGCACCTAGCTGTGCAAAGACTTTATGTACCAGGATGTTGGGATATCCACGGGGGCCTCCATTCACTAAGAGGAAAGGACAGGGTAGTGGGGGCAGTTGTGTGAGGCAGGGACAGCACTAGGATATAAAGTGAAAAAAATTTAAAAAATACTTAGCTTCAATGCAGGGCACTGTATTTTTGTTCTTGATTCAAACATATGTATTTTAAATATATATGTGTGATTTCAAAAAGATAGCAAAGGTATATTTATTAAACAAAAAGTACATTATTTAGTTTCACTAGAAAAGTGTATTGACCTATGACAAAAATAGGAGTATTGAATGTGTCAAGAAAAATTTCTAGAAAAAAATGGGCATAAGAAAAAGGAGTGTGTGAAGTATAGAAAAGAGAACATGAAGTAGACTAAAAAGCAATCAGGGATGAAGCAAAGCATTTTTCTGGATCAGGAATATTGGAAGATGCTCAAAGAATGAAGTAAAGTACCCAGAATTCTTTGATTACTACCAGGGTGACTCATTAGTCAACTTTTGTATAAGTACATGGAAGAAGCTTTCCTTGATTTTGTAATTGATTTCTTGCAAGTCTAACTCAATGCAGACACCATCAAGAAAAATGTTCTCTAAACTCAAAGGCTGAGTAAGGCAAAAACTGGTCCCTAGGGAATTCTTTTATAAAATCAAGTTTCCCACTAGGGTGAACACAATATTCAACTATTTTGGCAAAGCTGTGGTAAAGTGGACAGAAGAAAATGACACAAGATCATGTGTCCATATAAAATTTGGATGGTAATGCTTATAGCATTATTTAGATAAAGGAAGGAAAGAAAAAGAATAATGTCTATGAACTAAGAAACAGCTGTGGTGATTTTTAAAGTATGATATTATAGTATATTCTAAAATGTAGACAATCTTAAAAAAGCACTGTGGTAAGTAAAGGAAGTAAACAAAGTTCATGATAAATAATTCCTTTTATATTACGTTTTCTGCCAAAACTAACTGACCTAGATAAAAACATAAGTTCTCGACTCACTAGGTATAGATGATAGGTGAATAGTAAATGGCAAATCTTTCCCCATGGGCCAGGATGTCCATGAAAGAACATACCTTGAAGTGCACTATTAGAGTCAGCATTCTCCACCAAGTAGTCTGCTTGCCACGGTGAGATGACCTGATCCTCAGAACTAAGGAGAGTTTTTTTTTTTGTCAGAATCAGCATTCAATGTGAACAATAGGTAAACAGACAAGTTCTTTTTCCAAACACTGAGAGAATGAAAATCAGTGGGTGTTATGAATACATATAAATTTTTTTGGAAATTGTTTATGATATTGTTTTCCCACATAGATGTTAACTGTATCTTTAGATAAATTTCCCCCCAAATAATAGTAATTAGAAAAACTGAATAAGTTGTTAAAGGTGAGGCAAACAGTAAAATTAAATATGTTCTGAAGAGAGATGATCACAATAATTTTGTATAGATTTATCCTATATTAAGTAAAATACATGATCTTATAAGAATAGCAGTTGGATTTTTTTAATAATTCAATCTTATATGAAAAAATTCATTTTGAATGATCTTCTGATATAGTTTATGAAACTTTCAAGAAACTATTGATCACATGCTCTCTGGGGAACACACACAGAAATATTTGTAAATATGTTGTGGTTTAAAATTAATAAACTCGGTAGGTGCTATTTTATATAATTCCCCTTCCTTCAGTAGAAACTGAACTCCTTTAGGAAAGATGCCATGATTTACTCTTCCTTTCATCTTGAGCAAATTGCTTAGATACAACACAGTAGGTACCTTGGGAATTATTTATCACACATAAGAGAATTAAGGGATGGGGAATAAAAAGACCCAAGGATTTTTTTTTCTGCTTCCAACATCATCTGGATCAATTCAGAAAAAGAAAAAAAATGCCATTCATGGAAACACAAACTTTAAACATACTCAGATGTGAATATTTCTGTAGGAACATGGATGGTGTTTTAGCTGTCCTGTGTACATACACTGTAAACTCAGCAAGTCCACCATAATAGTATAGTGATTGTGTTAAATTCAATGGCATAAATGAGGCACAGGTGTGTTTTGATGCCTGTGGCTCATATTGCTCTTTAGTAGAATGTTCTATTGTACATCAGCTGGAGCTCTTGCAAGCATTCTCCTAGGTATACACACCAGGTGGAATGAGAAAGAAATGATAGAGGCCAATGGCATTTCTATCAGCAGGATTCAAATAATGATCTCTTTCACCTCCTGGACCATTTTCATTCATGAATGTACATTTATAGGACATAAATTGTAGCCAGAATGCTTTTTAATGTGAATACTATCACTAAAGCAAACCAGATGATGTCAGATTCCTCATTTCAAAGCTATTCAATTCAGCTGCACAGGTTTGGGTTGAGAAACAAATGGCATCCATTCTACTCAGGTAGTTGTCAATGAGTCAGGGGAAGACAATTTTCTGTTGTTTCTTAACACCAACTGTCAAATCATCGAGAAGTATTTCTTAATGATGCCTTCACATATATGTACATAAGATTAACAAATGTAAGCTTATGATACTAGACCTCAGTGTGTTTCCAGATGCCATATTTTTATTTGCTTGGTTCTACATTATCCAAAAGAAATTTCTAGTGGCCCCAAGTATACCATGAATACCCTTCAAGAAGTGTTGTCATATAGCCTATTTTGGTTCCACCTTTTGTGGCATACAAATGATAATTTCTTTTTTAATTACTGGGTATTATTTCTTCAAAATAATGATCATCACCATGTCTTTTTAGTACGGATAAATAGTGCATCACTTCCATAATTCCTTATTATCTCGTTCTTGCTTTTCACTCCCTTGCCTCAAACAGTTCCCCTGTCTACTCCTGTGTCTTTTATATTAATCTGTATTTTGTGATTAAAGGGAAGTATGACATGTTTTTCTTTCTGAGCCCATGCATTGTCTCCAACCTTTTCTGTATGCTTCATTTCTTGAGCCAAGTTTGCTGCCATCTGTACTTCCTAGCTTGTGAATATCTTGTCGTGCTATCCAGGATGGCCTGCTACTTGATATCCCACTCTGATGATGTTGCAGATTGCCCACAGGCATCTTGACCTGTGATTATTTTCTTTCCTTTGTCTCTTATAAGAGCTTATTTTTAAATAATAACTTGTTTCTCAAAAGGGAGTGATAAATTGGAACTCTTCTTCATTTGTTAACATTTCCTGATGGAGGTGTCATTCTCAGATCAAAATGTAAAATAGATTTGAGGCTTGTAAAAACTTCGTTCTGTGAGAAGGGATGTGCTCTATTTTCACCAGAACCACCTGGATTATACATTGATCTATATTCTTTCATCCTTCCAGATGGGGAGTTGAGTGGTTGGCATTCTATGGAGATCATTGTGTTTTGCTGAGTCACTGTTTTGCGTCTCCACAATTTTCATCTGTTCTACCTATGTTTTTTTTTTTAATTCTGATGTTCTTCCTCTACTGTTTTTGAAATAATCTACTTTTAAAAATCTTGAATATTCATCTGGTCATATGGAAGCATTTTCTAAAGTAAACAAGTTGATTTCTAATGATATGCTTCTGTTCTCTTAGGATTGGTGCCTTGGCCCAATTATCATCAAAGGGGTTTCCTTCAGCAACCATTTGGAGCAGATATTGACATCCATAGCCAAACATTAGGCAGAACACGAAGAACTCCACAAAGAATGTGGAGGAAGGATTATAGGAGCCTGAGGGGTTAAGGACATCAGGAGAATATGGCCCACAGAATCAACTAGGCAGGGCTCGTAGTGCTTCACAGAGAGTAAACTGATATTCATGGAGCATACATGGGTCTGCATCAGGCCCTCTCAATACATACTATGGTTCTTTAGCTTGAGGTTTTTATTGGACTCCCAACAATGATTGTGGGGTTCTCTCTGACCCTTTTGCCTGCTCCTGGAACCTATTTCTAGTTACTGGATTGCCTTGTTCAGCATTGATATGTGGGCATATGCCAAGTCTTATTTCATCTTTTTATGTAGAGTTTACTTGACATCACTGGGATGCCTGTTCTTTTCTAAAGGGAGACAGAGGAGCAGTGGATCTAGGGGAGAAGGGAGTTGGGGGCAGAGTTAGGAGGAGGATAGGGAAGGGGAGGCTATGGATAGGATGTATTGTATAGGAGAAAAATAAAATAAATTAAATTAAATTAAATAATTAGCCTATTTAGTGATTGGGTTATTTGGAGAATGGGCATTTAATTTTAGGTTATTTATATTCTAAATATTAGTAATCTATTAGATGTTCAATTTGCAAAGATTTTTTTCTCATACTATGTATTATATATTTGCTCTGGCAATTACTTCCTTTCTTCTTCAGAAGCATTTTAATGTTATTGAATCCCATCTGTCAACTATTGCTATTATGTCATGTGCTAATGGAATTCTGTTCAGAAATAAGAACATTGCTTTTCTAGAAGTGATTTTCTTAAGTTTCCCTTAAAAACTTGCAAGCTTTTGGGCCTTTTTAAATATGTGAAGCCTCCCTCCACTTTTTAAAAAAGATTTATTTATTTTATATAAGGGCTCTATCTGTATAGATACTTGCATGCCAGAAGATAGCATCTGATCCTATGATAGTTATGAGTCACCATGTGGTTGCTGGGAATTGAACTCTGGACCTCTGAAAGAGCATCCAGTGTACTTAATCACTGAACCATCTTTCCAACCTCGCTTCTGGGCCTTTTAAATGTCTTTGGTTCACTGTTGGAAAGTTTCATATATTTATGTAATAAATTTCAGTCATTTTCAATCCTGTTTCCATGTATGCCCATTGGACACAGTTGAAAATGCTCTGGGTGTGGTAGCAGAGACATGGTGGTTCTACATTCATTCTTCTACATACAGCAGTCCATTTTTTTCAAGCAGTATTTGTAGAAGAGTCACCTGTTATTTCAAGATCTGTTTTCCATGCCTTTGTCAAAAAACAAATAAATGCAACTATGCAAGCTCATTTTTGATTCCTTTATTTTGTTCTTTTGGCAGAAATGTCCATTGTGTGCCAGTATTATAGTGTGCTACTCAGGATTCCTCGGGAAATATGGGTTCTTTGGTGCTCCCTTATTAATTTAGGGTTTGTCTTCATTTATTTCATTAAAAAATGCTACTACAATTTTTATTTGAATTGCATTGAATCTGTAGGTTCTTTTATAATCAAGTGCATCTGTAAAGATCCAGAGGTCTGAGGCACTCCATTTACACTTATAACTGGTCTCTTTTGGGGGCTGCTGCTATTCTGAAAATTTCCATCCCTTGGTCATCTTTACTACATGCCTACACTCTGTACCTGAATATATCTACATCCATGAGAATTATTTGATACCACCACTGGTCACTCACCTATGTTTTCTTGGTTCTTGAGTTGGCTGCTCATTTAGCAAGTTGAAGGAGGGGAATCTTGAGGTTTCAGTTGTACAAAAATTCAGATTCTTCTGCTTTCCTTTACAAATCTCTCTGCAAACCAGCTCCCACAACAAGGCTCTCCCTCGTGATCTATTAGAAATATAAGCAAGCATAGGATGATACATTGTATGGCATTTACTAGTCATGTAATACATGGATCTAATACTTAAATTTCCTTTTTTTGGACAACTTTGTTTTGATGTCGTGTTATACCTGGAAAGACTATTTTGACTTAACAGGCATACCAGATACAAAGTTCAAAGAAGTAAAACCCCTTAGAAATTCTGTTTAGTAATCTGGGGAATATATTGTGATTTCTTACAGAAACACAAGTAAAAGATTATTTACAAAATCGTGTGTTATTTGGGTAGATGACATTGGAAAGCTTTCCCTATTATGAGTGATAATCCACATAAGGTGACTCATTAGGATGTCCTGTATAATTCCCAGACAGTTATAACTTTCATGTTCTCTCCTACCCAGCAAATTTGTATAAGCTTACATAACCTTAAGGAGAGACCTCATAAGTCTTGCATGATGATACCTTCGAAGCTCTGCGCATTGAGCCCTTCTCCAGCCCTCCAGAGCTTCCAGATGTGATGAAGCCACAGGATTCTGGAGGCAGTGCCAATGAACAAGCTGTGCAGTGAGGGCCCCAGGCCTACCCCCTAGAGACCCATTCCCCCCCCAAAAAAAGGATTTGGCTGTCTATCTGGCTGTCTTTTCTGTTCCCTTTTACCACAAGTAAAAGACTACAGACCAAAAAAAAAAAAAAAAAAAAGAGTTTCATTAGCCCCATAAACATCCCTTTCTCTTGAGAAGGGATTACTACAAGTGATAGAAAACATCTCCACAACATATAAATACAGATGCAATAAAAATTTCCAATTTTGTTTTTCCTGAAGGGGTACTGGAAGAAGGGTATTGTTTCCCTTTTCTATTATTTTAATTATTCATTTACTGATTCTTTCACAAATCTTGATCATCATACTTGGATTTAAAGCATACTAGACAGAGGTGTTGAAGTTAATGGAAACGTATGCTAAATTAATGAAATCTTAATAATCAAAAGTATCTTTGAGGACCATAAGTACTTTGTAAATATTTTGTGTGGTCATATGATAATTCCCAAGTTGTTTGTATATAGACTATTGAGATTATTATCACAAATGAAAGTATGAAAATTGACACCGACTCACTATTCTTGTATTTGTTTTAAATCTGAAGTTCAAACTAAAAGAAATAAATAGAATGTCTGATAATAGTGTCTATTATTTTTTTCTTTTCCTTTGGGACATATTATGCAAAGCTGAAATAAATGAGATTTGTGGAACTTTTATAGTGTATCTTTTCATCGCTTAAGATTTTTACCTCTGCCACAAAAAAAAAACAAAAGAGCAATAAATTATTGTATAAATTGCTAGTATGTAGCTCTCTTTCTCATTTATGCAATCCATGCCAGATCCTGCCAGAACAGAAATGGGTCTTTTATCATCAATTAACAAATGTTGCCATTTGAAGAAAATGGGCCAAATTAGACCTCCAATAATCAAAAGTGGCACTTGAGAAAAGACTTTGGCATTCTGTAGTCCTTTTAATTTAATGATGTATTTAGTTGTTATCTACAAACTGAATGTTAAACACAAAGAAGTTTTTGTTACTTTTTGAGTTTACTCCATTTAGTATTGAATTTGTGATCACACTTAAACTAGTGAAAATGAGTAGACACTGTTTTCTCAATATCTCTGAGTTTGTGAATTGTTAGCCTAGTCTGATCCATATACTAAACTCATTTTTTATCTAAGAACTCATATTTTCATAAGTCGAAATATTTTTAGTATTGTAAGGAGCAGAGAAAATAGAAATCTATCAATTTATTACCTACAAGGATGTGTGTGTATGTGTGTATGTATGTGTGTGTGTGTGTGTGTATGTGTGTGTGTATGTGTATGTGTGTGTGTAGGTGGATAGATAATGCCTCCGTTGCTTTTCTTTTATGATGATAAAATATAATAGCAAAAGAAACTCAATGGAGAAAGGATCAAATCAGCAGGAACTTGAAAAACTAGTCACATCACTCCTATAGTAAAAACATAAGAGCAATAAATTACTGTATAAATTGCTAGTATGCAGCTCTCTTTCTCATTTATGCAATCCATGTGAAATCCTGCCACAACTGAAATGGGTCTTTTATCATAAATTAACAACCAAGACATTCCTAATGAACATTCTCAGAGGCCCTTCTTTAATGTGATTCCTGGTATTGTTAAGTTGACAGGAATAATCATTGCAACTTCACTCTTTGTCAACGTGACACTCAAACATAATTCCCAGATATGCCTAGGTTTCTTTGAAGTTTACAGAATCAACCACAAACAGACAAACACAATACTATGAAACACTTCATCAAAAGTAAATGCTATGGTTGATCTTAGAGCCTGGGCCATTGATGTTCTGTTCAGGAAATTTTCCCCTGAGTCAATGTTTTTGAGGCTCTTTCCCACGTTCTCTTCTATTAGATTCAGTGTATCTTGTTTTATGTGGAGGTCCTTGATCTACTTGAATTTGAGCTTTATACAAGGAGATAAGAAAGGATCAATTTGCATTATTGTACATGCCAATAGCCATATAAGCCAGCATCACTTGTTGAACATGCTGTCTTTTTTTTCCACTGGACGGTTTTAGTTTCTTTGTCAAAGATCAGGTGACCCTGTCTAAAGGAAATACTGGGATAAAGAGTGGAACAGAGACTGAAGAAATGGCCATCTAGACACTGCCTCACCTGGGGATCCATCCCATAGGAAGCAACCAAACCCAGACACAATTTCTGATACTAAGAAGTGCTTGTTGACAGGAGTCTGGTATAGCTGTCCCCTGAGAGGCTCTGCCAGAGCCTGACCAACCATCAGACTAAGCACAGAGACCCTGATATAAGAGTTACAGGAAGGACTAAAGGAGATGAAGGGGATAGCAACCTCATAGAAAGAACAACAATATCAATCAACCAGACCCTCCACACAGAGATCCCAGGAACTAAAACACCAACTAAAGAGTACATGTGGAGGGATCCATGGCTCCAGCTGCATATGTAGAAGAGGATTGCCTTATCAGGTATCACTGGGAGAAGAGGCCCGTGGTCCTGTGAAAGCTCAGTGACCCTGAGGCAGGAGTGGGTTTGGGTGGGGGAACACCCTCATAGAGGTAGCAGGGAAGGTGAATGGGATAGGGGTTTGCAGAGTGGAAAATGGGAAAGGGGACAACATTTTAATTGTAAATAAATAAAATAACCATTTTGGTTTTTAAAAAAGAAAAAGAAAAGAAGAGAGTTGTAGGGAATGGAATGATGATTCAGTGGATGTGTATTGTTGACATGACCATGGCCATATCAAAGACACCAATTCCTCAGACCCGTTTAAATGAGAAGACCTTCCCCTAGTAAGAAGAGGGAAGACCGTCCCTCATCCATATATGGATGTTGATCATGTATAGGAAAGAATCACTGTTTCTAACTCCCTGATAACTGTAGTCTGATACTGCTCCTTTTTAGGAAAATAAAATATCAAAATTAGTTAATGTCTTTTCTCCTTCAGTTGTACAAAATAAACCTGCTGATAATAAACCACATGAGGTAGCTGATATATCTTCACTAATCCCATCTTTTCTTTTGATCTTCAAGTATTAGTTGGAGTAATACATCAAGAGAACAAAATTGAAGGGATATAAGTAAGAAAAAAAATCAAACTAATCTTATTTGCCTATGACATTACATTATACATAATAGATACCAAAAGTACTAACAGAAAAATATAGCACAATAGAGAATCAATTTGCAAAAATCAAAAGCTTTTTTTATCCATCAATAAAGCATATAGAAAAACAGATAATGGACAGATTTCTATTCAAAATGTCTTCAAAGATCAAATGTAGGGTTGATAAAAATCTTTTCCCAATCTGTAGGTTGCCATTTTGTCCTACTGACAGTGTCCTTTACCTTACAGAAGCTTTTCAATTTTATAAGATCCCATTTGTCAATAGTTGATCTTAGAGCCTGTGTTTTTTGATGTAGCATTCAGTGGAAAGTGGATTGACTTCCAGTCCAGTGGCAAGCTCTGGAAATCTGGCAATCTTTGTGGCAGTCTCTGGAAAGAAACAGTGGGTAGTCCCCAATATTCGAAAAAACTAAAATAAACACAATATAGATGTGTCCCCTGTATCTGTGTCTCTCTCTGAGAAAAGGAGTCAGTCCTTTGAATTCCCCAAGGGCCTAAAACTTTGAGATCAGACTCCCTCACAAACCACGTTGGTAGAATTTTTCCTTTTGTGAGGAAATAAGTGGATAATTCTATCTGTGGAATCATCATAAAACTTCATAAACTGAAAGCAAAAAGTGCAAATATTCTATCTATATCTTATTTTTTCTCCTATTTTTCTCTAAGTAGTCAAATTTATTGTCCCTTTTTTAAAAAAAAAAAAAACAAGATCATGTTGAAATTCTCATGTTCTCACATTACTTCCCCAGTTCTCAAAGTTATCCTTCAAAGTACTAACACACAACTGCCTACCTGTAGCTTGCTCCAGTTTTTATATTCAACACCTAGAAATGTTCTCCATCTAACCTTTCTTGTAAGCTCCTCTTGGGAGCATTTCCTCATCTGACTAAAGTAGTTTCCCTGTAGTCAGGTTCCTTGTTTGGATACCCCTTGCTGTGCCCTGTATAGGTTTGTTATTGAGGTGTTACTGAGGTGATGGGGAGTGAAAAATGACAGACATCAATATGGGAAATCTAGAATTGATTGGGTTGTGAATGCTGATGTAGATGCAACAGTAGTAGTCTAGAAACATAGAATATTTATTATATACAGATGAATGTGGAGGTGTGTTTATTATATAGAGCTGAATGGACAAGCTGGTTAAATAATCTTGGTAGGAAGTCTCTGTATGGGAGCAATCTCAAGCTGCAGTTATCATGGAGGAGTGAGCTGTGACTGATACTTTCACCACACACTGGCAGCACTGATTCACTGACAAGAGAACATGTCAGACCTTGCTATTACCTTGGGTTCAAGGCATTGGCATCTTTGATTTGGCCTTGCTAATGTCAACAATACATATTTACTCACAACCTCATCTTCTCCCTACACAGAACACTGCGGATCAAACTTTTAGATGAAAATATAAGCTTAGAGGTATTATTATACTGTAGTTATTCTTAAATGGTATGGGAAAGTTTACTACAAAGTTTTATGGAGTTTACCTGATCTGGACCTACATGCTGCATTTTGGTTTCAGAATATGATGCTAAAACCGCATGGACTATGTTCAATCACTCTTGGAAAGCAAGATTATACATGTCTTTCTTTCTTTCCTGGTATTCTATTAACTCCCTCACCAAAGAAAAGATTTTTACCAGGCGCCAATAAATTATGTTCAGTGCCTGTAAAGTCACTACTTTTATCAAATCCAATTTTGTTTAGTAAATTGTTCATAGTGTTCTTTCTTATATCAGTTTAAAATTCAATTTCTCTAATACATTCAGTATTTAGATCCAACATATCTTTTGAAATCAGGGCAATCAATCCCTTTACTTGTCCTTAAAATTCTTTCAGGAAATTTAATGACTTTAAAATACATTTTTATGAAACTAAAATTCCTCTATACTAAATATGCTTGAGTACACCAGCTATCAGAACCTTAGCCCCCTTGTTGGGTTTCTTTAGACATATGAATATTATAAGCAGTTGTACTCACAATGAACAATATTTTTTTTCAGCTTTCTCTAACTTTTGGAGAATATAACACATAAGATCAACATATGTCAACATGAAATCTTCAAGTGTAACAAGAAGTGCACACATACAGACATAAATTCATCTAGTTTTCAGTCAATATCACAATAAAATAAAACTTATTAGTATCACAGGAGGAAATAAGTACAACCAGGAAAATGTTTCTTTATAAAGCAGGACCTGAATTCTTGAAGGAGCATTGCCTCCATACTTAGATTTCTAATGTAGTATCAGCACTGAATTGATTTTCCTTGAAACAATGTGCAAAGGTAAATACATTTTTTTCCTGATGGAAAGCCAAATTTATTTCAACTTTCCACCTTTTCAACTGTATCTATATACACTACTAGAGTGCCTTAACTTTATTTCTGTCTACTTGAGAAGATACCATGACACTGAAATACCAGTGTTTTGGCTGAGATGATGAAAAGAAGCAGCATAAGCCTTAACAGAATATACAATGCTGACTAAATTAGTTCCTGTATCTACAGATTCACAGCAAGACTGCAGCTTTGGTCTCTAAACAAAATGGCAAACAATCTGTGAGTCAGCCACAGATAAAGTTATTATTCTAGAGGATATAATGCTATATTCTGGAATTTAGATAGAGAAAAGGCCAGGACAAAATAGAGAGAGACATGTGTTCTTATGTGGTCTTTGTAAAATAAGCTTTAGTGATATTCAAAGTGAGGAGGGTGGTACATGATCTTTCCTATACTATCACTAATCCAAGAACAGATCCCTATATATTTTGGGAGTATCTAGAATATACACATTTACCCTAAAATTTATAGTTAAAATGTTTAAATTTTGAATTTAAGTTTCATATGATTTTTGTGCTTGCTCTTGGGGCTCTTTTCCTTTTGCAGATTTTCCTGATCCGACCTCTGTGTGATGGTTGTGTTGTGTAATTATTTTTTAAAAAATGGCAGGTAGTCAAGCCGACTATGCTGCAGTGGCTCTGCCTAGCTCAGCCTCCATGTTCTGTGGCCAGAGGCCATGTGCACACCTGCAGCTGGAAACGGCCAGCCAGAAACACTAGCCCTGCCACCCACGAGATGCCAGCAAAGCTATCTCCCATGCTGTCTCTGCAAGGCTGGTCTTTGCCAGACCATCCCGCCATCCATGTGGCCCAGTAGTAAAATGAGACTCTAATGCTTAAATTATCCAAAAGCTTATATATTTGGTAATGATCAGTAACAAGATGCCCATACAATCAGAAGTGTAACCCAATACCCAACCTAGATATACCAACTACCTTTGACTGCTACAGACATGTGAACATCTGCCTCCATCGATCCTACATCTCTCTCCTCTCTAGCTCCTCCTCTTCCTTTTCCTCTTCCTCTCCTTACTCTTCCCACCTTACCTCCTCCTACATGGTTGTGTGATGGTTGCGATGATATTATATTTTATTTTGTTTTTGGTACAGTTATTATCTCATAGAATCCTGTTCTTTTCTAATGAGGAACAGAGAGGAGTGGATCTAAGGGAGAGGGGGAACTAGGAGGAGTGAAGAGAGAAAGAACCATAATCAGGATATATTTTATGAAGAAAGAATATATTTTCAATAATAAATTGAAAGTTCAAGAAACCAAGATTTTGCCCTTCTGCCCCTGCCTGGTCCTTTTGGCTGGGGCAGACACATAGCGGGTGTGCTCCTATGGAGATACTGAATCCTGAGCCATCCTAGAGGAGCGACTGCACTCAGAACAGTGAGTAAGAACCCAATCTCACTCCTTACACCCCTGAGTTACAACTGGGAGCCAGGGATGCTAAGGACCCACCAGCCACCCAAATCCTGCCCCTCTGGAATTCCACTTCCCTTCCGCCCCTGCCTGGTCCTTTTGGCTGGGGCAGACACATAGCTGGTCTACTCCTGTGGAGATACTGAATCCTGAGCCACCCTAGAGGAGCCACTACACTCAGAGCAGCAGAGGAGCCACTGCACTCAGAGCAGCAGACACCTAGCTGGTTTGCACTTTTGGAGGCATCATATCCTGAGCCATCCTAGAGGAACCACAGCACCCAGAGCAGAAGGATTTCCGGATCCCAGAGGTGGCCTGAGTCCCAGGAGTTCTTCCACCCAGGAGATTAGGATCATAAGACCACAGAGACATCTGGACTCTGAGGAGCACTGACACAAGCAAGATAACTGGAAATACAGACTCTAGTCTTACACAGCGAGGGCAGGTAACACTAGAGTTGACCAGATGGAGAAAGGCAAGAACAAGAACATAAGCAACAGAAACCAAAGTTACTTGGCATCATCAGTAACCAGTTCTTCCAATATAGCAAGCCCTTGACACCCAATCACACTGGAAAAGCAGGATTCAGAATTAAAATCACTTCTCATGATGATGATAGAGGATTTTAAGAAGGACATAAGTAACTCCCTTAAAGAAATACAGGAGAGTACAAGAAAACAGTAGAGCCCTTAAAGAGGAAACACAGAAATCCCTTAAAGAACTGCAAGAAAACGCAAGGAAGGAATTACACAAAATCATTCAGGATCTGAAAATTGAAATAGAAGCAATAAAGAAATCTCAAAGGGAGACAACCATGGAGATAGAAAACCTAGGAAAGAGATGAGGAGTCATAGATGCAAGCATCACCAACCGAATACAAGAGATAGAAGAGAGAATCTCATGTGCAGAAGATACCATGGAAAACATTGACACAGCTGTCAAAGAAAATGCAAAATGCAAAAAACTCCTAACCCAAAAACATCCAGGGACTCCAGGACACAATGAGAAAACCAAACCTAAGGATAATAGGTATAGATGAGAGTGAAGATTCCCAACTTAAAGGGTCAGTAAATATTTTCAACAAAATTATTGAGGAAAACTTCCTTAACCTAAACAACAAGATGCCCATAAACATACAAGAAGCCTACAGAACACCAAATAGACTAGACCAGAAAAGAAATACCTCCCGTCACATAATAATCAAAATATCAAATGCACAAAACAAAGAAAAAATACTAAAAGCAGTAAGGGAAAAAGGTCAAGTGACATATAAAGGCAGACCTGTAAGAATTACACCAGTCTTCTCACCAGAGACTATAAAAGCCAGAAGAGCCTGGATTGACATCATACAGACCCTAAGAGAACACAAAGGCCAGCCCAGACTACTATACCTAGCAAAACTCTCAATCACTATAGATGGTGAAAAAAAGATATTCCATGACAAAGCCAAATTTGCACATCTTCCCACAAACCCAGCACTTCAAAGGATAATTGATGGAAAACTCCAACACAAGGAGGGAAACTAAATTCTAGAGAAAGCAAGGAAGTAATCTTCCAACAACCCCAAAAGAAGATAGCTATACAAACATAATTCTACCTCTAATAACAAAATAATAGGAAGCCACAATCATTTTTCCTTAATATCTCTTAATATCAATGGACTCAAATCCCCAATAAAAAGACGCAGACTATCAGACTGGATACACAAACAGGACCCAGAATTTTGCTGCGTACAAGAAACGCACCTCAGTGACAAAGACAGACACTACCTCAGAATAAAAGGATGGAAAACAATTTTCCAAGCCAATGGTCCCAAGAAACAAGCTGGAGTAGCTATACTAATACCAATTAAAATTGACTTCCATCCAAAAGTAATCAAAAAAGATAAGGAAGGACACTTCATACACATCAAAGGAAAAAATCTACCAAGGTGAACTCTCAATTCTGAACATCTATGCTCCACATGCAAGGGCACCTACATACATAAAAGAAGCTTTACTAAAGCTCAAAACACACATTACACCTCACACAATAATAGTAGGGGATTTCAACACCCCACTCTCAGCAATGGACAGATCATGGAAACAGAAACTAAACCAAGACACTCTGAAATTAACAGAAGTTATGAACCAAATGGACTTAACAGATACCTATAGAACATTTCATCCTAAAACAAAGGAATATACGATTTGCTCAGGACCTCATGGTACCTTCTCCAAAATAGACCATATAATTGGTCACAAAACAGGCCTCTGCAGATACAAAAAGATTGAAATTATCCCTTGTATCTTATTAGATCACCATGCACTAAGACTGGTCTTTAATAATTACAAAACCAATGGAAAACCCACATGCACATGGAAACTGAACAACTCTCTACTCATTGATGACTTGGTCAAGGAAGAAATAAAGAAAGAAATTAAAGACTTTTTAGAATTCAATGAAAATGAGGACACATCATACCAAAACTTGTGGGACTCCATGAAGGCAGTGCTAAGAGGAAAGCTCATAGCTCTAAGTGCCTACAAAAAGAAACTGGAAAGAGCACACACTAACAAGTTGACTGCACAACTAAAAGCTCTAGAACAATAAGAAACAAATACACCCAAGAGGAGTAGAAGTCAGGAAATAATCAAACTTAGGGCTGAAATCAACCAAATAGAAACAGAAAGAACAATACAAAATATCAACAAAACCAGGAGCTGGTTCTTTGAGAAAATCAACAAGATAGATAAACTGTTAGCCAGATTTACCAGAGGGCACAGAGACAGTATCCAAATTAATAAAATTAGAACTGAAAAGGGAGACAAAACAACAGAAACTGAAGAAATTCAAAAAATCATCAGATCCTACTACAAAAGCCTATAATCAACAAAACTGGAAAACCTGGATGAAAAGGACAATTTCCTAGACAGATACCAGGTACCAAAGTTAAATCAGGAGCAGATAAACCGTCTAAACAGTCCCATAGACCCTAAGGAAATAGCAGCAGTCATTAAAATCTCCCCACCAAAAAAATCCCAGGACTAGATGGATTTAGTGCAGAATTCTATCAGATCTTCAAGGAAGACCTAATACCAATTCTCTTTAAACTATTCCACAAAATAGAAACAGAAGGAACACTACTCAATTCGTTCTATGAAGCTACAATTACACTCGTACCCAAAACTCACAAAGACCCAACAAGAAAGAGAACTTCAGACCAATCTCCCTTATGAACATTGATGCAAAAATGCTCAATAAAATTCTAGCAAACCGGATCCAAGACCACATCAAAACAATCATCCATCATGATCAAGTAGGTTTTATCCCAGGAATGCAGGGATGGTTCAATATTTGGAAATCCATCAATGTAATCCACTATATAAACAAACTCAAAGAAAAAAAACACATGATCATCTCACTAGATGCTGAGAAAGCATTTGACAAAATTCAACATCCCTTCATGATAAAAGTCTGGGAAAGATCAGGAATTCAAGGCGCATACCTAAACTTAGTAAAAGCAATTTACAGCAAACCAGTAGCCAACATCAAGCTAAATGGAGAGAAACTTGAAGCAATCCCCCTAAGATCAGGGACTAGACAAGGCTGCCCACTCTCCCCCTACCTATTCAATATAGTACTGGAAGTCCTAGTCAGAGCAGTTAGACAACAAAAAAAAAAAAGTCAAAGGGATACAAATAGGAAAGGAAGAAGTCAAAATATCACTATTTGCAGATGATATGATAGTATACTTAAGTGACCCCAAAACTTCCACCAGAAAACTCCTAAACCTGATAAACAACTTCAGCAAAGTGGCTGGTTATAAAATCAACTCAAACCAATCAGTAGCCTTCCTCTACATGAAAGATAAACAGACTGAAAAAGAAATTAGTGAAATGACACCCTTCACAATAGTCTCAAATAATATAAAATACCTTGGTGTGAATCTAACCAAGCAAGTGAAAGACCTGTATGACAAGAACTTCAAGTCCCTGAAGAAAGAAATCGAATAAGATCTCAGAAGATGGAAAGTTCTCCCATGCTCTTGGATTGGCAGGATAAATATAATAAAAATGGCCAACTTTTCAAAAGCAATCTACAGATTCAATGCTATTCCCATTAAAATCCTAACTCAATTTTTCACAGATTTAGAAAAGGAAATTCTCAAATTCATTTGGAATAACAAAAAACCCAGGATAGCAAAAACTATTCTCAACAATAAAAGAACTTCTGGAGAAATCACCATCCTTGACCTCAAGCTGTACTACAGAGCAATAGTGATAAAGACTACCTGGTATTGGTACAGAGGCAGGCAGGAAGATCAATGGAGTAGAATTGAAGATCCAGAAATGAAACCACACACCTATGGTCACTTGATCTTTGACAAAGGAACTAAAACTGTCCAGTGGAAAAAGGACAGCATTTTCAACAAATGGTGCTGGTTCAACTGGAGGACAACATGTAGAAGGATGCAAATTCATCCATTTTTATCTCCTTGTACAAAGTTCAAGTCTAAATGAATAAAGGACCTCCACATAAAACCAGATACACTGAAACTAATAGAAGAGAAGGTGGGGAAGAGCCTTGAATACTTGGGCACAGGGGGAAAGTTCCTGAACAGAACTCCAATGGCATATGCTCTAAGATCGAGAATTGACAAATGAGACTTCATAAAATTGTAAAGTTTCTGTAAGGCAAAGGACCCAGTCAATAGGACAAAATGACAACCAACAAGTTGGGAAAAGATCTTTATCAATCCTACATCTGATAGAGGGCTAATATCCAATATATACAAGAACTCAAGAAATTAGACTCCAGACAACCATATAAACCTATTTAAAAATGGGGTAGAGAGCTTAACAAAGAATTTTCAACTGAGGAACCTCAAATGACTGAGGAGCACCTAAAGAAATGTTCAGTATCCTTAGTCATCAGGGAAATGCAAATCAAAACAACCCTGAGATTCCATCACACACCTGTCAGATTGGCTAAGATTAAAAAATCAGGTGATAGTAGATGCTGGTGAGGGTGTGGAGAAAAGAGGAACACTCCTCCATTGTTGGTGGGACTGCAAGATGGTGCAACCACTTTGGAAATCAGGCTGGCAGTTCCTCAGAAAATTGGACATAGCATTACCTGAAGATCCAGCTATACCACTCCTAGGCATATACCCAGAAGATGCTCTAACATGTAACAAGGACATATGCTCAACTATGTTCATAGCAGCCTTATTTATAATAGTCAGAAGCTGGAAAGAACCCAGATGTCCTTCAACAGAGAAACAGATACAAAAAATGTGGTACATCTACACAATGGAGTATTACTCTGCTATTAAAAACAATCAATTCAAAAAATTCCTATGTAAATGGATGGAACTAGAAAATGTCATCCTGAGTGAGATAAGCCAATCACAAAAGAACACACATGGTATTCACTCACTGATTATTGGATATTAGCCCAGAACCTTGAAATACCCAAGATTCAACTCACAGGCTACATGAAGCTCATGAAGAAGGAAGACCAAGTGGGAGTGCTTTGATCCTTCTTAGAAGGAGCAACAAAATACTCAAGGGAGCAAATATGGAGACAAAGTGAGGGCCAGAAACTGAAGGAGGGGCCCTCTGAAGACCATTCCACCTGAGTATCTATCCCATGTGCAGTCACCAAAGGTAGATGCTGATGTGGAAGTCAGGAAGTGCATGCTGATAAGAGTCTGATATAGATGTCTTCTCAGAGGTATGCAAGAGTCTGACATATTCAGAGGCAGATGCTCACAGCTAGCCATTGAACTGATCATGGGGTTCCCAAAGGAGGAATTAGAGTGAAGACTGTTGGAGCTGAAAGGGTTTATGGCCCCATGAGGAGAGCAACAATACCAACCAACCATAGCTCCCAGGGTCTAAACCACCAGCCTGGGAGCACGTAGGGAGGGATCCATGGCTTCAGCTGTATATGCAAGGATGGGGGGCCTTGCTGGGCATAGGTGGGAGAAGAGATCCTTGGTCTCAGGAAGGCTGGACGCCCCAGGGGGTGTGATATGAGGGTGGGGAGGTTGGAGTGGGGGGGTAGGTAGGGGTACATTTGCAGAGAAGCAGGAGGAGGGGTGAGGGGATAGGAGGTTCCTGGGTGTGTGTGGGATGGGGTAAGGGGATAACATATGAAATGTAAATAAAACATCCAAAAAAAGAAACCAAGGTTTTTTAGAGAATTAATTGTGTATATTTTTATAGGTGCAGTTATGCACAATAGAATTCTCAAAAGCATGAGACAGTTTTGGTATATTTACTGTTAGCACACAGTGTGATAATTTTCATTGAGGCAACTTCATACCTACTCTGTTTTTATTTGTCATTCTGTAGCACCCCTCTTGCCTATCCTCCTGACCCTTTCTCTTCTTATAGCACTTCTTATACTATGATGTTGTATGTATTTCACCATTTTCTTTATTATTCTTCTCCTTGACTTCTCTTAGTATATATTCTTTTCATTCTCCCCTTTCTAATATCATAACCAAAGTCTTCTCTTTCTTTCTTTCTCTCTCTGTCAGTCTCTCTGTCTCTCTCTCTGTCTCTGTCTCTGTCTCTGTTTCTGTCTGTCTGTCTCTCTCTGTCTGTCTCTCTGTCTCTTTCTCTATCTCTCTCTCTGTCTCTCTGTCTCTCTGTCTCTCTCTCTCTCTCTCTCTCTCTCTGTGTGTGTGTGTGTGTGTGTGTGTGTTTGTGTGTGTGTGTTATATCAGAATTCTTACATAAAAAATTTTAGGATATCTAAATCTGGATTGCTACCTTTAGTATAATGATTATTTATAGATAAATCCATATCCAATAAAAGTCTTTACTTCATACTTTGTTGTTACTGAGTAAAATTCCATCATATATATGTGTTTCTTCATCTATTCATTAAGACTTCTTGGCAATTGCATTTCATCCCAGTCAGAATGGTTATCTACCATCAATAAAGCAAGTCACTGAGTCCATGTTACTAGATAATACTATGCAAGCTATCAAGGGAAGGGTGCAATTAAAAAGTCCAGCTCAACTGCAACATCAATGAACCATGACTATGAGGTTGGGAAGATACCCATTAAGGAGCAATAAGTGATATTCACATATCAGTGGTAAGCAAAATTGTCAAATTGTATTTAGGGTACACTCAATAGGAGGAAAATACTGCATATTACAAGAACCCTAGCCTTGTTCCTGAGATATTTGAAAACAATCTACTGGGTAGAGTAGAGTACTGAAACATCCCAATATGAGTGTGTGAGGGTCAATATGTGATTTAAGCTGAGTAATGTTTCTTATATAATACAATGGGTACACTTGAGTTTGGTGCATAGAGGCAAAGAATCAAAATGCCATGTTGATGGAATTTTCTTCGATGAATCTATTCTATAAAGTTATTTCCCAATCACTTTTGATTAGCTTTGTATTGAAGTCTATTTTTTTAGATATTTAAGGAACTGCACCAGCTTGCTTCTTAGGCCCATTTTCTTTGAATATTTTTCCAACCTTTTGTCTTATGGTAATGTCATCTGGACAAAACTAAACAAATACTAGAGGTAAGAGACATTATATACCAAAAGTTCCTCCTAGATATTTACAGAACATTTCATTCAAACAGAAACCCATAGATTAAAGCTGGATATTAATAACAGAAAAAACAAAAAAGTTAAACTCATGAAAACTGAACAACTCTCTAATGAATGAAAAATGAGTCAAAACAGAAGATACTGAAGACTTTCTGGATTTAAATAAATATGAATACACAGTATACTCATACTTAGGGAGCATAATAAAAGCAGTGCCAAAATGAAAGTTCACAACACTAAGCACCTTCATACAGGAATTGAAGAGATATCATCTCTTAATAGAAACTTAACAGCACACCTGAAAGCTCTAGAATAAAAGGAAGCAAGCTGAAATAAATAAATAAATAAATAAATAAATAAAGTAAAAAAACAAAGAGCAATTAAAAATTAATGAAACAAATAGTTCTTTAAGAAAAACAAAAAAGACAAATTTTTATTCAAATTAACTAAAAGACACAGAGAGAATATCCAAATTAACAAAATCAGAAACAAAAATAACATAACAATGGACACTGAGGAAATCAAAAGAATCATTAGGTCATAATTTTAAAACCTGGATAATATCAGATTGGAAAATCTAAAAGAAATGAATATGTTTCTTAACAGGTACCTCTTATAAAAGTTAAATAAAGATCAGATAAACAATTTAAATAGCAACGTAACTTCTAGTGAAATGAAATTAATCATTAAAAGATTCCACTCAAAAAAGATCCAGAATCAGGCAATTTTAGTGCAGAATTCTACCAGACATTTGAAGGAGTGCTAATACCAATACTTCTCAGATTATTTCACAAAATAGAGAGAACATTGGCAAATTCATTTTTGAGGCCACAGTTATCCTGTCTAATATGAAAACTACATACAGGTGGAGCAAAGACAAGAATTACAGACTAATTTCCTTTATGAACACAAATACAAGAATGATCAATAAAATACTTGCAAACTGAGTCCAAGAATACATCAAAAAGATCATCCATCAGGATTAAGTAGCCTTCAACTTAGAGATTTAGGAATGTTACAAAACATGAAAATCAATAAACATAATCCATCATACAAACAAAGTGAAAGAAAAAATATGATCTTATCATTGGATGCAGAAAATACTTTTACAAAATCCAACACCACTTCATGATTAATGTTCTGGAAAGATTAGGGATACAGGAAACATACCTAAACATAATAAGGGCAATGTAGAGTGAACCTATACCCAACATTAAATAAAATAGAATCTTGAAGCAGATTGACTAAAATCTGAAATAGTACAAGGCTGTCCACTCTGTCCATATCTATTCAATATAGTACTTGAAAGTTTTATTTAGAGAAATAGGATAATTAAAGGTTATCTTGATGATATAAATAAGAAAGGAAAATGTTAAGATACCCTTATTTGCAGATGATATTTTATAATTTATAAGTTACCCTAAAAATTCCAACAGAAAACTCCCCTGTGGGGAAACAGTTTGGGTAAACTAAATAGATACAAGATGAACTAAAAAGAAATTATTAGCCCTTGTATATGTATAAGAATGAATGGACTGAAAAAAAATCAGCAAAACAGTATCTTTCACACTATCCTTAAATAATATATAATAACTTTGGCTAACTCTAACAAAGCAAGTAAAATGTTTGAAATCTTTAAAGAAAGAAATTGAAGAAAGATCAGAAAGATCTTCCATGCCCGTGAGTCAGTAGAACTGACATAATAAAAGTGGCCACCTACCTAAAGCAATCTATAAATTCAGTATATTCACATCAAAATTACAACACTATTTGTTACATACCTTGAAAGGAAAATTCTCAACTTCGCAAGCAAAAGTAAACAACCAGAAACAAACAAACAAACAGAAATCAAGGATAGGTAAAACAATCCTGAACAATAAAATAACTGTTAGCGTCATCACTATCCCATATTTCAAGTTACAAAGATACAATAATGAAACCCACATGATATTGGCACAAAAATAGACACACTGATCAATGGAATTGAAGTAGAGACACAGATTTAAATCTATTCTAGCGTCACATTTTTGAAAAAGAAACCAGAAATACACATAGAGAAAAAAAGCATCTTCAACAAATAGCGATTGTCAAACTGGATGTCTGTATGGAAAAGAATGAAAACAGATCTATATTTATCACCCTACACAACACTTAAGTCCAAGGAGATCATAGACCTCAACATAAAACCTTACACACTAAATCCAAAAGAAATGAAATTGGGGAAGAGCCTTGAACTCTTTGAAATAGGAAAAATCTTTCTGACCAGAACACAAATACCTCAAGCACTAAGATCAACAATTAATAAATGGGATCTCATGAAACTGAAAAGCTTCTACATCATCAATAGGACAAAATGACAGCTCATAGAATAGGAAAAGATTTTCAATAACCCATCATCTAATAGAAGAATAATATCTAAAATATATGAAGAACTCAAGATATTAAACATCAACACACCAAATAACCCAAATGAAATGGGGTACAGAGCTAAACAGAGAATACTATTTCAACATAGGAATCTCAAATATCTGAGAAGTACTTAAAAAACTGTTCAAAATCCTTAGTCATCAGGGAAATGCAAATCAAATAGAATCTGAGATTCTATCTTACACCCATCAGAATAGCTCAGATTATCTTTGAGTCCCATTCTTAGATAAAGAACTCCAAGAAATCAATGACTACTGGAAGTAGTAGAATTAGCTTTTCCTGATTATCCAAAGCAGAGTGGTCAGTGCTGAAATGATATACACATAAACAACAAAAAATATGCGCAATATCATGTGTTTATATACATGTCTATAAAATACACCTAGCAAAAATAACCAAAGACAAAGAGTCTATTAACTTTATACTGGGAAAACTCATAAGAAGGCTTGGAGAGAGGGTGCATAGGTGGAGGCTTGAAAGGAGGAAAACATAGGGAGAAATTAATGTAATTCTATTGAAATTTAAAGGTACCATGAGGTGCTGAGAAGAAGATGTGTTCTTCTGTTTTAGGGTGAAATGTTCTGTAGATGTCTGTTAAATCCATTTGGTTCACAACCTCTTTTAGTTTCACTGTGTCTCTGTTTAGTTTCTCTTTCAATGTCCTGTCTATTGATGAGCATGGGATCTTGAAGACTCCCATTATTATTGTGTGAGGTTCGATGTGTGTTTTGAGCTTTACTAAAGTTTCTTTTATGAATGTCGGTGCTCTTGCATTTGGGGCATAGATGTTCAGAATTGAGATTTTTCTCTTGGTGGATATTCTGCTTGATGAATATGAGGTGTCCATCTTCATCACACTTGATAACTTTTAGTTAAATGTCTATTTTACTGGATATTAGAATGACAACTCCAGCTTGTTTCCCTGAACCATTTGCTTGGAAGACCTTATCCCATCCTTTTACTCTGAGATAGTGTCTTTCTTTGTTATTGAGGTATGTTTCTTGTTGTTTGTGTATCCAGTCTGTTAGCTTATGTCTTTTTATAGGTGAGTTGATCCCATTAATATTGAGAGGCATTAAAGAGAGATGACTATTGGTTTCTGATATGTTCATTTTTGTAGGTGGCTTTATGTGCTTGTGATTGTCTCCTTTCAGTTTTGTTGTGAGATGTTTAATATATTGTCCTTTCTTTGGTGCAGGTACCTTCCTTGTGTTGGAGTTTTCCTTCTAGGATTTTCTGTAGTCTGGACTGGTAGATAGATACTGTTTGTATTTGCTTTTGTCCTGGAAAATTTTGTTTTTCTATCTATGTTGATTGAATTTTGCTAAGTATAGTAGCCTGGCTGACATTTGTGTTCTCTTAGAGTCTGCATGACCTCTGACCAGTCTCTTCAGGCTTTCATAGTCTCTGTTGAGAAGACTGGTATAATTCTGATAGGTCTACATTTGTATGTTACTTGTTCCTTTTCCCTTACAGCTTTTATTTTTTCTTTGTTATGTGCATTTAGTGTTTTGATTATTATATGACAAGAGGACTTTCTTTTCTGGTCCCATTTATTTGGTGTTCTATAGGCTTCTTGTACCTTTATGGACATCTCTTTTTTTAGGTTGGAGAAGTTTTCTTCTATGATTTTGTTAAAGACATTTTCAGGTTTTTTGAGCTGGTAATCTTCACTTTCCTTTATCCCAATTATTCTTGGATTTGCTCTTTTCATTGTGTCCTGTATTTCCTCGAGTCTTTGGGCTAGGAGTTTTTTACATTTCGAATTTTCTTTGACAGTTGTGCTAATCTCTTTCACGGTATCTTCTACACCTGAGATTCTGTCTTCTATCTCTTGTATTTTGTTGGTGATACTTACATCTGTAATTCCTGACCTCTTTTCTAGGTTTTTCATTTCAAGGCATTACCTCCATTTGTGTTTTCTTTATTGTTTCTACTTCTCCTTTTAGGCCTTGGATCACTTTATTCAATTCCTTCACCTGTTTACCTGTGTTTTCCTATATTTCTTTCAGTGAGTTATTGATATCCTCCTTAAAGGACTCTATTATCTTCATGAGATAAGATTTGAGGACAGATTCCTGATTTTCAAGTGTGTTGATATATTCAGGGCTTGCTGTGTTGGGAGAAGTGGATTCTGGTGATGCCCACATATAATGGCTTCTGTTGCTCATCATTTTGCACGTGCCTCTCACCATCTGGTTATCCCTGGTGATTGTTGGTCTGGGTGACTCTGTCTGTAATCTGGCTGTCTTGACCCTGAGTTGCTTCAGGTCCCCTAGTAGGCCTGTGGCCCTGGCTATAGCATACCACCTTTGGGGACTTCCAACTGGGGACACTTCAGAGAGGCAGAGAAGCTGTGGATCTGTTGCCCTGGCTGCAGCATATCTCCTGGGAGGCCCTCGGAATGTTGGGTCTTCAGTGGACAGTCAAGCTGTTGTCCTGTGTGGAGATGTTCTCTAGGGGCCTATAGACTGTGGTTTCTGTTTCCATATGTGCAGCAGGACTCGAGGGAGGCTTTGTGTCTGTAAGGTCTCTTGTCCTGCATGCCTTCAAGCTATGGTGTCAACTGCTCTCATTGCAGCAGATCCTCTAGGATAGGTCAAGATGTGATGTCTTTACGAGAGCAGACCAGCTAGCAGTCAAATGCTCAAAGTGCAGCAGCTTATCCTCACCTGCTCTGAGTACAGTGGTTCCTCTAAGATGGGTCAGGTTATGGTGTCTTTATGGGAGCAGACCAGCTAGGAATCCACTGCTTTGAGTGCAGTGGTCATTGTTATAGTTCATAGGACTCACAGATGAGTTTGGCTATTGGTTTCTTCCATTTGATACAAGGTTTCACTAGGAAGACCTGGTTCATCTAGAACTCATATAGAACAAGCTAACCTTGAGATCATAGATATCTTCATGTTTCCTTTCAACAATGCTGGTCTTAAAGTCATGTTCCACCCTATCTGGTAAGGTGACACTTAAAAAACATGTGTTCTAATTTTTATTCTTTCCTTTTTTATACTATGAGAATTTCCTGTAGTATATTATTATAACATGCTTTCTCTTCCCTGTAACTACTCCTAGATCAGATCAGCTCCTACGTCTGTACTCATGCATGAGTATTCTGTACTCATGTTTTCCTCTAACAACAACAACAACAACAACAACACACACACACACACACACACACACACACACACACACATGCTGTCCATGAGATTCTATTAATGAGAATCTGAACTGCTCTGGAATGTGATTGGTATACCCAGAGTCACTTTACTGAAGAAGACTGATTTTCCATCCCTCCAAAGCTATCAATTACGAATAGCTTTTTGAATAAGAGTAGAAATTTGCTCCCACTTCCGCTCCATTCTGGGGTTTTGTTTGACTTGCACTTGTGCAGATCTTCTGCTTACTATCATAGTGTCAATTCACATATACACCTGCCCACCCTGTGATATCTGAAAAGGGTTATTTCTTTGCAGTAGTCTACCATATCTTGCTATTACAATCTTTCTTCACCTATTTCCTGAGACTTGAATGGAGGAATGTGATGGAGACTTCCCATTTAGAGCAGAGTGCTTTGAAGTCTTTCATTATCTGCACTTTGTCAGTACCGTATCTCTGTTGTTAATTATCATCTCCTGAAAGAAGAAGCTTCTTTGATAAGGATTTAGTGATATACTAATCTATTAGTAGGGTAATAGGAGATTAGGCATTTTTTTGGTTGCTATGTTCATTAAGCAAAGTAATGGTAGTAAATTTTTCATTAAGATCCATGATCTAATGAGTCTTTGGTTGTTGACATTAACAACAGTATCAAGTATAGGTTTCATCTCATGAATTAGGTTGGATATACAATTAAAAATTTTTTGGCCACTCTCATATTATATTCATGCCACTATTACACCAATAATTATTCTCTGGAATGGGTTAACATTATTTACTCACAAAAAATGAAGGGAAGATGGGCAAATAAGTTCTAAGATAGTTTTCTCCAGATTCTTAATAAGACACTAATCTACTTATGAATTGGAAGTACTCTTAATCATTTACTCTTAAGACTTCACTTCAAATAACACAACACACATTAAGGTCTAAGAAGAATTTAAAAAGAACAGTCAAACAACAAGGCAAATATCTGAGACAGTGATATCCTTTTACATTCTGAAAATAACTATTTAAGGCAAATGAAAGACTGTCCTTGTCAATAATTCTTTAAAGTACTATTGTATTATTGAAGTACTGTTCTATCTATAAAAGAGGAGACTGTTAAAAATATATCATAATAAATGTTCATGTATCTTTAATACATAATTTTATTGATGTTTAACATTTATATATAAGGTATTTACATAAAACAGATGCCAATAAGAGATTCAAAAACATTATTTATATATTTTTATTATAAAATATGCTTCATTGAACATAGATAACTCTTTAAGAATATTTTAGTATTTTCTTAATTAAATTTCTAAGTTAATGGCAGGTATAAATAAAAATAATGCCAGAAAGACATTCAATAACATTAATGATACTTTTTGAAATTTCATGAATTTTTATTTTCATGTATTTGTTTTTGAGTTTATAAATATAATTTCCTCATTTTTCTCTTTTTCTTTTCCTTTTTCCAAAACTTCCTATAGTCCCCTCCTTAAACTCTTTTAAATTCAAGGACTCTATTTCATTAAAAAATAGTAAAATATTCACATTAAATAGAAGAAATGAAAAATGTCTATGATCATACTACTCAGTGGATGTGGTACTTTGAGTGAGAATACCATCCATAGGCTTATATGTTTATAGACTTATTCTTAAGTTAATGAATCTGTTTCATGGAGATTAGTTTATTTTTAGAGGAGATATATTATTGATGGTAATTGCATTCATGTTTTCTTTTTGCTTCCTACTTGTAGATCAAGATGTGAATTCTCAACTCTTCCTGCCACCATGCCTTTAGTTCACCATTAAACACAATAACCTTCTGAAAACATGGACTCAATTAAGTGATTAGCTTATAAGTCTCTGTTTTCTAGGTGTTTTTTTTTTTTAATCACAGCAATAGAAAAGAAACTCCTAATCTATCAGTACTGGAGCCTCACTACAACTCCTCTTGGATATTCTGTTGTCACCCAGTATCATGGAGATCCTGTACTTGTGGATCTGCAGGACTGGTCCCTTCATGCATTCCTGGAGTTTATCAATGGGGTAGATGTTGGGGAAGACCAATTTAAAGCCCTGGATCAGGGCATGAGAGGTATCTGATCTGGTCAGCCGGCTGCCTATCTCTCTCTCTCATGCCCTGGGGGGCTGGATCACCCATAACCTCTGCAACCAGGGTCTTGCTGTCCAGGCAAGGTGCAGGGTCAGCTCTCCCAAGTGTTGCAGCAGGTGAGGAACAGGGTCAGTTCTCCTGCACTTATGACCTTCCTGATGTACATGGCAAGGTGCAACATGGGAGATATCTTTCTCATGCCCAATGTACTGCACTGAAAAAAGTGGTGGTAACAGCTCTCCCATGATCAATTCCGTGGGTCAGCACCCCTACATCCTTGCCACCAGGGTCTATTTTCTGCCCAAGCAAGCTACAGGGACTACTCTTCCAAGTGCTGTAGCAGGTGAGGGGCAGGGACAGTTCTCCTGCTCTCATGACCCAAGGACCAGATTACTCACTTGCCACTGTTGGCAAGGGGCAAGGGATAAAGAGAATATGCTTTCTTCATTCATGTTATCTCATGGAAGAGGAATTGCAGCGTCAGCTCCCTCATGCTCATATCCTTTGGCCTGCTGAACAGCAACTCCTACAATGTGCACGACTGCTCACTTGTACACTGTAGTTGGCTAGGGGAAAGTTCAGCTCTTTACTCTCATATCACCAGCCCCATCGCTACCATGATGCCCAGACAAAGGGTGTGGCCAGTTGTGTATAGGCCTCAGACATCAGTATGTCAGCAGTACGCCAAACCAGAGCACAGAGGTCCACCTGGCCTTGAGTGGTAACAGACCCTTGCTACTACAGGGCCACAGGCCCAGATGAGCTCCCTGGTGGCAGCACAGGCCAGGACCCTACCATCATCTGAAATGGCATCATAAGCTATTCACACCAGACTCTTCCTCACTACACTAGAGTCTCCAGTTTTGCCTCTCTTTGTTATGCCCACATCCTTCTGTTTCTCTTTCTATTCCACTGACCCACCACTTATTTGATCCTTTTAGTGGAATTGGGGGTATCTGAGTGTCTGGAGTCATCTCAGAAGTGGTCTCAGTAGTGCAATGCCCTGCTTGGGCATTATGGCATTGGGTTGGGGTTATCTGCCACACCTCCAGACCTGTGTTGAACCTACTGTGAAATGCAGGGTTTTTCTAGCCTCTTTCTTGTTCCTTCCCTGGAAACCTGTAAAGGCCAGCATGATGAATGCCAGGTGATTATCTAAGGCTCTCTTTTTTTCAGGGAGTATTAAACTAATAATCATTCATATGTTCACCTAGAATAAACATAGCTTCTCTTCTCTCTGCCATCTACTGTTGTACATGTGGCACATCAGCCTTATCTACAATGAATGCCTCTATAAGGGCTATTTTCTTTTCTTTGTTTTTTTTTTGGTTGTTTGTTTATTTTTAATTTTTATTATTTTTAAGCTACCTTTATCTTTTTTATGTGTATGTGTTCCTGCATGACTGTTTATGTCATGCTTATTGACATAGACATAAAGTGCTTGCCTGATGTTAAATGCCCTGCAACTGATGTTAAGGTAGTTAAAAGCCTCTTGTTGTAGGTTCAAGGAAACAAAGTATATTCTCACTGAGACACCTCTCTAGACACCTGTATTTTTTTAACAAGTCTGTTCCCATTCTTCATCTATGGAGTGTTATTTGTATTTTTATGCTGATTTCCAAGACTTCTTTATAGACCGTATGTATCATATATATGATATATAAATTATATATATATATGTCACAATGCAATATATAGCACAGCATGAAAATTGACAGTATTTTCTTCAGAAATTGCTGTTTAATCAAATGCACCAGTCTTCTTATTTTTCTTTTATGTATAGTAAAAAATACATATAGGTATTTACTTTCCATGTTAAGGTTAAGTATATTAATTTTCTATTTCATGTACTAATGTTTCAATATTTATGATTAAGTCTTTTATCTCATTTTAAATTACTAGAATACAGTTCAAATCTCAAATGCACTCTCAGACTTACTAATTATATTCTGCTTTTATGATCATACTCTTATTTGAGTTCTGTTTACTTCCCTCATTGTGAAAATATCCTGTGAGCTGAAGAAAATAAGTTGTGGAATTTGCTTAGAAAGTAAATTACAGGCTTTAGAGATATAAACCAAATGAGAAAGATCAATGTCTTAGAATACTAATATAAAAATTCTACCAAAATAATGGAACAAATAATGGAGGAATATATCTCACAGCTGATATGAGATTTAATTTGCCAAATTTAATGTCTGCAGTATGCCATTCCCAATAGCTGAAAAAATTCTATATAGAAACTTCATTTTAAAATTTTATGACATTAAAATGAAAATAAGATGAAAAAGTTTCCACTATTAGAAACAAAAAAACTGAGTAAAACTAAGTATTGGAATGGATATAAAGCAGAGTAGTTTCCTCAATGCTCTAGAAGCCTATAAAGTACAGGGGGAAAGATAACTGGGGGCTCATTTAATTCCTTCGAAATTTCTAAGGAAAATTGCTTTCATTCCCTTATTGTGTAAATGGAAAGTCATGAATATACATTCATAATTTATTTAACAAGAAATAGAGCAGCAAGGAGATTGGAAAGGAAAGTCAGTATTTGAAAACTGGATGTTATAACTGATAATCAATGATGAATCTTTCACTCGGGTAGAGGAAATTCAAGGAGGTCACAACTGTTGCCCCAATACTAGAAAGACTTATATTTGTTGACATGATCTCTATTTGTCTTCTGTGGCCATTTATGTTCTATTCCTGAAGTTACTATTTTTCCCAAGCCCTAACTTTACCCCAATCTGGTGTGGTTGTTGACAAGTGAGTAAAATCAAAGTACTTTGAAAGTACTCCACATTTTAATACATAATATCAGAGAAACATTTTAGTGTTTTAGATTTGAAGACTAACTTGTCTGACAAAAGTTTTGTAACATTCCATGTTCGAGGTGAACTGCAAAAAATAAATATAATATGTATAAATAAAATATTACTGGTACATATTATAAATCTATAAAAAACTAAAAATGTTTTCAAATTAGTTAGCTGTCTTATGACAGAAATTATTCATATAATAGAAGGTTTTGAATAGACAATGCTGTCTATAGTCTTATTTAGTAGCTATAGAGACTCTCTAGACTTGTACCTTTTCTTGGATATCATTAATCTCAAAATGTAGTTCATAGTCATGAGTGAATTTCTTAATTTAATGATTGGTTCGAGGCCTACCCTAAATTAACTTCATAAATATCTCTTGAATATTCTCCCCATCTAATGTTCATTAAATTTTATTTTATACCAAAATAGTGAATAATTTATATGAGAGATATTACAAATAATAGGATAGATTGTTGCTTTTTCATAACTTCCCTAGACTGTTCTGATATACAATTTACTTTAGGGGATAAATTTGAAAATTACTTCACATTAAAATTATGCTGTGAGAAAATAACTATAAAAATAAAAAAATCACATAATTAGTAAATGTAGACTGGTTTTCTTTAGGACATAAGGAAAAAGAAGTTGTATGGCTATATTTTAGGTTATCCTGACATGAGCTAATGTCATTTGAGTAAAGGAAATATCAACTGAAAAATATACATCTTTAAAATATGTGTGTAGGCAGGACCATACTGTATTTTCTTGATTGATGATTGATGTGAGATGGTACAGTCTCACTGTGGGTAGTGTTACTTCTGGGTAGGTGGTCCTGCATGATATAAGACTAAAAATTTGAGCAACTCATGGGAATAAAGCCAGTAAATAACTCTCAAAAGGCTTCTGCCTCAGTTCCTGGTCCCAAATTCTCTCCCAGTTTGAATTCCTGCCCTGACTTCCTTTAGTGGTGGACTGATATCTGAAAGTTGAAGTTGAAATAAACTTTTTATTCCCCAAGTTGTTTGTGATAATGTTGTGCTATTTCAGTAATACAAATGCTAAGACAGTAAAAGGAAGGTAGCATTATTTAGTCTATTTGTAACATTTGAATCTTTATAGTGTAGTAAATGCAACATGCATAGTTATGTTATAATCTGAGATTGGTTTCAAAATAAATTGAATTATTTTATAAAATTCATGGGAATATATATATATATATATATATGTATATATGTAATGAGATTATTAAGGAAAATTATAACACATTCCAGACACTTACAATGGAAAATAAATTATTGAATGTTTTTGAAATATATTTTAAATCAAAATTCAAAAAGCATTTTAAGGAAAGTAAATAAAACAGAGGAAGTTATAAATAATAAAACAGAATTCAAATAATCTCCATTAAAGTTTTCATGTATTTATAATTTGAATTACCATAAATAAATTAGGGAGAGACAATTAAAAGACATACATCACTCAGAATGGAAGGTGTTGTATAACAACAACAAGATATGTATACCAAAATAAAACATTTTCTCCAAAATAGTTTATAAATAAAGACAAAGTAAACAAAATAAAACAAAAAATGTGTTTAAAAAACACACCTATTTGTAGCATTTGACATCTGTCGACCATCAGTCTAGTTATGTGTTTAATTAATGAGTACTTACAAATGAGCAAAACAGAATCTCTTTGTTTTTTCACCTGTTAGCAAAATATCTTACCAGAAGCATTAGCCAAAAATAGAAAGGAGATATAGAAAATATTATCTGCATCATTAACATATGCAGGGTAATTAAGACAAGAATATGGTACAATTTTGTTACAACTTATATTTCATGTTGTTTCTTATACAGAAAATATTTCCCTCCCATTTTAGCATTAGTAATTATATATTAAAGTCCATTCCATTTTACAGCATAATTTATTAATTTTAATGAGAGGTATAACAATGTATAGACAGACCACACAGAATTCCTAGTTTTTCTTCATTTAGTTTCTGATGTATTTTAAATGAAAAAGTGGAAAAGGGACACTAAATTTTATGTGATGTTAAACAGTGGTACTAGTTACTATGTAACCATATATGATAGGTTGTCAAACTAGCAGCTTATAAACATGGTAACATCTGGCCTAGTTCCAACTCCATTTCAGAAATAATAGATTTTTTTAATATTTCAAGATTGTCTTTGAGGTCTTTAAGCTATGATTTAATGTTTGAGTGAGGGTATTTACTTTTACTTCTTTTAGACAAGAAATGCAAACTTGGGTCTGAAAAAAAATAAGAAATCGATATTGGTTAAGAACTTAGGTGCTTCATCATGAAGAAGGAATAATTCTACCCCTCCAAAAAGTCTTTAATTGTGTGTAGCTTTTCATGTAGGGATGAGGTCTTGTGAGATTTCCTTAATCCATTTTGACATATCAATCATTTTTCACTCCTTCTCCTGTGGTGTCCAGGCTCTGGTTATATTTACATTGCAATTGTGTTCTAAAAGAGTAAAAGTGAGAGTCAAAATTTTAAATATGTTCTATAATTTCATTTCTGTTTCATTCAATTGGTGAAAACATACCATAAAGGAAGCACAGATTCAAAAGAATGAAAATAGAGCCACACATACTTTGAAGGCCTCCTCTGCTGATGCTCAGAACACTGGGATAATAGGAATACTGTGAGTTTGAAACAAGTATGAGCTGTATGCCAAGGCCATGATTCAAAACGAAAGATAAATGAAAGACAGCCATTTGTGCAAAGAGCTGAACAGAATGGCTAGTCATAAACTATTTCATTGAGAAAGGGAAATTAATTCATCTTCAGTTATATTTGAATTTGTCAGTGTTATGGTCTAAATATGCATAAGGTATCTCCAAAGTCCAATTATAAAAAGTATAATCTCCAGGGTGATGTTACTGGAAAGTATATGTATATGTGTATGTGTATGTGTGTGTGTATATATATATATATATATATATATATATATATATATATACAGGCCTAGATCAATGAGACTGAACTGAATGATCTTGGATGTGGAATGACATAGATTGCACATTTTCCATAAGCAGATTGAATCGGGAACTTTATAGAAAGAAGCTGGATAACATTGTGAGTTTTTCCACTAACATTTATCTAACACAAAATCCTTATGAAAACCTTTGGTATTGCTGGCTAATATGGAAAGTTTATTTATTTATCTTCTATTCATATATATATATGTTCATGCCTTCTTCTACTTAAAATTTCATGCTATGTTGATCCTACTTTTATATTTTCTTAATTTACATAGCATAAAAAACTCCCAAATGGTTTTCTTGCTATTATTTGTCTGCTTTCAACTCCTATGCTACCATCTCTCTTCCTTTCAGTATGTATAATATATCTCTACTCAGAAAAGAATAATATATATAATTTGCCCGTATTATCCAATCCACATCTCTTTAATCAGGGGCACTGTTCAATCCTCAGTCATCATCTTAAAGTTAAAGCAATATTTTATCCAGGGATGTTGCTTGAAAATATGGTTAAGTTTTAATAAAAAATATAGTAAGTTTAAAATGTAAAAATGAAAAATATATTTAATATGAATTCCCTATAAACATCATAGTTTACTACATCATACCTTAAAAATTTCTCAAACAATATATATTAACCTATAGTAGTAGACAAGAGATAAGGTAAAAAAAACAGTATGAAATAAAAAGGGTGGAAATAGAGTATCTTATAAAAACATCAGTTGTTTGCAATATTATTACTTTACTGACTAGCATCAGCAGCTTGATTATGCTACCCAGACTTATGAAGTGTTCCTATAGTGAACTACCAGCCAAAGGAAAGATCTGAGCTGAAAATTCAAGTATAGTTTCTACAGATTTTGTCTCAATTTTATACTAGCATAAAGTCAAAAATTCAAAATCACAGACTTGGCATATATGAAGTTCATGGACTCAATTTTAAAATTTTCTCCTCAAGTTCTCTTACTTTGGAATTTATTTATTCTTTCTGTCACCTGTAACTATTGTCTCCTTTACTAGTTCCTCAACTCTTTGACCAAATTATATTGAAATTTTCTGTCATCCTTCTTTACAATTGACTTTAATGTCTGCACATTCCCTTGGGCATCTCACCCAATATTCAAATACTTTTTATACTCTTCTACCTACCAAATGTATTCATTTATCCAGACATCTTTGAATGTAAGGTTTTTTTTTTACACTTAGGCTTTTATATCCTACTTTAGTATCTGAGAGATGTCTTAAATATATAGTCCCCAAAAATCTCTTCTAGTCTTTTTCCAAAATCTACTTTTAATAGACTTAGATATTTAAATAAATAATAGTCTAATCTTATACTTTCTCAAAACAAAATTTTATCATAATAAGCAACTACTGTTTCCTTCTCATACCTTTCCTCCAATCAGTGAATGCATCCCATTGATTTTACTTTCAAAATATATGTAAAATCTTTCCAATTTTCATCACCTCTAACACTAGAATTTTTGCACAAATAACAGTAATTTCCCTGTATTTGTACAAAAAACTTCTAACTATAGAGTTCATTGTTATTATTACTCTACCATCTATGGTAAACTCAGTGGCCCCAATGATTCTTTGAATGAGAGTCCAGATTTCTTGCTTTTACTGTCTATCTAAAAATCTACAAAGGATATCAGTCACAAATGAACTACAAATACAATGAAAATATATGAAATAATAATGTTTCTTGAGTTTGTCAGAATGCCAAATTATACCTCAGAAAATAAAGATATCTCCATGGAAATCTGGGGATTACATGTTTGTGTACCAGTAACAGAACACTGGAGGAAGATGAGGCTGCCATATAAATGGACAAGAATAGTTTAAAAGTTTTATAAGAATTCATAAAGGCCTTGAGTTAGTTATTATTGTAGAGCAGAAATTCTGAGACTTGACAATACACCCTCTTGTCTCTATGGAATGTACTCTTCCCTTAAGAGAAATAAGATACCTCAGATAGGATACTAGGTAGGATGTAAACCTTCATTGCAATAAACCAGGGAAAAATTTAGTTTGGTCACCAGAGAGTCAATGATTTCTACTTAGATTTTTTCCTATTTGCATTTTTATAAAAGAAATTTCCTAAGGTTTCATTCATTATTGGGGAAAATGGGGTATCATATGTTTCCTATGGGGTACATTTGAACTTTTATAATTTAATAAAAGGAAAGAAACACAAACGAAGAATGCCATCCCCTCCAACACATGAATAACTGATGATTGACGTCTATTCAAAATTTATTCCTATCAACAGCGAAACTAAACTCCACAGACTATATATATATATATATATATATATTGTAAATACCTTATTGGATAATGGTGGAATTTTGTTCCGACTTCTTCCCATCCACAATGAGATTTTGTGTGCTTGAACTTTGTACAGGTCTTTTGCATGTTGTTATAGTCTCTGTGAGTTCATGTGTGTCTATCAGCCCTATTTTGTCTGGAATAGTGTCTCCTTAAATTCATCTTTTGTGTCCAGTTCCTACAATTTTTCTACCTCTTCTTCCATCTGGATACCTGAGCCTTTGAGAAGAGGGATTTGATAAAGACATTATATTTCAAGATGAGTAACACAAATTCTTTCACTCTCTACATATTACAGTTTAGCTAGGTTTTTCTGTGTGAATTTCTGTTGTTCAGGAAGAAACTTCTCCAATGAAGTTTGAACAATGCTCTGATTAATTGGAATGATTCATTGCCATTTTATTGTTATGTTCCTTAAGCAGAATAGTAGTAGTAGGCATTACCCTAGGTGCTATGACATATCTATTTTCAGGTTCTTGGCCAATTTAGCAGTGTGTACTATGTCTTAAAAGAAAAGTGGTTTGCTGACTGACTTACATTTGAGCCACTCTTGTATCAGGGGATATATCTTACAGGAAGGACACTGTTCTAGCTACCAACACTTTTAGTTGGATGAGATTGATAATTAGATTTTTTAAAATCTTGTAGCATGGTCAGTGTCTTACACCACTATGAACACTTATCAATAGAGGTGAAGCTTCTAGTTGGACAGGAGCTCAATTTCTCTGTATTCAATGATCCTATTCAGTGTCTTCAGCAATAGGGTATTAATATCAGGTTTTGGAACGTAACCAATAGCCTTGATAGTATCCTATCATGGTTAGTAGGTATCTATGGGGCTCCCTTCTTGATGACTCAAGAAGGATTTAACCCACGCTTGGCACTAGGCATTTTACTTAGAAAGTTATAATGTTTAAATGTTGTATTTTACCACAATTATATGATAACTCCATTTAAATCCATCTTCATTTAGACTATGCTATTGTTATTAGGATTTGTGGTTCTTATTTTTTAAGATTTATTTATTTATTATATATATGAATACATTGTAGCTGTCTTCAGACACACCAGAAGAGGGCATCAGATCTCATTACAGATGGTTGTGAGCCAGCATGTGGTTGCTGGGATTTGAACTCAGGACCTCTGGAAGTACAGTCAGTGCTCTTAACCACTGAGCCATCTCTCCAGCCCCAGGCTTTGTGGTTCTTTTGAGGTTTTATGTTTCTATGATTTTTTTTTCTTGTTGAGAGAGAAAAAGGACAAGAAGTTGGGTAGATAGGGAGCTAGGGATGTGGATATGTTCTGGGAAGGCTTGGTAGAAGGAAAGATCATGAAAAATATATACTGCATAAAATTTTAAAAAGGTTAAAGGTCTAGCCAAAAGTTTCAGAAGGACACACACACACATAAAAGCACACACACACAAACACACACTCATTCTACAACATGAAAGACTCATTAAAAATACAAAAAACCTTGGATGTCATTTGTTTTCTCTGCAAAATATCATTCACAAGAATCACAGATGCAGAGCCCAGCTTGTTGTGACACAAAACTAAGACAATAGATAATAGTGCAAATCACATCTGTAAAATATCCAGCAAGCACGTGTATAATTAAATAAGAATGTGGAGAGAGACCTGCTTGGTAAGGCTTTCACTTACACAAAATTTAAAGGAAAATGCTACAAATAAAGGCAAAGTAGTATTCTGAAATAATTGAGAAACAACAAGCAACCATGTTTTAAATGCCCTAACTACAAGACAAAGCCAAAAGAATTAGCAATAAAAACAGGATTTGAGACTAACTAGATTCATTATATCAAATGTAAAAACAATTAGTAGCAACAAAAACTGCCATGCACTGTACAACTTGAGGAATTGACTTAATGGGAGTTGCTAATGAATGGAGAAAATAATGACAAACATGTGCACACAGAAAAGCTGGGATTTGATGGTCTTGGCTTACTTAGGAAGAAGACACAACATCCCAGAAGCTCACTGTGTTTATTCTATACATTAAAATGAGGAGGTGGGGATATCCTATATAGCTGAAGTTTATGGCATATTGCTGAATCAAGGGATCCGGTTTAATGAAACTCAAGTTGGAGCAATCTTTGTAACAATCCCCAAAAGCAAGTATCCAGGTAGTGAAGAAAGTTAGAATGAACGCACTAACAACACTCTCACTTGCACCAAAAGAAGGTTTTGCCATCCCTCTGTGCCTTGACGAAGGGAAAGACTGCCAGTTTCCTATGGGCTTTAGAATCATTGGCATGGCCATCAGCAACACACAGGCTCTCAAGTCTGTACTCATTTTATAACATTTCCTTCCTTCTTCCATTTTTTTTTATTTTTTATTACATATTTTATTTATTGACATTTCAAATGTTATCCCCTTTCCCGGTTACCCCTCTGGAAACCTCCTATCCCATCCTCTCTCCCCCTGCTTCTATGAGGGAGTTCCCTAACCTACCAACCCACTCCCCCTTCCCTGTCCTGGCATCCCCCTACACTGGGACAACAAGCCTGCACAGGCCCAAGGGGCTCTCCCACAATAGATATCTGACAAGACCATCCTCTGCTACATATGCGATGGGACCCATGGGTTCCTCTATATATGGAATGGATTCCCAGATGGGGCAGTCTCTAGATGACCTTTCCTTCAGTCTCTGCTCCGTATTTTGTATCTCTTCCCCTGGGTATTTTGTTATACCTTTTAAGAAGGACCAAAGAATACACACTTTGGTTTTCTTTCATCTTGAGCTTCATGTGGTCTGTGAATTGTACCTTGGGTATTGTGAGCTTTTGGGCTAATATCCACTTATAAGTGAGTGCATACCATGTGTGTTCTTTTGTGATTGGGTTACCTCACTCAGGATGATATTTTCTAGTTCCATCCATTTGCCTAAGAATTTTATGAAGTCATTGTTTTTAATAGCTGAGTAGTATTCCATTGTGTAAATGTACCACATTTTCTGTATCCACTCCTCTGTTGAGGGACATCTCAGTTGTTTCCAACTTCTGACTATTATAAATAAGGCTGATATGAACATAGTGGAGCATGACCTTGTCATATGTTGGAGCATCTTCGGAGTATATGCCCAGGAGTTTTATAACTGGGTCCTCAGGTAATATTATGTCCAATTTTCTGAGGAACCACCAGACTGATTTCCAGAGTGGTTGTACCAGCTTTCAAGCCACCAACAATGGAGGAGTGTTTCTGTTTCTCCGCATCCTCACCAGCATCTGCTGTCATATGTGTTTTTGATCTTAGCCATTTTGACTGGTGTGAGGTGGAATTTCAGGTATGATTTGATTTGCATTTCTCTGATGACTAAGGATGTTGGACATTTCTTTAGGTGCTTCTCAGCCATGCAGTATTCCTCAGTTGAGAATTTTTTGTTTAGCTCTGTACCTCATTTTTATTAGGGTTATTTGGTTCTCTGTAGTCTAACTTCTTGAGATCTTTGTATATATTGGATATTAGCCCTCTATCCGATGAAACGTTGGTACATAGGCACAGGAGAATATTTCCTGAACAGAACACCAATGGCTTATGCTCTAAGATCAAGGATTGACAAATGGAACCTCACAAAATTTCAAAGCTTCTAGAAGACAAGGACAATGTCAATAGGACAAAATGGCAACCAACAGATTGGAAAAGATCTTTACCAACCCTTCTTCCCTTCTTATTTTAGGTATTCATAATGAATCTTCATAGTCCAGGGGACATATGCTGAGATGCTTGAATCTATAATGTAAGGCTGATACCAAGGATCTAACAAAACAATGACTATCTATAATTAAACCAATGATATTTTCACAAGGAAAAGAGACTGAAGCCTCAAAGCATGTCACTATTTTTTTTTTAAATATGAGCAGAAGACATCAATCTGACCATAAGTGAAAACACTTTCTAGCATGTGGCAACATAATTTGGCTTCATCCACACTATCAGTATTGTGTGCCCAAGCACTCAGGGGTGGATCCAATTCATTCCAAATTTAATTATATTTCATTATAAGGAGCAGGTGTCACGCATATGTGATGGTAATTGGTATGTCATCAAAGTCTGTCTAAATATCATGCTTATCACATTGTCCAAATAGTTGAACAGAGAACACTGGGACTCCAGGTATTTAGAGAAATACCCCCAAAATGGATGCAGTAATTAGTACAATCAGGTATGGGAAGACGTGACCAAGCCACTGGGTGAAAAGCAAAGTCCTAAGGGCTTCTCCCCTGACCAGTCTTACATACATGGACACAATTATCAGACACATTAGAATTACACCTTGTGGGTTACTTGGGTCATATTGTACAAAAACTGGATATTGCTTAAAACCACCAAGATTATTATCTTTGACTATATACCTCCTTGGTCCTAGAGATACCATTCCAATGCTGTTGGCTACATTGTACACACTATACCTGCCCCAGTAGCACTGAAACTGTGTGCTATCCCAACCATTTATACCATTCTATCTAGGTCATAATTGCTGCCTGAGTCACAGTTACCACCTAGGTCATAGATATATCCTCCCACATGCCACACTCATGGGTATCAGGTTCAGTTATTAGGGTTACCAGTGAAAGTTGCTGAGAAGAGCCACCTTATCCAGGATCTTTTGGACCACTTCATGGTCTCTCATGGGTGTGCTGCTTGTTGTTCTGCAGAATTTGAAATGAAAACAACTAACCCACAAGCAGAATCAGAAATGTATTTGGATCCCTTAACTATCCCCTCAATTTTCTCCTTGTATTTATTTGCTTACTTATTTTTATTTTATTTTTTCAAGAAACTACTTTCATCAGGCCTTTCCCTGGAAACCAAAGGCTACTGAAAACAGCCCAAGGACTGAGGAGACTGCAATTTCTCCTCCATTCTACTTGCCTGGTATCCCCAAATCTCCTGAAACCACCAATATAAAACTGCCAGTATCTAGGTTTTACTTGTTAGCAGATAACTGCCTGTCTCTCAATTCAACGTGCCAACATTTAACTGTTTACTTCTATATCAGCTGCTTGGCTGTGGACTCTACTTTCCTGTGTGTTACAACCAACACATAGAAATGTGCCCCTTCTGTGCCTTTACTGTTTTCCTTTATCCCTTATTGTTTTAGTTTTATTACTCCCTTCCCCTTCATTATTGCAATTTTCTTGGGAACATTACCTCAACTGACTAACTTAGTAGTCAGATGTTCATCATTAAGGGACCTGCTGCCCTCTGCATGGATTCAGCCATTTACTAAATAAGGCAGTAAGGAATGAAGTAAGGACCTGCTGCTCTCTGTATGCTTTTAGGCATTAACTAAATAGGGCAGTGAGGAGTGTAAAAAGGGTAGAGAGACACATATAAACAAAAAAGGTGAAATTGGGTGCTATGATTTGCTCTAATGGAGGAGTTACTGCCACATGAATCAGAATGTATATTATATGAAGTTGAAGAGGAAGGGAAGGTTACTACAAACAAGTGAACAAGGAAGCCCTGTTTATGTTATACAGTTGAGTCAAGGAGGCAGAATGAGTTAATTTCTGTAAGCATAGTTTCTTTTTTTCTTTTTTTATTGGATATTTTATTTATTTACATTTCAGATGTCATCCCTTTCCCCATTTCCCCTCCCTAGAAACCCCCTATCCTATAACCCCTCTTCCTTTTGATTTTATACCATTTTAATTACATGCAAGAATTAAGGTTGGTTCTAGGTTGAGGAAATAGCAATACAATAAATGTAAATACTCAAGGAACAAAGAAGACAATAAACACAAACAGTCAAAGAACAAGCAAGACAATAAACAAAGGCCCGTGATCACTCCTGTGATCACTGTTTCTAAAGGCTTATCAGGATGACCAAAATATCTGAGCCTACTTCCCTGTCCTAGCCCAAAGTTATTTTCATGCCTGGAGCCTACTTCCTTGTTCTAGCCTAAGATTTATATTTCCACCTAAAATTACTTCTTTTTTTCTAGCCTAATATTTAGATTCCTGCCTCAAATTACTTCTTTGTTCCAGCCTAAGATTTAGATTTTTACCTGAAATTACTTCTTTGTTCTAGCCTAATGTAAGGATCCTGCCTGAAGCTCACTTCCTTGTCCTTAGCTAATGTCATATTCCTGCCAAGCAGCCCATTTCCTTGTCCTTGGCCCTTGGCCCATGTTCTTGCCAATCAGCCCCAAGATTCTCTGCCTCTCTCCTTTTTTTATTTCATAAACAAGACTTAGCCTGTCTTAGGTTGTTCTGTCAAGAATGTCTTCATTACCCATAGTGGAATATGCATTATCAAAAGCAATGCACTTCTGTCTTAGGTTGGTAAGGCTCTGTGCAGAATCTTACCTATCCTTGGCTTGCCACCCTGTTAATTTAATAACTCTGTCTGGGGGACTATTTTCATTTTCAAGTCATGTTTTTTGGCTGCCAACATGTTGATGTTGTTAAAGACAAGCTTTAACAAGATAGGTAGGAATAAAAGTATTCCCATGACAGGAGGGAGATATATCTCCATACACCACAAATTTATTTAAATTATATTCTTTATATTTTAATTTTTTTAAAAAAATTAGATGCCAAGAACTTTCTGCTGAGTGTCTATGGCATTCTACAACTAGGCATACTTATGCATAGGTGAAAGGGAAGGATCTACTTACTGGCATATGACATGATATCAATCAGTGATTTAATATGGGGAAGAGTAAGTGTTTGTGTTTAATCTGCAGGATGCTGAAGGAGCACGGTGGCTGCCAGAGTGACAGATGAGACATATTGATGCCAGGACAAAGAATGATACTGACCTGTGAGCTTTCTGAGTGCCCTGACAATGGTAACTGGGAAGCTGTATTAGACATACCTTCCTGACCTACCTTTGCTTTCCTATACCCCAGGTGAAACAAGCTGCCTTGCCTCAAGGTTTTAGACCTTGTGGAACAGAGAATCAAAAAGAGAAGTTATAATGACTCTTGTATTTTTCTTAAATGTGAACAGTTATTCGGACTCAATCATGGACTGGCCTAGAAATCAATCAATCCAATATTGGAAATACCAGTTTGAATTTGGAAGGCTGGTTCTGGATATTTTCAGAGACATATCTGGAAGTCAGCTGCAGTTCTCCATGTAGTTTCTTTACAAGCATTCCTTGGGTCATAAAAAGCCAAAGTGAGAAAGCTATGATGTACACATTTTACACACACAATCAACAATCTAACATGGATCAGAGGACTTGTCACCACTCTGCACTTTACATTCTGGGAAGAGTTTGTCAATTTCTCATGGGTCTGAGGCTTTAGAGTCCATGACATGTCCATATTATCAACAATCCATGTTCATAAAAGACTTCACTAGCTTTCTACCAAAACCTAAAAATGTTTTGGTTTTCAAGTAAAGATGCATACTGTTCATCTATGTTTTACTGTCCTATACATAATATCCAGTTTTAACAAAAACATTGAATCACATGGTAATGAATAAGATAATAAGTAGAGAGATTTGAAATTGCTTAAGAATTTTATAATTAAAAGGTTGTCATATAAATAACACCTGAAAGCCTATACATAGAAACTAACAACATGCATGAATTATTATTTTCATCAAAGAGAAGAAAAACAGAAGAAATAATCTGATATAAAAGGTTATAAAAAGGAATATTACAAAATAAATTAAGAATACTTTGGGAGGTTCATCACTATTCACAACAGGGATGAAGAAACAACAATATTTTAGGGAGATATTAAAATTTATTTTAAAAAGATAGAAAACCATCAATAGTGCTCCAAAATACTAAGAACTGGGACTTCAATTTAAATTATGTACAAGTAATTCCACAACAACAAGCCAGTCAGAAAATTTGGTAGAACCAGTATTTAAGGAGATAAAAGCTAAAACTTATAGAAACAAAAGAAACCATTAAGGATAATAATCCCAATATGTCACTTTTCTTTTCTATATTTTCTGCCTCCTTTCTCCTCCTCCTTTTCTTATCTCTGTTTGTTTCTTTCTCTTGTTTTGTTTGTCTGTCTTTTCCTCTCTGCCTGTCTCTGTCTCTCTTTCTGTCACACACACACACACACACACACACACACACACACACATTCTCCTTCACATGTAAAATTTTCATCCATTAAATACTACAAGAAAAAAATAATCATCTAGTAATTTGGATTAGGAAAGAGGTTGAATGCCATTGTTTGGGCTTAATGAGCTATCCTAATAGGAACCAGGAAAATAGTACTTCTAAGAACAATGTGGGTTATGGAAGTCCAGCTCAAATACATATGAGAAGACTTTAAAAGTATGATTATTTGAGATGTCATTTTGTCTAAATTTGATCAATAGATTTATAGCATTATAGAGAATTTTTCATTTTTCATTCAAAATTGATTAATAAAAATATCCTTAGAGTACTCATTTTTACTAACAAGCTGTTGAGTTAGGTTCCATACCACACTGTTATAATCCTAGCACTCATGAGGGTAAGGAAAAAGAATCCTAAGTTTAAGGTCAAAACCAGCTAATTTACATTTCAAGCTCCTTGCAGGCTTGGGGATAGTAAGAACTAGTCTCATACAAAAATATGCCATATTAGCAAATCTATTTTTAATAAACATGAAATGTAAATAAATGAGAGACTACACTTTAAATTTACTGTAAAATCATTGGAAAACCATATGTAAAAAATATTCAAAATGTAATCTACATCTGTATCTTATGAAAAAACTAACTCAAAATAGTTATATAAATGCATGCAAACCAAAAACAGCTTCTGATTCTAAAAGTAAATATAATCAAAGTCTTTAATTAACCAATAATGTCTTACATAAAAATATAAATATGAAATCATTTAAAATTTTAAAACACAAAATTCATATACTTTCTTGGCAGTGGATATTTTTATTTATTCAAATGAACATGATGAATTAACTAAAAGAACAATTTTTGATGTATCAATGTAGTGAAATAATATGTAACAGAAAACAACTGTTGATATTTGGACAAACTTCAAAATAATTATCTGAGTGAAAGTAACCAAGTTAAAAATATAAGTACTGAAAGACTCTGCTTATAACATCACCTTTTTTAATTTAATTTATTTATTTATTCACTTTACATTCTGGTCACCACTCCACCTTCTTCCTCTTTTCAGTACAATCCTTATAAATCCCTTCCTCCTTTATCCCCCAATTATTCTCAGAGAAGGGGAAGCCCCCACTTAGATACTTAACCACGCTAGGACATCAAGTCCCAGCAGTACTACGTTCATCCTTTCCCACTGAGGTCCTTCCAATAAGTCGAGCTAAGGGACGGGGGATCCAATAGCAGGTAGCAGAATCAGAAACAGTCCCCACTCGAATTGCTAGGTGACCCATATGAAGAACAAGCTACATATCTGCAACAAATTTGTAGGGGGGGGGGGCTAGGTTTAGCCACTGAATGTTTTTTGGTTGGTGGTTCATTCTCTATGAACCACCATGGACGCAGGTTAGTTGATTCTGTGGGTTTATTTGTAATGTCTTTGATCCCTCCAGGTCACTTAATCCTATCCCCTACTCCTTCCAAAGACTCAAGAGCTCTATCTGATCTTCAGCTCTTGGTCTTTGCATTTGTTATAGTCAGCTGCTGGGTAGACCATCTCAGGAAACAGGCTAGGCTCCTGTCTGCAAGCATTGCAGAGTATAATAGTGTCAGATGTTAGCTCTCTCCTACGGGATGGTTTTCAAATCGAGCCAGGCATTGGTTGGGCCATTTCCTCAATCTCTGTTCCAATTTTAGTCCTTTACATCTTGTAGACAGGAGAAAGTTTGTGTAGAAGGTTTTGTGCATGGGTTGATGTCCCCTTCTCTCCACTGGAAGTCCTACCTGGTTACAGGAAGTGGCCACTTCAGTATCCATATCCCTCCCTACTCAGAGTCTCAACTAAGGTCACACCTATAGACTCCTGGGAGGGTCCCAAGTCTCAAGCCAGTCCCAGAGATGCACCATATCTATTTCTGTTCTCTTGTTCAGCCCTCCCTGTCCCCTCCTTACCCACACTTGCCCCACATCCTTTTTCTTTCTCACTCTCTTTCACACCCAATTCCCTTCTACCATCCAACTCCAATGTTTACTTTATTTGTCCTTCTGAGTGAAAACCATGCTTCCTAAATTGATCCTTCCTTATTACTCATTTAGGGAGTGGGGGTTTGTGGATGGTTGCATAGTTATACTGTACTTTATGGCTAATATCCACTTACAAGTGAGTACATACAATGCTACCATGATTGTCTTTCTGGATCTGGATTACCTCACTCAGGATATTTTCTAGTTCCATCCATTTGCCTGCAAAATTCATGATGTCTTTGTTTTTAATAGCTGAATAATATTTCATTGTGTAGATGTATCACATTTCCTTTATCCACTCTTTAGAGGGACAACTAGGGTGTTTTCTGTTTCTGGCTATTATGAATAAAACTGCTACAAACATAGAAGAGCAAGAGTCCTTATGTTATAGTAGGGAATCTTTGGGTATAAGCCCAGGAGTGGTATAACTGGTCTTGTGGTAGAACTATTCTCAGTTTTCTGGAGAAATTGCCAAATTGATTTTCAAGTGGTTGTACATATTTGCACTTCCACCACCAATGGAGGAGTGCTCCCCTTGCTCCCCATCCTCGGCAGCATGTGCTGTCACTTTTTGATCTTAACCATTCTTACTGAGGTAAGGTAGAATGTAGGAATAATTTTTCATTTTGTAGTCTGCCATTTTATTCAATTGATGGTATCTTTAGCTTTGCAGAAAAATTTCAGTTTCCTAGTGTTCCATTTATTAATTTTTCATCTTAGGTACTGAGATATATATGTTCTCTTCAGGAATCCATCTCCTGTGCCAATAGATTCAAGGCAGTTCCCTATGTTCTCTTCTATTAGATTTAGTGTGTCTGGTCTTACAATCTTTGATCCCTTGAGTTTTGTGCAGGATGAAAAATATGGGTCTATTTGCATTCTTCTACACGTACACATCCAATTAGACCAGCAACATTTGTTGAAGACGATTTCTTTTTCCATTGCATGGTTTTGGCATCTACGTCAAAAATGAAGTAGCTCTAGGCATGAGGGGTTATTTAAGAGTTTTTAATTCTGTTTCATTTTTTAACCTGTCCATTTGTATGGAAATACAATGCAGTTACTGTTACTATTTCTCTGTAGTATAGCTTGACATCAGGAATGGTGGTGATATCACCAGAATTTCTTTTATTTTTGTTTGTTAAGTTTTGTTTTTTAATTTTTATTTTTTTTTAGTTTTTGGATATTTTCTTTATTTACATTTCAAATGTTATCCTCTTTTCAGGTCTCCCCTCCAGCAACCCCAATCCCCTCCGCCTGCCTCTATGAGGGTGCTCCCTCACACATGCACCCACTCCTGTCTTCCTGCTACAACATTCCACAACATTGGGGCATCAGACCCCACAGAACCAAACTTGAATATCTGAGAAGCACCTAGAGAAATGTTCAACGTTCTTAGTCATCAGAGAAATGCAAATCAAAACAACCCTGAAATTCTACCTCACATCAGTCAGAATGGCTAAGATCAAAAACACATATGACAGCAGATGCTGGTGAGGATGTGGAGAAACAGAAACACTCCTCCATTGTTGGTGGCTTGAAAGCTGGTACAACCACTCTGGAAATCAGTCTGGTGGTTCCTCAGAAAATTGGACATAATATTACCTGAGGACCCAGTTATAAAACTCCTGGGCATATACTCCGAAGATGCTCCAACATATGACAAGGTCATGCTCCACTATGTTCATATCAGCCTTATTTATAATAGTCAGAAGTTGGAAACAACTGAGATGTCCCTCAACAGAGGAGTGGATACAGAAAATGTGGTACATTTACACAATGGAATACTACTCAGCTATTAAAAACAATGACTTCATAAAATTCTTAGGCAAATGGATGGAACTAGAAAATATCATCCTGAGTGAGGTAACCCAATCACAAAAGAACACACATGGTATGCACTCACTTATAAGTAGATATTAGCCCAAAAGCTCACAATACCCAAGGTACAATTCACAGACCACATGAAGCTCAAGATGAAGGAAGATCAAAGAGTGGATGCTTCAGTGTTTCTTAGAATTGGGAACAAAATACTCACAGGAGGAAACATGGAGACAAAGTGTTGAGCAGAGACTGAAGGAAAGGCCATCCAGAGACTGCCCTACCTGGAAGTCCATCTCATATACAGTCACCAAAACTATTGCTATTGGGGATGCCAGGAAGTGCTTTGTGACAGGAGACTGATACGGCTGTCTCCTGATAGACTCTGCCAGAGTCTGACAAATACAGAGGAGTCTCACAGCCAACCATTGGACTGAGCCCGGGGACCCCAATGAAAGAGTTAGGGGAAGGACTAAAGGAGCTGAAGGGGTTTGCAACCTCATAGGAAGAACAACTATATCAACCAACCAGACTCCCCAGAGCTCCTGGGAATAGAACCACAAACCAAAGAATATACATGGATGGATGCATGGCTCTGGCAGAGTATGTGGCAGAGGATTGCCTTGTTAGATATCAGTGGGAGGAGCAGCCCTTGGGTCCAGAAGTTCTTATATTGTACAAGATTATTTTCATCATCCTGGGCTTGTTGTTTTCCATGTGAAGTTAGAATTGCTATTTTAAGTTCTGTAAATAATAGTATTGGGATTTAGATAAGAATTCCATTGACTCGGTAGATTGTTTTTGTTAAGATGGCCATTTGTACTATATTAATGGTCCTGATCCATGAGCATGGGAGATCTTTCCATCTTCTGGTATCTTCCTCAATTTCTTCCGTCAAAACTTGAAGGTCTTGTCATATAGGTCTTTAACTTGCTTGGTTAGAGTTACCCCCAAGATGTTTTATATGATTTGTGGCTATTGTTAAGGTTGTTTTTTTCCCTAATATCTTTCTCAACATGTTTATCACTTGTATAAAGGAGGGCTACTGATCTTTTTGTTTTAGTTTAGTTTGTACCCAACTACTTTGCTGAATGTTTTTGTCAGCTGTAGGAGTTCCCTGGTACAATTTCTAGAGTATTTTATGTATACTATCTTATCATCTGCAAAGAACAATTCTGTTACTGCACCCTTTCCTATTTGTTTCCCCTTGATCTCCTTAACTGTGTTATTGCTCTACCTAGAACTTCAAGTGTTATGTTTTGTAGATATATAGAGTATAGACAGCTGTGTCTTGTCCCTGATTTTACTGGAATTGCTTTAACTTTCTCTCCATTTAATTTATGTTGGCTATTTCCTTGCTGTACATTGCCTTAATATGTTTAGTTTTGGACCTTGTATCTCCGATCTCTCCAAGACTTTTAACATAAAGGGAAGTTTGATTTGGTCAAACACTTTGTCAGCATCTAATGAGATGATCCTGCATTTTATTTTCTTTCAGATTGTTTTTATGGTGAATCACATTGTTGGATTTTTTTATATTGAACCATCACTGCATCACTTGGATGACACCCACTTGATCATGATGTTTGATGTTTGGTGTGTTCTTGGATTCAAATATTTTATGAAGCAATTTTGCATAAATGTTCAAAAAAGAAATTGGACTGAAATTATTTCTTTTTGAGGTTTTGTGTGTTTGGCTTAGGTATCAGGGTGAGGATACATAGTAGAGAACAGATAAAATTTAGACTAACTAGGAAAAAGTAAAAGTTCCAGGAATTAATATGTACCTTTCCATATTATGAAGGTAAAGGTCTTAACAGCATCCAAAACACTGAGTGGGGTAAAAGAGAAGACTCAAATCTGCTTTCTAAACAAGTACACAAAGAGAGCAAAATGATAAAAAAATAATATTACAACCAAGTAGAAATTAAAAACAAACAGAATAGCCTTTCTTTTATATGACACAATAGATTTCAAGATAAATTTAGTCAGAAAAGATAAATAATGCCAAACCAGCTAACCGATCAATAAAGCATGGCATTAAATATATATGTACTAATCTTTGATCCTCCCAACTTCATAAAACAAACATTGCTGGGATCAAAGAGACAGATAGGCCCATGTTGCAATAACGATGTGTAACATCAATGTCCTAGTCTTATTAAATAGAACACCTAAACCTACAAAGTCAACAAAGAAACATTAGATTTAAACTTTACAACACACTAAATGTACTTTATATAAATTCACAGAATATTCCATCTTATACCATTAGAATACACAGTCTCTCTGCAACCAGTGAACAGTATCTAAAATCAATCATCATGTAGTCTATGCAGTATTATATACAAAAATATTGAAATAGTTTCCTAAATATTATTGTTAAAATTATATAAACTATAAATCCACAGCAAAATTGAGAAAATACACAAAAATTTAGATTTAACAATACACTTTGAGAAGGAGATAATTAAAGAACTTTTAAAAACTAGAATTAAATAAAATGCAATTTAGGATCTACGGAATACAGCTAGAGTCTTATGAAAATAGAAGTTTGTGAATACTCATATCTGCATTGTTAAAAAACAATCATATATGTGAAATAAATACAACTCCTGAGTACATTCCAAAAGGATTCAAAGCTGGCATGTAATAACAGGGAAGTGATTCATAATACCAAATTATTGAATTAAGTCAGTTGCAATGCTTAGAAAGAATGAGTTAAAGATATACACATACAAAGTCAAATGTTATCCACATGCAAAATAAGTAATTTACAAAACATGGCTCGGACTAGAGATCATCCTGTTAAGCAAAGTAAGGTAGACTTAGAAAAATAATGTGGAATATTTTCTCATATGTGCTTTTGAGAGAGTGAAGAAATCAGAAGGGGAACTAACTGTTCAGGAAAGGGTAAGGCAATAATGAAAAGGAGAAAGAAGGATAACAGAGACTGGATTTTACCAAAGAACAGTAAATACATATATATAAAGTCACATTTAAAACTACTTTTTTATAATTCTTTTTTTTCTTTTCTTTTATTGGATATTTTCTTTATTTTCATTTCAAATGTTGTCCCCTTTCCTGGTTTCCCCTCCAGAAACCCCCTATCCTATCCCCTTTTTGACTGCTTCTATGAGGGTGCTCCCCCATCCACCCTTATACACCATCAATAAAGCAGTATTAAGCAAGAATTCATTCAAAATCATAAATATATCAAAACGACTAAACTTGATAAGCCATAAATAACAAGTGAAGCTGAGTTAAAAATAAATTATCATGTATATGTATCTTATTAAATGTACTTTTTGTTTTCTACACAACTATAAATTATGCTGCCTACATTAATTATTATTGTTATGATTATTAGCATCATTACTATTATTTTTCGTTTCTCTTTGTAGCTCTAACCATGCTGGAACACACTATGAACAACAGGCTGTGCTGCTGCCTAGGGTTACGATGATGTATATGGCTCATGCTACCGGAGACAGCCATGTTCATATCCTTGCTTTTTACTGCCAGTAACCAGAAGTCATGCTGAGCACCATCATCTTTGCTGATGCTGGAGACAATGAGGATGTCTGTGGTCTGTGCTGTAGCTAGAAACTACCTGGAAGTATGTGATCCATGATCCTGCTGAGTATAATGGGCAAGGAAGCTACATTTGCAGTGACATCTTTGCAGAAGTTCAAATGAGAAACAGAGACATAGAAAGCTCAAGTGGTAACTCCTAATCCCCCAAAAGCAACAGTCTAGACAAAAAGCCATAGAAGAGAATTCTTTAATATTGTGATAAGGATAATGAAGAGTAGCTCACCACAACAGATGGTTTCTTCAATGGGTGTGGGTGGAAAAGGACTCTATTTTTTTTTTTTTGTAAGGGACTAGCTACTGAAGTTTGATCATGCCCAGTGAGTATATGGGTAGTCTTCTTCCTCTTCCTTTTCCTCTTCCTTTTCCTCCTCCTCTTCTTCCTCATCCTTTTTCTTTAGGGTAGAGATCACATGGGTGGAGCAAACCTTGGAAGATCTGGAAGCAAGTGTGATCAGGCTGCATCAAAAAAAAGGAAAGAAAAAGAAACATTTTCCATATGGAAGTTCATGTCAACAAAGGTCATGTTGATGTCTGTGGTCTGTTCTGCCACTAGAAGCCATGTCTGTAGTCCTTGATGATGTTGGAGGCATAACTGTTGTCCATGATCTATATTGCCAGCAAAAACTGTGCTTCAACCAGCAACCATGTTAATGTCTGTGATCTGTAATGTCAATCAATCTGTGTTGCCTTTATAGCTGTCTGTTATGGTCAAGGAAGTTTCTTTTGCAGTGATATCAATGACTACAGACACATAACAGAAAATTATGAAGGCCTCTGTGATAATCCCTCTCCAAAGAAACAGTCCAGAAAGGAAGCTATTGAAGTGAGTCTTTTAAAAGTGTGAAAAATATGTTGAAGTAGAGCTCTTTACATATTATGGCTTCTGGCAGAGGGGTGGGGAACTACATAGTTTTCTTTAAGGGGCTGGCCACTTGGAGTTTTACCATGCTCCAGTGAGTATCTGGGAAACACTTATTAGACTTGGTGTTTTTATTATCTTTTCTCTTCTTTACTTTTCTTTTTGTTGTGAGAAAGAGATGATGCAAGTGTGGTCCTAGAAAGAATGGGGAACAAGTGTGGCCAGGGAGCATGGTATGAAACTTCCAAATAATTAATAAAAATATGTGGAGGAAAAAAGAAACATTTTCAAACATGATTTCATAGAAAACAAATATAAGTACATTCAGTGTTTGAAGTTAATATTCTATTTAAATGAAGCAGAAAGTATCGATCTAAGATATTGAAAAGCATGTCAAGAATCCTGGCGACAAACTGAATAAATTCTTACTTAAAAATATTACAGAAACTTCACTACACTCATGAAATAATCCCAATTTTAAATATTTGACTAAGCTAACAAAACTTACTTAATGAAATATTTTTGTTTTGGTATTTACAGCATTATTCATTGTACAAAATGACCATAGTCTGGAAAACAAATCAAAAGATACTATACAATGTGAATGGATAAGAAAATTATTGTAGCTTCAGCACTATAGAGGGATGCATTGTGCATATATATATATGCATTGAAATCAATGAGGCTAAAATTTATTTGGCAAGTTACATGTGGAGTTGAGGAGATGGCTCAGCATATATGAACATGTGCTTTGCAAGCATGAGGACCTGCTTTCAAATCTCCAGATCTCATATCAAAAGAAAAACATAATCATACACAGACTACTAAGCCTAGGACCATTGGATGAAAGAGACAACTTAATAGCTGGGGCTTTCTGGCAATCGGTCTAACTTTAGTTTTAAATCTCCTGTTTCACTGAATTAAGGTGGCACATGACTGAGTAAAGCACCAGATATCCTCCTCTTGTCTCTCTGCCACACATGGCCAAGTAGTTACACACATATGTGCTCATGACAAACACACACCTTCACACACACACACAAACACACTTGATGGTATCTTTAGAAAAATCTAAATCGTAGCATAACAAACTGTTCAATTGTTTCCAGTTTCTATGCCTAGGGTCTGATGTTGAATAAAGCAGATTCTAAGTCATTGATGAAAGAAGGGAGTAGAACTCTTCTGTGTTTTGTTGTTTGTAGTTGATATCTGTATATGTTTTCATACACAGGATTCTAAACCAAGCAACTAGAATCAGGAAATTTATTCTATATCCATCCTACCATTTCTAAAAGTGAAAATATTACAAGGTTTTAAAAAGCAAATCCAATAAATAATATCTCTACCTTTCAAATTTCCACTGGCTTCTCAGTTAAGTATGAATCGAAGCCAAACCCTCTCCTCTTCCACCTATCATTCCTCCACTTAGTCATGAACTTCCAGCCATACTGGACTCCTATTCTTTCTTAGACACATCAAAAAATATTTCAGCCCCAGAGATTTTGAATTTGCAATTTAGGCCTGAACATGCAGAACCCAAATAGCTTCAAGCCTTGCTCATATAGTTCGTTTCATTCTTTCTTCACATGTCAAATCCTCAGGAAACCCTGATTTTCTGATGTAACCATTTCCTCCTGATACTCTACATGTCTCTTCCATGTTTCCACTACACAGAAGCTATCACCATCAGGGACCTTAAATGTTTTACCTGCTTATTTATGTTTAATCTTCTCTCTCTGCCCACTTGGCTGTGATATAAAATGAGGATAACGAAGTTTCCAAATTTGATTTTCCTTCTGTTCTATTTAGATCACTACCCATCACATAGTAGGTACTCAACCAATTTGTGTTGAATAAATTAATGAATTAACAAGTCAAGATATTACAAAAGATACTAATGAAATATGAAAGAATTAAATTTTTAAGGCACCACATTTTTGGAGATAGAGGAAAATGATAATATGCTTGAAATTTATTAGAGGAGAAATAAGCAGTATACAGGTTTGAGAAAAACAATAAAATAAAACATCTCCAAAAAGCCAATTTGATGACTCTGTGGAGATTAAAGATGAATAGGGTGAGTATGGGATAGGATTCGTAGAGACTAGTTCAGTATCCTTTTCTGCCCTCTATATGAAAAAGTAGCCATGTGACCTAAATCAACCTGTGTTGCTTCCATTCCGTAGGTATTCAGGAGCCTCCTGTGATTGATCTCTCCTTCTGTTCACTAAGAACTCCATTTGCATTCATTTCCTAATGCCAAATATGAATCTATGCTTATTGATTAGGTAGTCTTTAAAATGTTTCCCTTGGCTCTTTCAAATCTCATCATTTGCTCTGCTGGGAAAGAGAACATATCTTTTATTCTGTAAGTGCCCCTCTACACCACAAAGTACTCTATTTAGCAATGAGTATGGAGTTCAAATATAATAGTATGTTTTAACCAGATAGAGGGTTAAGGTAATATTTAAGACATTCCCCAGGTTTGGCCTGTCCCATCATGATCATAGAAGGCTCATTTCTTTCATTCATTTTTCTTCGTGTGTGTGTGTGTGTGTGTGTCTTTAATCAGTACAGAATACCTTTGCTGGCTGTTCTTCACACAAGTCTTTTTTCACATTGAAGGTAATATTAAGGTTTGAAGGTTTGAAGAAGATGAATGCAGAATCCAGAACCATTTGGAAATCTAAAAGGTAAGAAAATCAAGTTGCCTCTCTCATGAATGAATTTTCAAATGTTACATGCCTTGTTACATTACATAGATTGCGTAGAGGTAGAAATTTGATAGATACCAACTCAGGAAGAAAAAAAAATCTGGAATCTATCATTTCATTTCTAATTGACAGTGGATTGGAACCAAATGCTCTCTGATCCAGTTACATTTGTCATTTTTGGATGCCTTTTTATTGGCATAAGACCTATAAACACCAGCCGGTCATGATTAGAAGCTTGTGAACTGGAAGACTTTCAGTTTGCAGTTAACTCTGAGGCTTAGAGATCCAGCCAGTAACAGAATGCCTCATGGAGCACTAACTGATCTAGTAACTTCATCTTGCACCCTCTAGCATTGTCTGACAAACAGCCTCCTCTGCAGAAGTGGGTGATTCATATTAAGTACAATTGTATGCAAAAATTTAGCATTTAGAAAGCCTGGCAGATAAAAAAGCTCCCACATCATTGTTTCGGGAGGAAGCAGATTGTAAAAATCAAATGACCCCAGAAAGAAGCAGTTTTTCCTTTGCTCTTCTGAATAGGCAGTATCTGAGAAGCCAAATGTGAATAAGAATTAGCCTAGAAATTAGCATTTCAAAATTAGATAAACTCTGCAGGTTATCCAATTAGATATAGCTCCTAGTTTATATGCATAAAGAAAAACAGTCACCCAGAAAAGATTTACTGTGTGTTCACAGTGTGCCAAAGAATGTGCTTGGCACTACTGAGAAAGCACAGTGCTTATGCTATCAAGGGTTAGAATAGTTCAAGTAAGATTAAAGTGCAAACTCCATAGAGCTAAATGTATGTAAAAACACTTTATGTAGAAGAAGTGAGACCTAATCAAAATAAGAGAAGCATATCTCTGCTTACCTGAGCTGTCAAAGATTTGGAGAATTCTACCCTAAGATGTATAATGAAACTCTACTGACCCACATTTGAGGGCCACAAACAATTGTTTTACTTGACATCTTAGGCTGAGACTCTTTTTTTAAGGACTGGATGAATTTTAGGACAACTTCCCAGTTCCTATTTCAGTGCTTAAGAATGATTTTTTTCCAGACAGCCAATAGACATGCACAAGTAAACTACTTAAATTACTTCCTTTATGTTAACAACACTTACTGTTACAGGTTATGAGTGAGGAGAGTTGGGAGAGGAAGTCAATATTAAAGTGCTTGTAAATAACCTAAGCATCAGTATTCACTATTTTGTATTATAAAACAAGTACTGACATTATTATTCTACATGTTGGACTCTCTGACAAGTTCATGAAGCATATGAAACACATCATAATTGAAGAACCATGAGTAATGAGTCTCATCAGAACTACTGCATCTGGCTATTTGCTGTTAATGATTTTTCGAGAATAAGAATTGTTCTTTGAAATGTAAAGTAATTATTTTCAGGGATTATACAGATATCCTTTCTTAAAATACACACACACACACACACACACACACACATACACAAGCATACTTTTAATGCTACTTGTATCTCAGTGACCTATAGAGTGGTGAAGTAAAGCAAGGCATGTTTATACATTTGTGGTACTGGAATACTTATCAGCAATGCAAGGCTGTGGGCTGTCACCCGGCCCTGAGGCATGAATCTCTGGTGGTCATTTTAGTGCCTGTGTAACTCAAAAAGGCTGTGGACTTAAACTGAAATTTTAAAATGATTAGTCCACATTTGCCACTAAAGTAATTGCTCCAACTATTATAAGGGGACAACTGAGAGCATAAAGTCCCCAAATGACTTACCCCATATACTGTGGAAAGCCCAACAAAGCTTCAGCAGGGAAGCGAGTAATATTTAACTTCCTCATTCAAGTTGCCTACTACCTGAAAGCTCAGATAGAAATACAGTTCTAGGGGGAACAGCGGATAATGAGCTCCCATGAATATAGCTTGAGTAGTTCTAAATAAGACTTGGTTTTAATTCCACGAGGGAAGCATCAAGGGAAACACACATCTTTAGTAGGCCACAAGTAAAGCATAGGAATGACTGCATGTATCTACATCCAGTACATGAAAGTTGTTAGAGACGTATTAAAACAGTTTTCTTACTTAAGCACTGGCCAAATTTTAGAGAATAATCAAAGCCTAAAATAGTTGCCAAGAAGTTGTATGAGTTCATTTCACGAATAAGCTTCTGGCTACAAATATTGATGAAACTCAACTAAAAGTATAGTTTCACTGATGGTGTTACAAAGATCATAGCTGATACACTGCCATAAAGTTAATTTAAGTGATTAATTGGTTTTTTTAAACAGTATAGTTAGGACACATCTCAGAAATAGGATTATGCTATTCAGTGACATGAAGAAATTGAGTCACAGAGGACTTGTGACTTTTCCAGCTGACACAATAGTTGGTGACATTTCAACAAAGTATGAAGAATTTTCATGGACTGTAATTTATTTTGTTGTCCTAACAAATCTTTATGTAAGTCAGTATAGTTTACATTTTCTTTTTCTTTTTTTACCATACTGACTAGGTTTTCATTCATGCATTCAATTTCTTAAAATATAACTGATGTTGGGCATAGTGGCATTTGCCTTTAATTCTAGCACACAGGAAGCAGTAGCAAGCAGACCTCTGTGAGTTCAAAGGCAGCCTGGTCTCTATCAGAAAGAAAGGTTGTGGCTGCAGGGAAGCAATGGGTTGGGGACAGAGTACAGGAGCAGAGTCCTGGATGGAGAGGGGGGGG
>NW_021604563.1:2406329-2414518 GCF_004785775.1 Grammomys surdaster
GGAGAGAGAGAGAGAGAGAGAGAGAGAGAGAGAGAGAGAGAACTTGCACACATGGGAGGGAGGATGGTCATGTGTGCGTGGGAAAATGAGGGTCTCAGCAGGCAGAGTGCCTGGCAGAGGTGGAGCCAGACCTGCTTTTCATACAGTGAACCAGTGGCTGTAGTGGCTGCAGTGGCCACAATGGGAGTGAGCAAATGAAGGAGGGGAGGAGTAGGGGGAAGACTATGCTACTGATTGCTAGCAAGACAGTTGCTTTAAAGTGTCAGTTTAGTGGTCATGCAGAGATGTGGCTTTCTGCTTACTGTGAATTAGACCAAGACATCCCAGTAAGCAGGGACAAGGCAACAAAGACCAACCCATGGGTGAGAATACGGTTACCCCTACCATCGTCCTGAAGGTATTATTAATAACCCGAGAAATTTGCCTGACCACCAGGTTATCATATGACTGGCTAGGAGCAGTGCTCTGAGCTGCTGCCCCTGAGCTACAGAGAGCAGTTTACCCAGGCCTGAGTATTCTTGGCAGTGAGAAAGAAACTGTCTTAAAGGAGAGAGGAAAATCTCACCCAATCCAAGGGAAAAAGCCTAGAATAAGGGTCAGTGAAAACAATGTTTCCATCTTCAAGGGCAGCACAGGTGTAGCTCCGAGCTCAAGAATTCTCCTCTGGGACCATGGGGATGTTTACTCTGACCAGGGGAGAAAGGGGGCTTGCTAGTTCTCCGAAGTTTGGGATAGTGAGTGTTGGATCTCCATATGGGAGAAAGGGGGGGATGTAAACCTGTAGGGTTTCTAAATCTGAATCTCAGCACCATATGACGTGTTTATGAAAAGATAAAGAGAAGGGATATATTTTGGTGGATGTGTGGTGAGGTGTGAGGAAGGGGGTGCCTTGGCAGGTCCATGCTGAGGCATCCCTTCCCCCTGAATGACCAGTCAGACGATGGTATGTATAGAACAGAGTTTATTCAGGTCACAGGGAGGGGTGTTAAGAGGGTAGGAGAGGTACTAGAGGTACAGAAAGGGGAGAGAGAGAGAGAGAGAGAGAGAGAGAGAGAGAGAGAGAGAGAGGAATAGAGGAGGAGAGGCTGGCCATGAGTATGTGGAGAGAGAGAGGGGGAGAGAGTGGGGAAAGAGAGGAGAATGGGAGAGGGGACACAGGGAAAGCAAGAAGGCAAGAGCAAGAGGGCAAAGAGGAGGCAATCAGCCCCTTTTATAGTAATCAGGCATACCTGGCTGCTGCCAGGTAACTGTGGGGCAGAGCATACCTGGCTGTTGTCAGTTAACTGTGGGATGGAGCTTAGACAAAAGAGGATGCTGATTCATAAGATAATTAAAAGGGCCCTGGAATAAATGACTGGATTGATATGTAAAATAAAAGACTGGGCTTATGATCTGTAAGAGGTGAGCCATCCAGAGAATTGTCTAAATTAGCAAAAAAGAACTGCTGGGAGACCGGTCTTGAAGAGAAAATAGCAAGAGAAAGTGTCTAGAGAGAGTTGTCTGGGGATCTTCAGAGAGAACAGAACTTAGAGAAAGTAGTCTGGAAAGCTGTCTTGAGCAGAACATAGGCTGCCATCTTAGAGACACAATTTGACTTCAAGTCCTTTGTTTTCCTTCCCCCCAGACACTCTTTTTCTCAGAACCCCTTTCCAAGCTGAGGCTGGTCTTTGGCAAGTTGTTTTCCAAAGGACTTCTTCAGTAATCCCCAAAGAACTCATCCAGTTGTCAAGAACATAAAGGCTTTCTGCAAACTGGTGGCAAAGCCCAAATGTTGAAGACAACACCTAAACAACACATTGAACTGGCACTTACATAAAGCCTTCACATTTATGTTCTACTGTCTTTGGTACAGAAAAGTACTCTGAATAGTACCAAAGTTGAAGCTATAAACACCAAGCTTTTATTGACAATGGTGCACTGTGGACAAGATATACTAGGATAATGGTAGTCTAGTAGTTTTGGGAATAACTGAGCAATAACTAATTTTAGTTTAAGGCCAACTCGACAATATGTAACCCAGTTTGTAGTTTTCATTGAAGAGAAAGGAAATTAAAACTCGGCTAGGATACATGAATTCTAGCAAAACAGATTCTTTTAAATGACTGTGTTCTCCTGAGTCCCAATGAATGTTCTTGCATCTAACAGCAGATAGTATGGGAGCTAGTCAAATATTTTGTTTTTTCTTTCAATTCATGTTTTATCCAATCAATATAGTGCTAGCTCTTTTATGCAAATTTCTCTTTAGAATACTTGTCACTCACCTTACACAAATTAACAATGATGATTATGGTTAATTTTTTCTCAGTCTCTTTCTTTGTATAAAACATTGTCATAAGCTCTTCTAATAAGTATTGATTTATGATTTGTTCACTAATCAACCAGAGAGATTAGCACTATTGCTGTACTTATGTTTTAAAAAGATTTGTTGTAGTTATGATTGGCTAGATGTAGGCAATCTCAGTTTTAGAAGGCACATTTATCTATTCATACCTAAGCTGTCATTCCAGAGATCAAGAAGTGTTTTAGCCTTACCATTACATATGTTGCAATTTGTGTTCATTTTATTTGAAGCCACCCCTTCTAACATAGGTTGCGACAAGATATTAGACAATTGATAACGAGAGTTACTTTCCTACATTGAAGCATTGAGATGACTTTATAAAGTTATTTTTTTACGAGATGTTTGTAAATAGGTTTGTATTAAAAGAAAACAAACTTTTACAGCAATATCTTATTTTATTTTCTAAAACTAGTGTTCTAACAAATGTTGGGTACATGTAACTGATTGATAATAATAGCATCAAAGAGAAGATAAATTATATAGGTTGAGTAAGCATACAGACTAGATATAAGATCTTCATACATCAGTTGAAATAGTACACCTTGTTGCTATCAATGTAAATAGATATAATTTAAGTGATTATCAAGTAGTGATTGACACCAAAACAAAATCTAAGTTTGTAATTTTACTGATGAAGAGAAAGTTTGAGTGACTGAACATTTTAGTTTTCGAAAGCATTATGACAGAAGCAAGATTCTCCTTACTTGTTGACATCTGGTATACCATATATTGTGCCCATACAACTCAAAAGAGAAGGCAGCAACCTTCATTTCATTGCTTTTATTTTTTTATTTTAGGGACAGAAACATAGTTATATTTGCTACAGTCTTTGATATATCCATCATCTATATTCTTCTAGTCCTCCCTCAGCTATCTCATCTGCTGTTGCTTTCTGCTCTTTTCATTCTTTTCTAACTTTTCTTTAACAAATATGTTTTAGGATGCACTGGTGAGCAAACTGACATGTTGCCTCCTCTCATTTAGCTGAGAGTCTGTTAATAAATCCTGACTTTTACTTCTTAAATTATACAAATAAATGAGTAATCAAAAATGGAATTATGGATATAAGGAAATGAAATTAGTATAGATAGATCTAGCATATTGTCCCAAATTATGGGTAACAACTAGTCACTGTGGTGAAATGCATAGGAGATGCTCCCATAGACTTATGTGTTTCAATCCTTAGCTCATAGGGAGTGATACTACTAGGAAGTATGGTCTAGTTGAAGTAGGTGTGCCTTTGTTAGAGGAAGTGTGTTATTCAGAGTATGGTTTGAAGACTCAGACTCTCAAACCTGGCCAGTGTGTTCTTGCCTCTTCCTACTCCCTGTGGATTGAGATGTAAAACTCTCAGCTCCTTCTCCAGGGCCATGTCCGCCTGGATGCCAACATGCTTGCCACCATGACAATAATGAGCTAAACCTCAAACTGCAAACCATCCCTAATAAAATGTTTTCCTTCATAAGAGTTTTCATGGTCATAGTATTTTTTCACAGCAATAAAACAGAGACTAAAACAGGTACCACTACTACTTCTCATGCTCTTACACACAAACATATATCATATGAACACACATAAACATATTACTCACATAAAAATATATAATATGAATCTATCAAATGTTTACTCTAGCAATAATTAAGACATGTCTAATATACAACTGGAATACCTGTAAGACACATTCTATATGTGCAATTCTTCTGCTATACAACTTACTAACATTGTATACGTTATTCTGTGAACTCTAGCTACCTTGATGTCTCTTTAGATTCTTATCTCTCCTACTCAGTTCAGTGATACGGAAAGGTTCTTCCTAGATTCTTCTTGTTCTATACTTCAGAAGCCACTCAGGTTTCACAAGTTTCATCTGACTTACATATTATCCCTTGAAGGTCACTGTCCTTTGTTGTGTAATCTTCAATATCTTGACAAGATACATTTTTTTATATCCAGGACTTTTGTCCAATTTAAGTAGCCCTGTCCATGTTACATCATCTGGCAAAATTCTAAGTCTTCTGGGTTGCTTTTTGTCAAAATCTATCACCATAAAAACATTCTAGAAAACAATGAAACTTTCTTTCCTTTACTATGTCAGTTCCTAGTTTTAATAAAAGACCAATGTGAATTATCACAATAGATGTGTAATCATATTGATTGCTGAATCTTCAGAGGATGACGTCCAGTGAAAAAAGATAGATTAGGCCTGATTCAATTCTAAATAAAATTATACTTAATATTAAGTAATAAGTGCCTCTCAGGTTAGGCTTTCTGTCACACTTCTTTATCTATATGGATTTCTATCTGTGACTCATTTACATGCACTTAACACCTTCTTCTGCTCAGGGATAACTAAGTCAAGCTCACTTGGAATAACTGAATAATAATCTATTTGAAAAGAACATTAGAACATTTTTCCACCTTCATTTTGTCTTAATAAATTATCAGTTGGAAAAATGTTATTTAGTACTATCTTAATAATAACTCTGCAAATTAAGAGTTTTACTTTGTCTAAGAATGGGATGGAAGCCAAAATCAGCATCAGAATAAAAAGCCAAGACTGTGCAAGCAATTCTGTTTAATTTCATTGTTGTACATAAATTAAAATAGTTTTAATTATAATGGCCGTATCAACAAAAGGTAGCAGAAGTCTACTTTGTAGAGGGGAGCTGGGGAGATGCCTTATTAGATAAAGTACTTGATATAGAATTTGAGGGTTTGAATCTAGAGCAGTAGTGTCATGGTTTGAATTTTTCTACTGAGAGAAAACACCATTCCCAAAAGTCACATATGAGGAAAGGGTGAAATTCACCTTTAGATTTTAGTCCATCATCCAGGGAAGTCAAGACAGGAAGTCCAGCAAGGAACATGGAGGCAGGAACTGAAGGAATGCCTATTACTGGCTTGCTCCCATTGTTGTGATCAGTCTGCTTTTTATACAAATCTAGGCCCACTAGTTCTGGAGTAGCATGGCCCACAGTGAGATGGGCCCTTTCATATCAATCATTTGAATTAAGAAAATGCACTATAGACTTCCCTACAGGCCAATCTGATGGAAGTATATTCTCAAATATGGTTCTTTGACCTAGAAATGTTGAAAGATACTACAGTATTGTTCATAGAAAGCCTAATTGTTAGCACAACATGAAACCTAAAAATATATTATATTTGTCAGATACAGATATCTGTTTCCTATTGAGACGCAGACTGGATGTGCTTGTAAATGCCTCCTTAGCTAAAATGCTAAAGAATGGAATGTTCCTGCCTATTCTGGGGCAAATTGCTTGGTCGAGGTCTTGTGGTCTTTGCTATCTGATCCCAGGCAATGTCAGCCTCTTGGCCTTGAGCCATCTCACTTGATAGGGGCAATGGTTTGGTCCCTATTGACTTGGCTTGGAGCCCACACCTTGAAGGTCACAGGATTCAGATTGTCAAGGGTGTACGGGAGGCGCAACAGACTTCCTTTATGGCAACTGAATCTTTGAGGACTCAGGGCTGGCTTGCTCTTTGGGCTCTTCCTCTTTTGTCTTAAAAGAACTTCCTAAAGAACCTCCAGGTAAGAGATGGATCAAGACTGGCAGGAATCACAGAAAAGGAGCTGGCAAGACACAGGTGAAACAGTATTCCAAGAAAGAGAGCCGAGAAGCCCTTTTAGTTTCAGGAGAGCACAAGAGAATGGTAGATTAGCTCAGTAGTATTAAACAGATAGAAAGACATTTCTAAAGAGTTAGCAGTTTAGTTGTAGAATTAAGCTTGTAAATAGATATTTTGTAAGTAGTTAAGAAAATAAAGCTTTCTGTTTGCCCTCAGGGCTTCAGTCTTATTGCCACCCTTCCCAATACCTAATCAAGTTCCCATTTTCCCCTCCCTGTCATCTTTCACTCCCAGGTTCCTCCCTCCCTCCTCCCTCTCTCCCTCCATACTTCCATGATTGTTTCTTCTCCCTCCCTCCCAGGTGGGATTGAGGCATCCTTACTTGGGTCCTTTTGGATTTTATCCTGGGAATTCTATATGTTTTTGGCTAATATCTACTTAGTGAGTACATACTATGCATATCCTTTTGGGACTGAGTTACCTCATTCAGGATAATATTTTCTAGTTCCATTCATTTGTCTGGAAAACTCATAACATCCTTGTTCTTAAAAGCTGAATAGTATTGTGTAAATGAACTACATTTTCTGTATCCACTCTTCTGTTGTGAGACATCTGGGTTGTTTCCAGTTTCTGGCTATCACAAATAAGGCTGCTATAAAGGAGGTTGGGGGACTCTCTAGAATTAACCAGAGACCTGGAAGGTGAAAGACTCTCAGAACTCAAAGGGGGGGACCTTAGAGGAAATGCCCTACAGTGGAGAGAGGGAACTTGTAGACTCCAGCTCCAGTAGAAAGACAGAGTATGAAAAAAAGGGATCTGGTTACCATCCCACAGTCAAAAATTCTGACCCAGAATTGTTCCTGACTGAAAGAACTGCAGGAACAAAAATGAAGAAGAGCCTGAGGAAAAGGAGGTCCAGTGACAGGCCAAAATCGAGATCCAGCTCACTGGGGAGCCCCAAGGCCTGACAGTATTACTGATACTATGGAGTACTTACAAACAGGGGCCTATCATGACTGTTCTTCAAAAGACCCAACAAGCAGATAAAACTGTCAGATGGAGATATTTATACCCAACTAATGGACAGAAGCTAGTGACCCCTGTAGTTGAATTAGGGAAGAACTGAAAGGAGTCGAGGAGAAGAGCAACCCTATAGGAAGACCAGGAGTCTCAACTAACCTGGACTCCTAAGATCTCTGACACTGAGACACCATCTGAGCAGCGTACACCAGCTTATATGAGGCCCCCAACACATATAAAGCAGAAGACCGCCAGGTCTGGACTCGTCAGAGAAGATGCACTTAAGCCTCAAGTGATTTGAAAGGTTATAAAAGGATAATCTCAGATAATCTAACCACTGGTTAAGTACCAAGTCAATGAGAGACTTTGTCTAAAATATATGGCAAAAAACAGTAGAAGAATAAACTCATCGTAGATGTCTGCTTCAACACATGCAGCCTGGTTTTGAAGAAAGGGTAGTATATGAACACACCCAAACAACTCTACTTTGAATTTTTGAGTGAATAAAAGTCAAAAGCAATAACTTATTAACATATTACATTTAGTCTGGATTCTTATTTTCATGCTTTTGTGACTGCAGATGGTAGTGTGTGAAAGGAACTCTTAATTTTAGAAATGAGATAATGGTTCAGACTTAAAACTTAACACTGTAAGTTCTAGATATTTGAATGTCTAAATAGACACTATTAGAGGTTAAACTTCTCTGTTTCAACTTGCATGGTGATCATCTAGAAATATCATATTTAGAGATGAAATACTGGATCTGTCTTTTTAAATGTTTAATTTCACAGCAAACACCTTGACTTTTTGGCTCTCACAATCTTTACATTTTTTTCCCCAGAGTTATGGGAGTGTTTTGTAGCTATATCTATTGGGATTGGGCTGCATTGCTCTGTATTTTCATTGGTTGTGGTTTTCTGTAATGGTTTCTATATGAGATGAAAAAGGACAACAACAATATACATGCCAAAGTGGACAGGGAAAATCCTATGAAGCCACTAATCCACATAAGTAACTACAAGAAACTAAGGGATGCTAAGGATGGGAAAAATAGGATATAGTCTTCTTCAAAGTTAGCATACTAATTAGTTGTCCAATATTAAATGGTCATACTTTGGAAACGACATATAAGTAACACTACACAAAGTGAGAAAATTGTCTTTATGTATTTAAGAATATGTAGAGATGATGAGATAGAGATAGAGATAGAGATAGAGATAGAGATAGAGATAGAGAT